>NW_022639451.1:5687351-5725103 GCF_010583005.1 Odontomachus brunneus
AGAGAGAGAGAGAGAGAGAGAGAGAGAGAGAGAGAGAGAGAGGAGCGCCCCTGGTGCACTCTTTTCTCCCTCTCCTCTTTCTGTCTCATTCTCTCATACACACACACACTCTCTCTCTCTTTTCCTCTCTTCCTCCGACCGTCACTCTTCCTCAACTATCCCTCAGCTTCGTTTTACGATGCAACGCCGGCTGCAACGGCGGACTTCTTACTCCCCGAGCGATTTCCTTAACGTCAAAACTCAAAGTTAACCCTGCGAGTGCGAAAAGTATTTCTTCCTCTCTCCCCGTCCAACCTCCGTCTCTTTCGTTCTCTCCCCTTCTCTCTCTCTCTCTCTCTCTCTCTCTCTCTCGCATTCGGAGTGCGAGACTTATTTCGAGAACGCGCGCGTCTATAATAAGGGCTCTTTGAGATCGATGCGCTAATTCCGCGCGTGTGCTTCCGCGTCCAGATATTCGTGCGGCCGCGCTCTCGCGTCGCGCGTTTCGCCATACATTTATTTTTATTCCTCATTATGTAAACTTCTGACACGCTGCCAACCGTGTTGTTGCCGGTGATTCACACGCGCCACCGGCGCGTCGCCTCTTCTCTTCGCGAGGTATATCGGCGGCGCAGCTTGCGATATCTTACGTTGCACTCCGCCGTTGCACCCCGCCGCTCGCGAGGTCGGCATCTCTCGTCTCGCTTACGAGGCGCGCTTTTCCGAGCGAGCTCCGTCGATTCTCGCCGGGACTTGCATCGCTCGTTCGCGCGCACGCGAGAGCTGCGCACTTAAAAGTACAGAGGACTATAACTCACGTACAATGACTCCGCGTCGAGAGTGCACAGCCGCACGCGCTCGCATGAGAAATACGTCCCGCGCACGCACGCACGCACGCACGCACGCACGCACGCACGCGTTCTACACTGTACGAACGCGATCGGGACACATCGGTTGTTCGCACATTTAAAGGTCCATCTACAATGGAATTGGCAGCAGGCGGTAAGACGTAAACAGTAAGCAAATTGATCAAACACAGTCGATTATTCTTGTAACAATCGACCATGATTGGTCAATTTGCTTACTGCGTAAGTCTTACTGTCTATTGCCAATTCCATTGTAGATGGCCCTTTGTATACGCTTGAATGGTATATATCGCGTGGCGGGTGCACGATGCAGGTGCGTCTTAAATTCCAGCAGATTATGCGAGCTCATCCGCAGCTCCTTTGACTTCCAATTCGAAGTACGGACTCTCTTCCACAGTGAAACTCGAGTTAAAATTTTATTCTACTCTGCTCTACTCTCGACCTGAGCTTCCTAATATTTTTCTCTGTGTGTGTATATATTTTAATTTTTTTCTTATTTATAATCTAATTTTATCCTAGCAAATTACAAGTCAAATTCGAGTTAAAATTCTAATTCGAATTTAATAATCTGATTTTACTTTATTTTAACGGGATAAGAATCCCTTTGACGTTACAGTAAATACGTATATAGATACGAACCACATTCCGAAGGATCAGTGTTTCGAAGGATATGTTTAATATACACGGAAACTAGAGTCCTACTTCAAGGACCTTCAAATGGCAGGAAACGCCCAAAACGCTACTTGCAAGTCCTAAAGAGAAGTTCGTCTTTCGGTGAAGTTAGTAGGTTCAATAGAGTCCAAAGGGATATAGGCTTCAAAATAGACATTCAATAGAATATCGAGGTCAAAAGTAGGATCAAAATGTCGACTCGGGATGTCTCCTTTCATGCATTGCATGATCCTTTGACGAAATCGCGACGCCTTGTTGCAACGACGGGAATAGGATGAATTAAATGGTCATTCACCGGTGCTGGCATTACATATGAAATCTCGAGAGTCGTGCGCGAGATCTCTCCCTCTCTCCCTCTTCTCTCTCTCTCTCTCTCTCTCTCTCTCTCTCTCTCTCTCTCTCGTCGACGTTGTTCGTCGATAGCGCCGCCGCCTCGCTATCGGAAAGAGAGACGCCGGCACGCGGTCGGACGCCTTGATCCTTGGACCAAAGGATACGACGAACACGTAGCAGACTGGTTGCTCATGCAACATTGATCAGACATTACGGGCGGTGTCGGTCGGTCGGTCGGTCGGCGGCGGCGGGGCGAGGGAGCAGACAGGGGATGGGCAGGGGGAAGCAGGCACGGAGGTATATACGATTACCGACACGCCAAAGGTGCGCACTCTGCACGTGTACATATCATTTTATGCCTTGTAAATGCACGTATGTCTGCGCGCCTGTAAAAGCGTATCGCCGCGCGAGGCCCGCCGACATTTTAAGCTCGCCCGATGTCGGAGGGAAGGAGGGTGCCGCGCTTATCTATTTTTCAGTTTCGGGGGAACGCGCGACATTAACTCCATCTTCTCTGTCTCTCGACGAGAGAAAAATTAAGCGGCATCAGAGCAGCGTCGCTTTCTCTTCTCTCTCTCTCTCTCCTTTTCCTTGCACCACCTTGCCTCCACCCCCATTTCCCACCCCTGGTAATTCTCTTCGCGCTTACTAAAACGAGTTTGTCTCTTCGGAATGTTAATTCTCGCAGGCTCACTCGCCGTGAGATACTTTACGTCGGCCGTCGAGAGGATTCGCGCCACCTTTTTTTGTCTTCCTCTTGTCTTCCCCCCTCCGGAAGAAGTTGGACCACCCTCCCCTTTCCCCTGGAATTTGTCTGTCGGAGTCTGTTGTTAAAACGACAGCTGGACGTTCCACCGGCGCCCGGTCTTTTTTACAGTTACTCGCGGTGTGGCGACGTTTAAAGCCGTGTGGAGACGGCGGCGATGTAAAGGCGACCGTAAAGGCGATGCACGTTCTCTCTCTTTCTCTCTCACGGCTCGACGTGTAATCCGTGTAACGCGCTGTACAAAGGATGTCCATGTAAACACGGAGGAGTAACGATACGTTTTAGCGTCTTGTGCGCGCTTGCTCGTTCGCTTGAGACGCGTTACGACGCGCCTCGTTATTCCCATCTGCCGTTGTTTACACAACGGACGTGTCAATATCGAAATAGCGTACGGGGGAGCGTGAAAGGGAGAAAAACGTCGTTCGTACGCCGATATCCGCCGAGCGTCGTCGGATTAAAAAGAAGCACCCGCGGGAAAACAGAGGGCGAGCGCGCGCACGCGGCGTCCAGCTACGCGAATGAAAATCGAAAGGCATATTTAAGCCGTTACATCCTCAACGTCGTCCCTCTCTTTCCCCATCCGTCACGATCCCTCTCCCACTTTCTCCCAAGCGAACCTATCGACTTCGCTCTCATTTATCGTCGCCGTTAACCCACTGACACGGTGAACCGCGAAGTATCCTCTCTCTCTCTTCCCTTCTTTCTCTCCTTTTTCCTGATTTTTCATTCTCCCCTTCGACGCGACTTCGGCCTGCCTCGCATGGCAATCGCCTGTGCATCGCGCGACTGCAAAGACGAATCGAATGTCTGGAGAATGACGCGAACTTCTCGCGAAGACAGCATGGAAAGATAATTCGCGACGGAGTACATCGTGTATCTCGCGCGGCATGTCGGATATTCGCGTCGATTTTTACTGCTTGTGTCGACTCCAACCTCGTTCTCGCGGCTTTCCCCATCTCCAGGGGGTGAGGATACATCGCAACTTTCTTTCACGACGAGACGCCGCCGCAGTGCCGCGGAATGAATTATATGCAGTCGCGCAAACAGGAGACGCAATAATCGTCAATGGGAACGAATCGCACGTGTCGTTACCGCAAAACGCCGCTTACCGTCCCGCAGGCACACTATGTTTGCTCAATCCGGCTCGCTGGATCCTTAGATAACTACGATTTGAAAATCCATTATCGGTATTGCCGCGTATCATAACACACAACAGAGCGCCACAGCACACAAGGCGCTGAATTCACGGCGACTACGAGAACGAAAGAGAGAAAGTATCGTGAATTCACCGCGCGTCGGACGTCCGCAACAAGAAGAAGAGCTAAAGGAACGTTCGAAGTGAAATACACGCCGCTAGATGTGCAAAATTGAGACAATTAAAAATCCGCACTTGTCCCCGCTGCAACCGCGTCCCTCACGTGCGAATTCTTAAGGCGTCCTCTGAAATTTGAATACGTCGAGAGAACGTTCACGGAGAAACGCCGCCTCGACTTTCACACGAGAACGAACGGAACGCACCTCGAGTTGCCAAGTTTTTCATGCGCGCGCCAGACTCTCATGGAAAATTTAAACGCGTCGCCCGTGTCTCCTCGCCACCTTGGTGCAAATTTGTACGAGTCCTCGGCGAGGTAAGGAACTGGCTCTCGGGGCGATGCGTCGCGCCACACCGCGCCGAAAGACCGTCGTCGTCGTCCTCCTCGCGTCCGTTGTCGGACCAGCGTGCGCGAACGTGGAACTATTTTCGAACTAGTTCCCCGTGGGAGCGAGGATTAGGAAACCTTAGACGCGGATGAATTATGAAGCCGGGAAGCTCGGAGCGGCGAGACGCGCCGTTGAAATCTCGATGTTCGCTCGTTCGTGCTCGTAACGCACTTCCTCGTTAACGGGCAGATTTGCGCGGCGCGTCGTCGTCGGCTTCGCCGCCGTCTATATGCCTTTCGTGCAAATATGACTGCGCGAGCCGACGTTCGCAACAGTCGCGTTTCTGAAGATGTGCTCGGAGACGCGGCGAGAAGCAACGTGCTGCTCGTATGCTGTTCGCGACACGCGCTGACGTCTTGCGGAAAATTGACCATAGCTGTACATTCAGTTGCATTGATGCTATACCATTTACCAGATCGATAGTTACTAAAAAGTTGACTAAAAGTTTGACTAGTCGTGTCCGTTTCTACCTGATTGTTTTTCAAGCGAGAATGTGTCAAAACAGAAGTGACACTTTGATAGCTTGACGTTTCGTACATATGTGTTTTTAGAAAATATTCGCTCACGTGTAATGCGCAATCAGTAGAAGAAGAGTAAGAATGTTAAAAGAGATAAGTAAGAAGTTAATATATAAAATTATAATTATTAAATTATTGAATTATTATTAACACGTATGTATGAAATGTCAAGTTGTCAAAATGTCACTTTGACACGTGTCTGTTTTGACACATTTCCGCTTGCCGAATGGATCAACAGTCATGAAAAACGATCAGCCAGAAACGGACACGGCTGGTCAAAACTTTCTAGTGACTGTTGATCTGGTAAATGGTATAGCATCAATGCAACTGAGTGTACACGAATGATCCAATTCACAAAATTATGATTTCTAAGCTTTTGTTTTTTTTCGTCCATGTAGATAATCCATACGTCTTTCTATATAAAACAAACAAGATCCAAGTCTTGTGGGCATCTAAAGTTAATTAAAAAAACAGTTCTTATTTTCTGCTATTTGTACCATTTTTTACTAGTTGCGACCTTCTTAGTTATGTTCATTTTAAGGATTCATTTTAAGGATCTTGTCAATGAAGACCCGTCAAAAGAAAATTGATCATGCTTGGCTTCTTGAAAAATTGCGAGGATCATTAAAAATGCTATCTATACTTTTCGAATTATGTATCAGATTTTTATCTTCATTTTTCTCGAAATGCACTTCGTGTCAATTAGATCATTCTTGCATAATTAATCAATTCAATTAACCAATCGCGGCGACAAAGTCGATGGCGAACGTTTTAAACATTTTCACGCGGCTCTCCTAGCTTTCATTCCGCTGCAGCAGTTACTGTCTTGATTACAAGATATAATTAAAGTCTGTATAGCCCAATTTTGCCGTACACTACGGAGTAATTAAATTTTGGCGCGCGTTCGTGGGTGCTCTTTAAATAAAAATAAATTTTGCTATGTCACGCATATTTTCACAGTTATCGAGCTCTTTAAACACATTCCAGAGACGATAATTACACACAACACACAATCATGTACACCTGTATGAAAGTACCTCGCGTTGGAATTTTGCTTCCACGCTAATCCGGCAAATCCCATCAAACTTGAAAAACCGATGGACAATTTTGCGATACATTATTATGCAAGTTGTTGTCCTACATTTTAAAATTATAAACGGTCATCCGTTGTCGTTTGAAGCTTTGAAAAGACTCTCAGAATTAATATTCTGTTATCTCGATATTCCACCGGCGTTTTATCTCTTCTCGGTTTCAGTAAGCAATGAATTAGTTACAGAAATCGCTCGACTACAGAGATGAATCGTGTGAGACAAACGAATGCCAAATAATACATGGATAAATAGCGGGATTAACGAGTAAAACGCAGCAGACTTTCTTTTTTCGTAATCAGGTCATCGTTATATGTTACAGACGCTGGAAACTTCGACATAGTCGCCGTGAGTAATTTAAATCTGGATTCAGTACAACGACAATAATTCCTGAAGAAAAAGCGTTGGCAGATTCCGGGTGGGACTGGCAGGATGTTTTGAAGAGCGTGTTGATTGTTGTGATCATCTCTCGGGCGACGAAAGACACGTGCGCGTCGTTGATTGGCGGGTTTCGACGGTTAGTGGGGCATGATTTGGTCCTTTTTTGCTCATTGTTGTTGGATTCTCGTACGACTCATACTACTTACTCCGTGACCGAGCCATTATGTTTCGAACCGGCGAGTGACGCGCATGTCACGGCGCGAAGCACGTGTATCAGTCAGTCAATTATCACATTCCCGCACGAAAAGAAAGGTTTGGTTGAATTAACCAAATATCTGGTCGAATATAAACGATCCAGAAATTCCAATTGAAGTAACCTGAATTCTGTTTAAGTCAACCAAAAATCTTGTTAACTTAAATAGAATTCGGGTTATTTCAATTAGAATTTCTGGGTCGTTCATATTCGACCAGATATTTGGTTAATTCAATCAAATCTTTTTTTCTGTGCGTAGACTTTCAAAATATTTTATCGGGTTCTCGTCGGCATCGCGTTTATTAGTGTTCTTCCGGTCGTATCGTATCTACGCGAGTGTCAGTGTCAGTGCCACGATGGAAGGGACTCGAAGCAGCCGAGAGCAGGACGCTGGATCGGCGAGCCAAGACGGAAGATGCAGGACGTGAGACGTAACGATACATCGCATATTTTCAGGTGTGTTGAATTATTTGTTGCGCATGACGTGCTTCCGATTTTAGCGAACGATTCCCGCGATCTCACTCTGAGTGAGGAGATACCCCGAGTCGAAATTCAGGCCGACATTCGTAGCTCATCATAAGTAATTATACAGGGTGTCCTGAAACTACCGCATGCTATTTTAATGGCAGATTCTTTAGAACATTTCAAAACGAAAACTTTTATACAAAAATGTCGAGGCTATAATAGCTTTCAAACGGGAAGCGATTATATTTCACCTATGACAGGGCTGAGATTTCGCGCGCTCACGCAGAGAGAACGATTTGGTTGAATCAAATAAACACTTCTTTGGAATAGTCCAAACGAATTTTTTGATTGATCAGACAAAATTTTGTTTGACGCAACAAAAATATTTATTTGCGGCTTAATTTCAAGGAAATATTTTTCTTGTGTCAATTAAATAATTTGTTTGGACTATTCCAAAGAAACATTTATTTGATTCAATAAATCGTTCTCTCTGTGCAGGCACGCCGAAATGACAAGTGATAAAGATGCTCCTGTGAATGTCATTTTTTTACGATATTATGATTATTGTATAAATTTGCAATAACATTGTCATAATATGTTTTGTCGCTTCTCTACGCATTATATTAGTATATTTTTTATACGAATAATAGATGTAAGATATCTTAAATATGATTGAAGTTAAAATGACATATTTTAACTTAATCTGTCAAAATGTCGATCAATTATTACCATGAAGGTGTCCACTATTCTATACGGCGTGTGGCATCTTTATCACTTGTCATTTCGGCGCAAAATCTCAGCCCTATTATTGGTGAAATATAATCGCTTCCCATTTGAAAACTATTATAGCCTCGATATTTTTGTATGAAAGTTTTCGTTTTAAAATGTTCTAAAGAATCTGCCATTAAAATAGCATGCGGTAGTTTCGGAACATCTTGTATATACAGGTTTACGAATCTCCGATTTTTATACTTCTTTCTCCGATTATCTGCTGCAACTTTATTTCGCATAAGAGATATTGATTCAAATAATTGAACAATCATCCATGAATATGAGTCTCTATTGTTATGTTCTCAATCGAAATAAAAATTCAAATCGTTTCAAATCGAAACACTAAATAATTCACTGCTATGAATACCGGCCTTAAAATGTAAGATAAATCTCGTATATGTTGATTTTTACGTCCAATAATGCTCCTCTGGCCGCGGGTATGATCTTGTTTACATGTCTGCCAACGCTTCTTTTTTATTTCTGTTTGACCTTGTTATTGCGTGGAATCTAAATTTAAATTTCTGTTAGCAAACACATACATACACACACACACACATACAGCATTATTGGACACGTAACTTTATCTTTGCCTTTACAGCGTTCTTTTTCAGCTCTTTTAAGAGCTTCAATTCCACAAGGATTTCCAGCGTCAAAAGAAGAAAAGAAAATGTTATCAAAGAAAATAATAAAAGTTTGTTATTTCTACCCATTCATATCCCTTAATCCTTAAATTATACAATATTCGCTTATCTTGCATGTTCTATCTGCAGTTGAGTAAATACATTGTTCATTGAAACTAAGAGACAAGTGAATGCAGACAGAGAATATCGAGAATATCGAATATTAGATAATTAAAAAGGTCTTTTTTTCAAGATTTAATATGAAAAAAACGACGATAAGACGCCGCTTCAAGGTAAGACAGTATTATATTCCAAGATTCTGCATTATTCCTTCAAGTTTGATGAAACTTGCAGGATTAATGTGGAGGTCAAATTTCGACTCGGGACATACGAAAACATATCGCGATTATTTTTTTCCATTTCGCGCGTGTGCGTACTTGGTTTAATAAATCCTAATAATAAGGAAGAGAGAAATAAATCACGCGACACATGCCTCTCTTATCGAGACGCAAAAGTAGCGGCACGCTAATCGCTGCTGAACGCGCGCGTTTCAATCTATCAGAAGCAAAAGCGATAGATCGTGCTGCGCGCACTTGAAGAAGCAGCTGGCGAGCGAGAGAGAGAGAGAGAGAGAGAGAGAGAGAGAGAGAGAGAGAGAGAGAGAGAGAAAGTTCTTACCCCGACGTTACCCTGAGCGCGATTTCCGTAGAAGAAACTCCGCGAGGTCGTCCCGGCTTGCACGAGAAGCCGTAATCCCAAATTACAGATCGCGCATATACAGGGTGTCCGTCCATAAATGTCCGAGCAAATATCGCTAACTAACTGAAGTTAGAAGAAAGTTTAATAAGCGAAATTTATATGGCTCTTGCAAGTAACACTGCCCAAGTGCCACACGTCAATCTTCTTGAAACTTTGCACACATGTAGTACATTGAAAATTAGACACTTTGCACACATGTAGTACATTGAAAATTAGACAGTATTTTTTTTATTTTGGCTAACAAGGCATTTTAAGGCATTAGAAACGCATTCGAAAATTTAATACTCTATAGCATAATGATAACTAACGCTACTCCTGAGCGTCATTCTTTTACAGCTTTTCCGACATTATTATAATTTCATTGTCTGAATGTTTCTGAAATCGTTAATTATGATTTTGACATTAGTTTTGCAAGATTCAAAATGCAGACCGAAATCGCAAACATTTCAAAGACTTTATTCAAAGTCAGTTTTGAAGAAGTTTTTTAACGTCAAAATTATAATTAGCGATTTCAAAAACATTCAGACAATGAAATTATAATAAAATAATGTCGTAAAAGTTGTGAAAGAATGACGCTCAGGAGTAGCATTAGTTATCATGGTGCTATAGAGTGTTAAATTTTCGAATGCGTTTTCTAATGCCTTAAAATGCCTTGTTAGCCAAAATAAAAAATACGTGTCTAATGTTTTTCGATGTACATATGTGCAAAATTTCAAGAAGATTGGCGTGTGGCACTTGGATAGTGTTACTTGTTAGTCAGCTACAAAATGCACGTAAACATTTTTTTTTACTTGTGACCTTTTCGAGTTATGAAGATTAATGTAGTTTTTTTAAAACGAATACCTATAATTTTCTTTGCATATTTACACAATAGAAGTAATATGCAATAATCATACCCAGTAAAAAATTGCTATTATGCATTGTTTACGAGATAATCGACATCTTAAATATTAAAATAGTAAGTTGGATTATAAGTTTTTTTAAACGTGGTTTGGAATGTCAATGAGGTTAAAAAAATAAACAATGTTTTTTTACGAAACATTTATTAACAATTAATAAATTGCTCGAAATTTTAATCACCATGTTCGATACAGCATTCAACGCGAGGTCTGCGGACTTAATTTGCGATTTTTTCCTTTAGGGACATATTAAGGACACTGTCTATGTAACTATTCTTGAAAATGAAGAAGGTTTACGACATAAAATCACAAGGGCTGTTAAAGGCATTACAGCAGAAAAGCTGCAATTAACAATGAGAAATAAAACATGTAATAAAACGCATTGAATGCTGTATCGAACATGATGGTAAAAATTTCGAGCAATTTATGTGTTAATAAATATTTCATAAAAAGACATTGTTTATTTTTTTAACCTCATTAACATTCTAAACCACGTTCAAAAATACTTATAATGCGATTTACTACTTTAATATTTAAGATGTCGGTTATCTCGTAAACAATGCATTCTAGCAATTTTTTACTGAATATGATTATGATTGCAAATGTTTCCTACTGTATAAATATGCAAAAAAATTATAAGTATCCATTTAAAAAAACTACGTTGACTTTCATAACTCGAAAAGGTCACGAGTAAAAAAAACTTTTTTTACATTTTGCAGCTGACTAAGAGCCATGTAAATTTCGCATATTAAACTTCCTTGTAACTTCAACCAGTTGCGAGATATTTGCTCGGACATTTATGGACGGACACCCTGTATATCTCTTTCTCTTCTTTCGAAAGAAGAAACGAGTTCGAGGGGGTGCATTAGCTGACGAAGAGGGCCCGACCAGCAGCGGCCAACGCGAAAACAACTTCCTGCTCGTGCAATTATGCGCGAGACGGTCTATTATAGCAAGAGAGAAAGGAAGAGAGAGAGGGGAACGGTCGTAATGAATACGTTCATTCGTGACCGCACGGTAGTATCTAAGGAAGAGATACCCGCGGTAATATCGCGGCCATTTAGAGGCTGTCATTACATTCGGTCAAGGGGGAATCACGGCTGGGTAGGGTCTCGGTAGTCGCGCCGGCCGCCGCACCAGGAAGCGCGATGCAGTTTAGCGGGGCGCGCGCGCGCGCGCGGTGCAACTGCAATCATCTCACCGCATCTAGGCACTTTCACTAGTGACCTACTGTTACACGACGTCCTGGCCCTCGTCGGTGACGAGCGGGGCCGAGTATCTCCGTACGTGTGTGCGTGCGCGTGTACGTGTGCACGCGGGAGCGCGCGTTTACGCGGCCTATTCATGATTCCGTGATGCACACGTGGCCGTGTCGCGCCCGCGTGCGCTACGCGTGTGCGTGTGGTGGACGCAGCAAGAAGCGTAGGAGGAGGAGGAGTAGAATGGAGAATAGAACTTGTACCGAGTGTCTGCCGGGGGGAGGAGAGAGAAGTCTTTTCGGTACGCCGCGCAGAATCGAGGAATGCAAATGGAGGTATCCATTTGCGAGTGAGTGAAGTAAGGAATATAGGTATTGATAGAGTGAGAGTTACGGATGTAACTTTGGTAGCTGAAGTTCCCGTTGTAGTCGACGGTCTCACGCCGGTTCGTCGTGAAACCGCGACTTCTGCGCGACGTATCCGGTCGCCGAATTTATTTCCTCTCTCTTCTGCTTCTCCCGATCGCGATGATTACGTAATGATGATTCGCGAGAGCGCAAACTGAGTCGAAGTGGGGTCGCGAGCGGAATCTCCGCTATAAGACGTTGAGAGACAACGGTGATAGTAAGAGAGTCGTTAAGCGATTGGGGGGCGCGGTAGGTGGAGGGTCGCGAAGAAGTGGTAGAGGCAGAAGAACGAGCCGACGCGAACTCCGCGCTTCTCTTCGGCCGGCTCGACTTCCGCGTCACGAGAGTCATGATCCTCGTTGCGGCTGCTGGATCACGAAGCGAACCGTCGCGGGACATCGATCCTCGACATGGCGATGTTCAGGTGGTGCGAGAGGGGGGAGAACACGGCCAGATCGAATAGATGGATACGAAAAACGAAGACGAAAAAGCGAGCGAGAGGAAGACGGAGATAGGTAGAACGGCAGATGGAAAATTCGCGACGAGAAGGAAGAATCGCGAGAGAGGAGCGGGAAGAGGGACATTTTACACGCGTATTGACAAATGCCTATATAGATACACGCACGGACAGAATTCTACATATATAATAAAAATTATATAAGATAATCATATAAATTACTACGGTAAAAAATTACTATAGAATTTTGTAACCGAGGGAGGAATTGTATTTCTTTATTTTTTAACAGTGTTTTCCAGTAGAAATAGACTGTTAATAGAGTGCCATGGAATCTAGTAATTTTTTAGTAGTAGACTTCTAAAATAGAAATTTATTAGAAATAATTGAATATTTAGTAGAAGTAGTTTCTATTTTTTATTTAAAAAATAGAGAAATTATTTCTAATAAATAAATAAATTTCTATTTTCGAGAGAAAAGTTTGCTCCCTATTGAAAAATTTACCATGTTCCTTAGCTATTCCTACTACTGGAAAACGCTACTAGAAAATATGATAAAATTGGAGAGAGATTTGTATGAAAAAAGCTATACGTGATATTCTCTCCGCGTGGGAGGTTTTTCCGCGACGATGTACACGCGGGTAGAATCGTGGTGAAACATGGCGGAAAGGCGGCTTCTCAGGACGATCTACGATTTGCGACGGAATTCCGCGCGGGATTCTATTTCCATGGGAGAAGGCGTTGAAGAAATCGGAGGAGCCGCGTTTACGGTCTCACGTTTCTGTCGAAGATTCGCGCGTCCCTTCCCTTCTCTCCTCTCTTCCCTGCGAGCAAGGATCATCGCGGTGGGGTTTCGCGTTGCGTGTCTAATCGTAGCCTTCGCTACTTAAGTAATACGTTCAGTTGTCGTGTACGTGCCTATGCACCGTGGATGTCTTAAATCACCGTAACTGATAAATGCATTAGACTCGTCTGGTCGCGCTTCGCCTCGCTCGCCTCATTATATCCGCGACTATTTAATTAACGTCAATGAGGATACCATACGGCACTTTCTCTTTTTATCGGCCAGACGCGATGCACTCCGTCGTAACGTAATAGAGGATTACGCGCGGCGGTTGACGTAAAAGAATACACTTACGTTGTTACTTGCATCGCGCGTTTCGCTCATAATTGACTCGGTAATTAATTTTAATTACCGCGCAAGGAAGGAAAGGCAAGGGAGATCAGCAGGTCAAGAGCGGATCTGATCTATGTTCCCGGAGACAATTAGATCTTCACTTTGTTCAACTAATTAGTAGTAGTGAAACAAATACTGCCGAAGGAGACGGTACAATGATCAAACGCTGAAATGCAGCGTTCTTACATAACACGTATACACGTATACACGTGCGCGCACACAGAAATCAGGAAACGGAGCGGGATATCAAGAGGAATCTTCCCGAACGATAGACGCGTGTAAATACGCGGTGTTACGCGACGCGTTACGAACACGCGAGGAAATAATTCTGTAATTACTTGACACGCGGTTTCTCCGTGTCGCTCTCCTAATCCTGTCACGGCGTCGGAGCCGGCCCTGAGATCAACCTCCGTTCGTCGTGTACCTGACCATGCGAACGGGTCTCGGCTCCGGAGAGAGACAGACGGAGAGAAGGAAACAGAGAGTGAGAGAGAGAGAGAGACCATGATCGCACGCAATGTGCATAAATTACGTTCAACGAGCGTGCATACAACGGGGTAACGGTGTGGCCCGCGACGTTCCGGCGCGGCGGTGAAAGTTGCCCGAGGTCAACTTACGACGACGGAGGCGCGCGACGCGCGCGCTGCTCTGACCCTTCCTTCCCCGCTGACCCTTCCCTTTCCTCGCCTCACACCATACCTTCGCGTCCGCGACACCCTTGTGTCGGGCGCGTTCAGACAAAACATCCCTTCTTCCTCGGCGGAAACCGTGCTCGGTTACTCGCGCTCGCCGAGTAAAGGCCGATCTACATTGGTCGTTGTAAAAGTTTGGTCAAACTTCAACGATTCTACGATCAACCAATCAGCGACGAGCAAGGGTCGTGTTACTTAAAAATATATATAGCACAACAAGTAATCATACTTATCATTAAAAGTATTTACTTTTGTACTACTCACGAGCATTACGATGCTACGATTTTGCGATGTCACGACGTTACGATACGACCAATGTAGATCGGGCTTAATTCGCTTCCGAGGAGAGAGCGTCGTCGCGTATCGCGCGGTATACGAGAAGTAATAATAGTAACGAGAGAGAGAAAGAAAGAGAGAGAGAGAGGCGATAACGGCCAAGCACGTCGGAACAATAATGTGTACTTGCGGTGTAAGACGAAATGACATAATGTCGACGCGTATTTTTTGAGACCACCCGTGCAAAAAATTGAATTTTGCTCTATTTTTTCTCTTCTCTCTCTCTCTCTCCCTTCGCTTGACGGAATTTACATTCCAGAACGCTTAATAAATATTACTCTCTCCCTCTTTCCTCTCTCTCTTTCTCGCTCAATTTGACCGCGAGCATTTCCGTTTCTGCGTCCATTGACATTCATAACCGGGCCGTTCCAAATAAGAGCACGCCGCATCGCGTCACGCGGTTACTAATTGCGGTACCAGCGATACCGCGAGCTTTGCGACGCACTTACTCGTTAGTTTTAACTTTGTCTCTCTCTGCTTCTCACAATTATCCACCTGGCCACCCACCCATCAGCGTTCGCCCTTTTGCGCCTTATTGCAGTTTTAACTTTGTCGTCGTGCTTCTTATTTTAATTTGCTTTGATTGACAGTTGCTTTGATTCTTTCGTGCATCGGTCGTATCGCTTTAGAGAGATAGATATTATTTTATTCGGCGTGTGCACGTAGTGAGTCCCTTTTCAGACGTCGTATTTGCGCTTTGATGCTGGCAGACAACATACCAAATTTCTGACTGTATTTATACTTATTTAAGCGCCCTCTCTTTCTCTCTAGTGTTTCTTTTCGTCTTTTTCTATTTCCTTTTTTTTCACCTCGTCTCCTTTCGTTCGCACACACTTCTTCTCAAGTGTTTTTCCTCCTATCGTTTTCTTGTCGCGCATGTTCACACGTATACTTAAGCACGCATGTACGCAGGCGTATGAAAAAAAGTAAGCAACGCGCGGAGCAATAACCCTGCTCAGTTGTGTTCAGGCACCTCTCGCTATGTCAATTATATAATCAGAGAGAAAAGGGAAAAGCGACCGCGGGCACCGCCGCGCTTGTCACGCAGACATTTGCAGCGTGGGCGTGTGATAAGCCTCTCGTAGCGGCTCGAGAGAGCTCGTCTTGATAACTCCGTCATCCTCGAGTGGTTTCAAAGAGAGAAAGTTCGCACGGAGTCAAGTTCGATTAGAAACTTTCGCGGCAGCGTGAATGGCTGAGAAAAATGAATTCCTTTGTAGAGGACGCCGCGGGACAGAAACAACAATCGGGGAGGGTGACGTGTGCACGTCGCGTCTTTATCTGATTCCGCGTTCTAATGAGATCGCTTAATGGATAATTTGATCGAGAGATCGAACCATTTCTTCTGGGACGACGTGCGCGTAGAATATTGAGACTTATCGTAGCCTTGGAACTAGTCCGCTCGGGTCTTTTTGCCTTGACGTTATTTGTTCCCACGTGAGAGGTGACACTTCGTCTATCGACCCTAACTCTAAACCACAAGTTGAAAAGAATTATCAGCTGGCGCAAGATAGAGCACCTCTGATATCGGGCAGAAGGTATCAAAGGGGCTCGTTATCGCGGCCGTTGGCGGTTGACTGTCTTCTTTTGTCCTTATCAACGAGTCAGCTGTCCGCAACGGACAAGGCCCATTGTCAATTCGCGTACTTGTTATCCGACAGGAAGGAAAGCGTGGTCGAGATTAAATTCTCTCTGTTTGCAAGGTTTAGGTTAGTACGCCACGACGAATCATTCGCGACGCCGTCGCTCTGATATACCGACTGCTCGAGCAGCGATCTCGACCCGCTGCATGATCGCGGAACGACGAATTGGACGTGCACGTGTGGAAAATAAATCACCAACAAGCACTGTTGAGGATGTGTGATTACTTCGTATGTAAAGTTCGCGAAGACATCTTCAACCCTTCAGTTCGGTCGGTCTTATGGGCGACTCGACTTTTTCGTATATGTACAGGCTAGATTGGTAATAATTATATCTTCATCGCGCCATTACAGTGGCTTCCTGGACTGTAAAGGGTTAAAATTAGAAATTCTGAATTTTTTGCCTAATATAGGCATCAGTATGCAAAATCTGAAACCACAAAAATACTGTCCAAGATCACGTGACTTTTATTATGTATGAAATTCGCTACCACGCGTAATTTTTATTACAAGTGTTGCATGCGAAAGGAATATTACAGTTTTTCTCTTTTTGTGTAAAATCTTTTCGATTTTACTGTGTTTCTACTAATGCAGGAGTAGATTGCCAATAAGATCTATTTTGCTAGTAGAATAGTAAATCTTTTAATAGCACATTTCACAGTCTCTAAAACACAAGTAGCACATATGAGATAGAAGGATAGTCAATTACTAAAAAAAAAAAAAAAAATTAAAATTAGAAAATGTCTATTCTTATTCCTCGATGATGGAATTCTATCGTAATTTTTACTAGGAAATTTCCTCTGTGTTCGTTGCGGCTTTTTTCATTGCGCGTGATACAACAGAACGGATCTTGGAAGATGTCTAGTTTGTCCGAGATATCTCTGCGATTGACTGTCATTGAAATATCGCGGATAGGCTGCCGACACTTTTTCTTGCAATTACGACGTCTCAATTATCGCGTTTCAGACGAAAGCGTTGAATGTCTTTTCAGGGGGGAAAATTCGGGAAACCATCTTCTCCATCGGACTCGCATTGGAAAGATAGGTAGATAGATAGATACACAGATAGATAAATAGAGAGATAGATAGATAGATAGATACATAGATAGATAGATAGATAGATAGATAGATACATAGATAGATAAATAGAGAGAGAGAGAGAGAGAGAGAGAGAGAAAGAGAGAGAGAGAGAGAGAGAGAGAGAGAGAGAGCCCTGATCGTGACACCCGAGCGACGAAACGATGGCAGCGGCGCGCGTGTTCACGTTCGGCGCCTTTTTTAACCACGGCTGCTTTTTCTCGCCGGTTCGTTCGGCTTTTAATAACTCCCACGCGCAAAGGCGACCGCGTCCACAGGACGCGGTTGGTACGTGACGCCGTGTAACCACCGTTGTGCACCAGTCAATGACCCTGGGGGCTTTAATGTCGAACGGCCGCGGCCGATTGCTCTATGCTCTTTCTCTCTCTTTCTCTCTTTCTCTCTCGTGAGTTCGCTTCCCCTCCTCCTGCTCTCGCGATTCCTCGCGAAAATCCTCCCGCACCGCCAGCATACTGTCGCGATCCGAAATATTCTTTTCCTCCCTGATGTCTTCTTCCCGAGAGGAGATCAGAGACGGCTCTCTGATGCTTTCAGCATCGATTTCCATCGTCAAAGAGACGACCTTATGTAGAAATTAACAGACTTCCAGCAGCATCGAACAATGTTCCCGGCAATGTCGAACTTTTCCTTAAGAGAGAACGAGTGCTACGGCATAGTCTCGAAGGAGACTTCAGTTTCCTCTGTCTCTTTCCCCCCGTCTCTTGTCTTCCTTTCGCTCGTTTCGATTCGCAAAACGGTCGGAAAGTCCCAGCACCCAAGCAAAGTCGAAGCGTCGCATCAAGCGTGCGACGCAGGACGCGACACAAGCAGGCAGCACGCGAGGATATTCTCCTCGGACGCCCCGATGGTCTTCGCGCATTGTGTGTCCCAGCACTCGCCGGAACCCATTCCGCGGGGGAACTCACGCGAGCGTCCCCATGGAAATTTCCGCTTTCCTCGATCGGGCCGTCTTTACGGCTTCTCTTCGCGGTGTATGTGTGTGTGTGTGCACGCGTCTCCTACCCGTAAATTCTCTTACGTCCCATTCACTCGACGCGTCCGCTTACGGTCCCAACCCTTACTCTCCCCTCCTCCCCCTCTTATCCCCCTGTCTCTGTCTTTTTCAGACTGCTCTCCTTTTTCTGGTGTCTCTTTCCTTCTATCCAGGCGGTCCACCCACGCGCTCGTCGAAGCGTCCGTTCGCCGAGACGCACACACACACACACACACACACACACACACACGTAAATACCGCGCGCGCTCGCGCGTCGCGGTTGCATTTCGATGTATTTTTACGCCCGAGTCATCGCTCCCACGGTGTATTTTTATCCGACGCGAGTGATATGTAACGGGCCTCCCTCCTCGATCGAGCGAGCCGAGCGGGGGCGAGGACGGGAGGGGGGAGGGCAGAAGCAGGAGGAGGAGGGAGCGTTGCCATCGGCCCGAGGAAAAAAAGATCGGTCGATCCGAGTCGTTACTTCGCCGAGGTGCAGCCTGGGTGCAGCGTGACGTTCGCTCGTCCGCTCCTAGCGTTCGCCACATCCTTCCGGAGGCTGAAGGCTCTCCCCGAGGTCTCCCGAGGAACGCTCGAGGCAACAGCCTAGCCAGATAAGCTTCCGTGACCGTCGCAACGTGAGGCAATCGATAATGGAGACTTTAGAATTCTTTTAATTACGATGAAAAACAAATATATCGTATTGAGTTAATCATTAAACTTACATCACGCAGTGACGTGAATTTTTTGTCGTATTGATGCAGCAACAAATTCGCTATAAGAGTTGCTCTCAGATTTTTACAATACGTACCTGACGTTGTTTTGTATAATTTTAATAATTTTTTATTTCCGTTTTGTCATACTTTTTGCGATAAATATGAGTGTTATTTGAATCACACTCGTAAGGGATTTTCTTTTGCAACTTTTGAAAATCGATTAGTAAAATTGCTGCCAAATCTACGTGCATCTGTCTATCTGCACGCAAAAAAAATTTCAGTTGGTGCAACCAAATAGAAACCAACTGAAAATTAGATCAAAAGCGATATCTCTGTTATGAAAACTAATATTTCTGTTGTCACAACCGAAAATATTCGTCTGAACATTTAACGATATCAGAACTCGGTTGAGGCAACTGAGAACAATTGATTATAAAGAAGCCTCATAAAGGAATTTTTCTGTTCTTACAGCCGAATTTTCGTCTGATTCTTGAGCAACCGAAAATTCGGTTGCACCAATAGAATTGTTTTTCCGTGTGGGTAGGCTTCTTAGGTATGGGAATGATTACACAGATAGGTTTTTGTGATTGTCATGACGTTAGACAACCGATAATGATAACTTTACAATGTTTTCAATTGTATTCATGAAGCAGAAATATATTGTATTAAATTAATTATTAAATTCACATCACTGCACGATATAAACGTTTTGTTATATTAATGCAGCGCAACAAGTTTAATACAAAAGTGGTAGATTAGATCACATTTGATATGGCACACTGTTTTGAATAATTTTGATACTTTCTTTCGTATTTTCTTGTTCCATTATTTTATGACGACAAATAAGGAATACTTATAAAGAATACAGCCTTTACATGTCGATTAGTAAAGTAAGCTGCTAAACTTAATTGGTAAGAGATCATTTTTATTGTATTTATTAACCCTTCGTGTACATATTGGTTACCACCCATAACTAAAATTCAGCACTCTGTACCTTTTATGTACCGTAATAAATGGAACTAGTGTAGCCATCTAATTGTAGTTTGGGATCTTAACTATACTTTGATTCCACTCTGCTAGCAAAATAAGCGTTAATTAGCTTCTGACAGCCGTCTGAAGTGAAAATAATGGAACTTTGATATTCAAAATAAATATACTTTTTCCAGAGATGATTTACGAGATAATTTTTCCCTTAAAGATAAACATTTCAACAATAAAATGCTAAATTTTTACTTAAAAATAATAAAAATTACAAGTTACAATTTTTTTTTGCAGAAACTCACTTTTTTTTTAAAATCGCGAAATATAATAATTTTTTAAATATGAAATTTCTTAAATTTTAATACCAAAAGTATGTAAATACTTTCTATAAACATTAAAGTTAATCCATGCATTTTTTCAGAATTTTAGCGTAAATATTTTAAAAGAAGCTGTTTGAAAATTGCCATGGGTGGCAACCACCCAGTGTGTATACGAAGGTTGAGAAAATAATAGCGTGTTCGACTGGTCCTGGGTTAATCGCTCCGAGAGCGATTAATGATGTCATAAGTCTCTATTAGCCAATCATAAAGCTTATAAGTACTTGTTCGACCAATAAACGTAGACTGAATAACCCAGAGTGGGTTAACCCAGAATCAGTCGAACATGCTATAAGTGTGTATACGAAGGGTTAAGGGGGTATTTATCAAGGAGCGTTCCCGCCATTCGGTTCTTTGATCGCGCGAAATCGGGAACTCGGCGTTTCGCGATCCGCACAATCGTCCGCCATCTCGGTCTCGTTCCCTTAATCGCGGAAGCATCGGTACCGCTCGATACAGGCGTCAGAGCGCGCACGTCACTTCGGGATTCGGGGAATTCCGGAATTGAAATTTGAAGAAACGGACGTCGACCTTTGCCTCTGCCGAGATTCACTGTATATTGAGAGATCTCTCGCTCGATTCGATTATCTCCGAGTAATTGCACGGTAATTTGAGCGTCTCTCGTTCACCGCCTCTCCCTTCTCCTCCCCTGCCCTGTCCTACCCCACGCCCTCCTCCGTCGTCAGCGAAATACTTCGCGTTATTTGAATCCTGATTTCACCAGAAATTATAAAGTTCGTTACTGTCGCGCGCGACTCCGCTAAATCAACGCTCTCGACACTGCGCGCCGTTAGATAAAGGGATTATACGAATACGCGTCGAAGTTACGTAAGCGGAGGGAACACATACACACACACACACACACGCGCGCGCGCGCGCGCGCAGGAGAGACTCGCGTGAGCGCGTGCGCGTTTCCTCCTCGTTCGCAGGAAATCCTTCGCGTGTACAATGTGCTTCGTTCGCGGATGCATAACGATCCTTTCCGTCGGCGCGCCTCCGCGGACGGGCGTTTACGCGGTCCGGTTGCGGAAAAGCGGCGCGCATGTGCGATCCGCGAGTTGCCGAGCTTTTTCCTTCTGTACGCGCGCGTGCTACTCCCCGAATGTAACCGCGCCGGGCTGCTAATTATGTAAATCGCGCCAATACGAGCGTTCGTTTCGCTTGCAGAAGTCGCGGTATCGCGTTTTCCAGCAGAGCGAACACGACAAATGCTCGGCTGCAGGTATATACGCGACAATTAACCGGAGCCAATAAATTAGCTTCGTCTGTGATATTTAGCGCCAGCCATACATCGAAGTATCGATCGACCGACTTCACAGTACCTGTTTGCCGATCTCTCGGATTTTATCGGTTGTGTTGTAAGGTATCGCCGTGACAATTGGGGAATTGCTTCTTCAGACACCGTTATCGTCTGCTCAATCGTCTGTTAAGTGTGGAATGCCACACTTAGTATCTAATCTTAATCTAATCGCTTGACAAAGCCCTTCGGCAAATATTTCCACTTGGTTGAGCTCACGGGGCCACAAGATGAGACTGTTTGACGACCAGATCTCTCAACTGTCTCGTGCTGGCAGTGTATCCATTTTCTGTAGTAATTCGGACTTTTCATCTCTTATTTACGCTTGAATAATGAGACACCCTGTGAACAGTGACCACTCGAGGGTCTCCCGCTGGATCATCTTAACGGGATCGATCTTAGGACGCTTAACAAAATTTTGAACCTCTGTACCTCTGTACTGTGACGCAACGTCATATCGAGGAGTCCAGACGGTTATCGCAACCGTCGAGATAACTCTTTCCCAGAGAAAGTGTCTCGGTGTCGACGACCCGTGGCGACATGGTTGCGTAAGACCGTGAAATTGTTGCAACTGCAATTAGCAGTCGGCATTAAATGTATGTACGCAGATAACGCGTCGAATTGCGAGGTCGTCGGGGTCGTCGCGAGTGCACAGGCACGCACAACATGCACGTGAAATGTAATCGCGAAGAATTGAAGAACGCGCGCACGCGAGAGAGAGAGAGAGAGTCGCGGTCGTTAGGACCTGAAAGCACGATTTTACGGTGAATTTCATGATGTTGAATTTATTTCTTATCTTGCCCATGTTCGATCGAGTTACTGTTGGATTAATTCTACGACGGAAACAACTCAGATAGGTATGTGTAAATTTGCAACTGTATTAGTCGCGACTTGTAGAGGTTGCTTTTTACGGAGTGGTTTATATACCATAAATATCCGACGGGAAATTTGTCCTACTCTCTTAACGCGAATCAGTGAAACATCATTGAAAGGAGTGAATATACATTGAGTTGCAATTATAAATATAGCACTAAGTATAACACGGAATACCGAAAACACGAAAGATATGGGAAAGAAATTGTCGAAAGAGGACGACCAAAATGTGCCCCATTCTGAGTCAGTGAAATCAATAGATGAAATGGGTACCATTTTAAAAATCTCAACGAGTTGAAAACTTTGGTACCTATCTCAAGTTGATTCGATTTTTCGTTCCGAAAATACAGCTTTCCAAAAATCTGATTTCCGTTACAGTTTTTAATTGATAGAAAATGTTAGCGTTGGAATTTTGGAACGATCAAGGGCACGTTGAAAAGCTGAGAGTGCCTACTTTTCAGGAAAAAAATATGTTATTTTGATAAAATGTCAAATTTTCGATTGAAAATGATTTCAGAACTCAAAACCGACCGGAAGTACCAAAATTCCAATTGGTATAGCTGGATTTCCGGCTATTTGGCACTTTATCAGAATGATATATTTTTTCCCGTAAAATAGGCACTCTCAGCTTTCCAATGCGCCCTTGATCGTTCCGAAATTCCAACTCTAACATTTTCTATAAATTAAAAACCGTAATGGAAATCAGATTTTTAGAACGCTGTATTTCCGGAACGAAAAATCCGATCAACTTGAGATAGGTACTAAAATTTTCAGCGCGTCGAGATCTTTAAAACGGTACCCATTTCATCTATTGATTTTACTGCCTCGGAATGGAGCACATTGCCTATAGGCATTTGGTCTCCTTTGTTCGAAATTATTTTTATACGAAATTATTTCGTATAAAATGTAACAGCATTTGAATGCGACTTTAAGTAAATTCGTTGCTGCGCCAATATAACGAAACATTTACATTACTCTTTGATGTGGATCTCATGATTAATTCAGTGCGGCATATTTGCTCCGTAAATGCAATTAAAAGGATAGTTCCATCATTGAAAGTTTTCATCACCGATTGCCTCGCGTCGTGATAAAATGACGCAAGTCTATCTGAGAAGTCAAGCCTGAGATATTAGATTATTATCCGTTCTCCTTTTGGCCGAACCAAGTTGCGCCTCTCGCCCTTGGAGCGAGAGAGACATGTGCGTAACTTCGTGTTGTAAGGACAAGGAAGAAAATTCCCAGTGCAGCACACACTGATTCGACTGTAAAGAACAGATCTATTTTCTTGCGAGGCGGAATCAAGTTGACAATCGAGCAGGCCACGAAATCAAATCCAATGTCGCACAGAGGAACGCGTATTCGCGTCTCTTATCGTCGCGTGATGAAGACGCCCTCCTCTATACGCCGTGGCTTATAAATACACATCCTCGCGAGATACACGCGAGACATCTCCTGAAAACGGCGAAGAGCCGGCGCCCGGAACGCGTATTCGCGGAACGTTAAAAGGTATCGAGGCGGCGCGAGCGCGCGCTCGCTCGCTCGCGCCGCCGCATTTCAGGCGCATCACGGCCAGATGCACTTAACGAAGTTAACCGTACCGCCGGATGCGAAAATTCGAAAGCGTCCATGCGAGCCTGATTAAAATTCGATACACGCTGACGCATTAAATTCGGCGGTTTACGCGAACGCGCGGTGGCGTACCGGCGCGCCCGAAGATTTGTCGCAACTGCTCCTTTTTTCTTTTTTCGCGCGTCGCAGTCGCCGCCTCCTCCTCCATGTCGTCGTCATCGCCACCGACGTCGCGGTTAAATTAGTTTCGCGAGGCTGTGTGTGTATGAGGAGAGAAAAAGAAAGAGAGGGGGAGATGGCGGCGCGAGAAAAAAAAGGGGAAAGAGCGAAAAACGGCGACGGGGTGCGCGCATCCCACGCCGGCCGGCGAAAAGCCCGGCACCTGCGATTCATTCCTCGGGAGACATTGACCACTAAGCGAGCGTGTAAAGCGTGCGAAAGTGATCCGCATGGCTGCGCCAGTTCGACTCGTAATTCGCGGCACGGGCAAAAACGGGCTCAGGTGATCGCTAATCGGAGAACTCACCCTGAGAACGAAATACTTGAACACTCATTTGCGAGATTTGAAGTTTTTTTCTGAGGAGCGAAATTCGTTTATTAATTTCTGCGAAATTAAGTTTACTTCCGTGAGAAAAACGTCTCGCGAATAAATTTTCAATTATTTCTTCCTCAGCGCACAATTCGCACATTTTTCGAGCCTGTGACATTTTCCTCCGCGAGCCTCACAGCTTGTGTGCCTCTCGGTGACTGAACTTCCTCGGATAGACAGATGCACGTAAATTTGATAGCAGCTATACGATCTGGTAAATTATGTTAATTATGACGTTATGTCCCTGATGAGTGGATTCACTTATATCTATCGCATAGAATGACAAAATAGAAATGCGATAAGAATGATGAAAATTTGCTCAAAACAATATATTGCGCAAAATAAAATATGAAAACCCGAGTATAACTTTTAATAGATTTGCGGCTGCATCAATACAACAAAAAACTTTCATCGTTGTCCGATGAAACTTTAATGATTAAGTCCGTACAGCATATTTGTCTCATGAACGCAATTGAAACATTTTTAGAGTTCCCATCACCGATTGTCTCACGTCTCGTAACAATCACGAAACTTCATCCGGGTCTCTCCCCTTCGCGCGCTTGTAAAAGTCCGGTTGAAACACCGATCATCACGGAGATAATCCGCGAGGACGAATTATTCGCAGATCATCTCGAATGATGTTGCTCGATTTCTTAGGATCCTCCGTGGCGGTCTCAAGACCGCCGAGTCCCGACGACTCTGGTGTCGAAGACGCTCAAGGACCGGGACATAAATTCGGCGCGGTCGAATCTATCTGTATCTCACGACCTCCGGTATTTTCTGCGGACGATCGACCGGCCGACCGTCCGTCCCTCCCTTCCTCCCTCTTTCCCTTCCTGCCTGCCTCACTCCGCTTTCCGATCCGCAACGGACGATAGATTCGCGGTCCCGTTGCAGCGGATGCAGGACGAGAGAGCGAGACGAGCAGAGAGAGAAAGAGAGAGAGAGAGAGAGAGAGAGAGAGAACGTGGTGGGGCATCGGGTGCATCGTCCTCGGGGAGAAAGTCTGTTGCGGCGGCGTGATACGTGATCTAGCCCAACCTAACCGAGACGAATGATAGCGGCGTCGTGCACCTAGGCCCTAGGATAAGATTGGTTAGGATTGGATTTCGCTTAACCTACTGTCAGTCGGCCGCGAGAAACGACGACGAGGAGGGCCTTGCTTGCGCAAGGCGCGGTGCAACGCGCTCGCGAACGGCGCTCTTCCGCGCCACGAAAAGCGACACGGGATCCCGGAGTCGGGCCCGCCGCGCGATTTTTCTCCGCTCGATAATGTATTCCACGAGATCGGCCGGCATCTCGCCGCGAGCGCAAGGCGCCGGTGATGGGAAAAGAATGCGCGCGCTAGGTGTCGTTTGTAAGGTAAAAGTGCCAAGTGCCCGGACACGTACCTGGTTCTTATTGTTTTGGTCTTTAAACTTTCAACATGAAAAATGTACGCACTGGGGGAGGAAAGAAATATCTAAAAAAATATTTGTTGGATAGGCACACACATAACATATCTATTTATACTAATATATAACATACTCTTTAGATAAAGAAATAAATAAGCAGATTTTCAGAAAATCTGAGCTCTTGTTGAGAGCAATCGTTTATTCTATTTGAAAGAAAGTAGATTTAAGTAAATGTGTTACGTCAGTATCCATCGAATAAACACTTTTCATTTCTTAGATATTTCTTCTCTCTCTTAGTGTACATAACTTGAAGAATTTCGTATGTATTTAGAATTATTTCGTATATATCGTAGAATTAAGGAGGTAAATCGTCGAAATTAATCACTTAAGGATTTTTGTACGCTGAAGTATATATATTTACGATAGAATTACGATAGAATACGATATATATTTACGAATTATACGAATATATCCAAATATTATACGAATATATATTTACGATAGAATACGATAGAATTCAACAGCTAGTGCAGAAAAGAAAAATATTCGCACATATTGTCGGACATATCGTGTGAGTGCCTGTTTATCAGGTGTTTCTTGTGCGGCGACAAGAGTCCTTCGAAGAAATAGAA
Source organism: Odontomachus brunneus (assembly GCF_010583005.1). NCBI lineage: Eukaryota > Metazoa > Arthropoda > Insecta > Hymenoptera > Formicidae > Odontomachus > Odontomachus brunneus. Next base: position 5,713,825 of record NW_022639451.1, read on the forward strand.
TCGCGCGTGGGTCTACTGGTCGCTAACTGTCGCACCTGTAACCCAGTTTATTTTAATAGCTCATAAAAACCGGACACGGACATTGTTCCGTGCGCGGAACGAGCGGCGCGGCCGATAAACGCGAGGCGTTTCCGCGCGTGAGAATCGCTGCTGATAAGTCAAGATATCACGGTCGATCCTATGGGCGTGCAGAAAGAGATAAGGCGAGCTCTTTCCTTTCGGCAAGCCTGATCAGCGGTCGCGTCACGAGGGTCGATTGGGTGCCGATTAAAAGGTGCGCAATTCGCTTGCGTAATCTCCCGCACGCATCCTCCGCGCGGAACTTTCTCCTCGGGTCGGCGCGTATCGTGCGCGCGAGTGAGCGGATTTTCCCGCGATCCTTGCCGGCACAGGATTGCGCGATCCTTTTGTCGCGTATCCGCGACGCGAGGTGAAGGACAGACCGCGTTTCTCGTTTCTTCGGCGAGTCTGTTGTTGTTAAAACGCGCGCACGCATCAACGGATACGACGTTTCATCGCGAGAAAGACTGGTCTAGATGGCCCCGAGGCATGTGCGTTTTTTTAGTATTTGTCTTGAGAGGAACAGTGAATGTGAAACCGCGAAATATGATCTTTCAGAACATAGATGCTTTTTCTTGAGTTTCACTAAAATCGCACGGTAGACTAACCAAACATGTCTGATTATTTAATTAGACATGTCTGGTTAAATAACCAGACATGTTTGGTTAGTCTACCAAAAATCTTGTTAACTTAAGCAGAATTCGGGTTACTTCAATCGGAATTTCTGGATTGTTCATATTCGACCAAATATTCGGTTAATTCAACCAAATCTTTTTTTTCCGTGCGGGATAATGTCACGGTTAAGAACTAAAAAAGATTGATTTAGCAGTAGCAAAGTCAATTTTCGAATCTCTCGAAATTTGTATTAATATTTTTGCATTGTGAGTGGATATAAAGTTGAGTTATGTGTTGCTAGCTAGAATTACTTGCAAATTTTATTCAGGTGTATGATATATTTTATTTCGGGTAATAAAAGCAATGTTCGTTCATAAAATGATTGAAATCGAGTATATGGACGGGCGAGGTAAAGTTGGCCCATTTTGTTTATTACGAAACGAAATATGGTAAATAGAATCGTGGCGGACATTAGCACATGGAAGGAGGTTGCTTCTGTCATGTTTATACACTGAGAGAAGAATTTAATAAATATTATCAAAAGTTGGTTACTATTACTAAATGGTAGACGTAAATATAGCGGGCCAAAGCTATGGCAATACTTATTAATTAATTTAGTTCTGTAAAATAAATTATTTATTTGACAGAAGTAAAATTTATTTGCTTCCAGAATATATTTGGTAAATAAAACTTATTGAATAGTTGAGCAAAATAAGCGATTTTGTAATAGTTACAAAATGTTTGATAGGTTCAACCAACCATCTGTAATAATAGATATTGAAACGATGTAATAGCTGCAAATGAATGAATTTTTCGTTGTGCTGCAACAAAACATACTTATACTGATAACAAAATAGAACTCGTACCTACTGAATCTTTTATTACATGGGATATAAGAATTTCATAACAATTATCAAATATCTGTTCATAACTATAATATATTTCATATTAAATATTTAATATTAAGTAACTATTACTAAATTATTTAATTGATGTTACTGTGAATGCAATTACGTCATACTCCCGATCTATTAAATATTTGGTAATTATTATCATATTTAGTATTAGTTACTAAGGATTCAACGAATTTCTGTAACTAAATGCAGTTTGTTATAGTTACCAGTCTTTTTTCTCAGTGCAGATATAAATGTCACACTTACCATATAATTCAACTAAAAAACTTGGATATGACTCTGAATAAAAATTTGAGTATCTAATCTGAGACAAGTTTCAAGTAACGACTATTAATACGGACCTTAGTTGTTTGAGAAGTTGTAACTTCGAAATTCGCAATGTGGGACATCTAGCCCCGATCTTCTCTCGCTACCGCGATGCTCGTTGCCCCGCACAACGTCGTCAGTATTGTTCCTCGGCGCATTCTTCCGGACGCCCGCTTCTGGGTGAGGCTTCTCCCAGGCTTTTCGACTCGGGACGTTATATTGAATATCGATCTGCTTCTTTATACAAGCGCCCCTTAATAATGAAACCTTTGATCGCGAACTTGAGCGTAAAAAACGCGCAGTAGCGATTTCAAACCGAAGATCTGGTCGCATATAAAAATTGCCGACCTCTGTGTAGTAAGGAAAAGAAAAATTTCATAAGGAAGTACTTGGAAACTGCGTGTGCAATCAGTCAAAACTGGCGAAATTTCTTTTTTCTTTCAGCGAGCTGCGCAACTCATCCGTGTCAGATAGGAAAATTCGGTTTTTTTTGCTAATTGTCAGAAGATAAATTTTCCTATTGTTCGCTGACATTCATCGAAATCAAAGTGTTGTAATTGTGGCAGATATCCATTGTGTTTCGAAAAAAATACAGCTTTCTCAAAATAATAATAATGACAATTCTTTTGCATATACGGAGAGAATTTTATAGCAAAAATTACTATAGAGATAAACTATATGTCAAAGACTCTATATAGGTATACATCTAATTAGAAAAAATATAAGAATCCTACATACAAAACCCGTATTAACAGTTATTACTTGAAATTTGTCGCGAGATACTCAGATCTGAATTTAGCGTCAGATGAAAGTTTCTTATTTTAATTATGTAATATATGTGACATTGCACTTGCAATCACGTTCACGATTCAGCAAAAAACTCGTGTTCATCTCCAAATGAAAATCTAAGAGCTATATTAGTAGTCGTTACTTGAAACTTGAAACCTCAGGTGAGATACTCAGATTTGAATTTAGAGTTAGATATGAATCATTTAGCTGAATCTCTATTGCAAATGTAATGCATGTATTGAGTGTATCATGTATTCAAGAGGAAAAGTTAAATCTAACTCTAAATTCATACCTGAATATTTCACGTGGAATAAGTTTCAAATAATGACTAATGCGAGCCTTCCTGAATGTGTCTGAGGCAAGTTTCAAGTAACAACTATTAATATGGATCTAAGAGCTGTCAGCTGGATGTTAATGCGAATAAGTTTGAATGGGAGAACAATAACATTCAACAAAGTTAAATCCACGCACAGTGGCGAATTTTTTCACAAAATACTGGCCAAAACCTCTCAGAATTGTACAAAGGCAGGAAAGTAGCTGAAAATGATAAGGATAAGCAACAAATAATTTTGACTTAAAGTTAAAAGTGAATTTGTATATCAATTTTTTTATTTCCATAGGTAGCACCTCAGTGCATCCGGTAATTTTCTTCACATATTCCAGCAAGTAATCAGTTCGTGCGTTAAAATTAGCCGAAGGAGAAGAGAACATTATTTTCATCATTTCTCTTCTTTTTAAAATTATATGATTAGATTGCGAATCTGAAATAAATTTGAATAAATAATTTTGACACCCAATTTTTATATAATGTTTTTATTTCACGCAGTAATGTTAATATTGTTAAACTTGTCTCGATGAGTATTTTTCAAAAACATATATATCACCTTTGAAAAGTAGACATAACTTCGTGAATGTCCTTTACAAGTTACAAGCTACGCGGATTCCTGTCCTCTTTAAATGTCGTTTACGTAGTCATTCGCAAATATTCACAGAATATGTTTTTATGTTTTAATATTAGACATATAGGGCTATAATATCATACTAAGAGCTTAACTGAATTCCGTTGAATTGATTACTTTTTCCATAAGTTAAAAAAAATGTCACTAACCTATGTAGCAGCTCTTATAAACTTGTTCTAAAAATGTTAATTTACAGTTTTTCATAATTTATTAGTAATTGTTTATATTGCGCCTTTCGAGCGCAAAGAATCGGATGGTCGCTCTCGAACGCTGGACTCGATCAAACGCTCGAGCATGTCGTATTACAAAAAAAAAACGACACAGCAGAAAATCGCCGTCGATGCGAAATTCGGCGGCATTTTTAACACAAAATTCGCGCTGGAATCTCCTCCTCTTCCGATATAAAAGAGAAAACGCGACCCAGCCGCGATTACGCGCATTCCCGCGACCAATGAATATATTTAATAGTATTAAATATATTCTACAAACCCCTCCAGCAGCTAAATATATCTTGAGTTTTTAGACAATTATATGACATTCACAACGTTCATGTTGAAGGCAGTGCCAACAGCCAGTGTAGCGCTTTAAGGAGGTTAAAATCATTGACTTGTTTTCTCTATTTATTCAACTTAAAGTTAGCAAGCATTCTCAAAGCCTACTTTCATTTTTTTAAGTTTTCGCCAGGATTTAATTGAAATTCGCCACTATGCCACGTGCCGAATATTTTTCCGGTCTTATAACGTGATAAATCAAACTTTCACATCAAACTGACTCTAAATCCCAATTACTCCATTATTTAATCAATTGCCCCTCTTTAATATTCTCAAATACGCATTTATTTTCGATCCCTGTTTTAAATTGCGGAATACTCTAATGAATGACGATAGAGACGACGCAGAGGAGACAAATCTCGGCGGACGTGCATTTACTGACAATCCGGGTGATTTACGACGCGCTTTCGGGCCGCGCGCGAGGATGCGCCGCCGGAGTGACGTCGAAATTGGCGTTTAGAAAGTAAGAGTAGCTCGAAGAGCCGCGCAACGGCTTTCATTGGTCGCGGGGATGCGCGTAATCGCGGCTGGGTCGCGTTTTCTCTTTTATATCGGAAGAGGAGGAGATTCCAGCGCGAATTTTGTGTTAAAAATGCCGCCGAATATCGCATCGACGGCGATTTTCTGCTGTGTCGTTTTTTTTTTGTAATACGACATGCTCGAGCGTTTGATCGAGTCCAGCGTTCGAGAGCGACCCATCCGATTCTTTGCGCTCGAAAGGCGCAATATAAACAATTTCATAAGAAACTCTTGTTTCTTACGAACAGAACAATTTTATTCCTCAATTATTTTACGCTTCGCGCTCGAAGAACATCGCGTATAGTGCCGCCAAACAAAATTTCTAATAAAACTCGAGAAACGCTGCAGCGAGCTACCTTTCGAGTTTTTAAATCTAATTTCAAACTAGTTACTACTAGTTTGGAAACTGGTTTAAAACCCGAAAGACGTCGTAGCGTTTCTCGAATTTCACAAGAAATTTTGGACAACGTGCTACTTCGGCTACTTGGACGGCGCTTTTCCAGTATAAGCTGTTAAATGGTCGGGTGAAAATTTTCTCATTTATATTTTTAGGCATAATGCAAAACCGCATTTAACATCCTATACGGTATATCTAGAGACGTTTCTACGATATCCTACTTGTTTTAGACGTCTTTAGGACATCTCTGAGACGTATTTTAGACATTAGTGCTGTTTGGGATGGAAGATGACGCGGGATTATAAATTATCGTCATATTTCCTTGAAGTGATGACGAAATTATGAAAATAATTTAAATTGTTAGAAATTATTAGAAGATATTTTTCAAAGTGACATTCTCTTCATCGATCCCCATAAATGCATAATGCATTTATATAACGACTTAATTAACGACGTTCTCGTCAAGCTCAATCTTTCTCAATAAAGAAAAACAAGCAGTCCTGCAAATCAAAATCCGATAATACCCGATCCGACTCGATTTATATTTATCAAATATAACTCGTCCCGCTTTGTATCCATTTGAGTAAAGTCAGAGCGCGCGCGTTCGAATCGTTTTCAGGTCAACTAGCAGGTTCTGACCTCACCAAAACGCCGTGAAGCCAGGTTATTTGACCATCACATGTCTCCTCGACTTGCAGGAACTGTTTCTCAAACGCGATGAGAAAACAAATCCTTCCGATCGCGCGGTCAAGTCGAACCGTTCCCTCGACCGGTTCCGTTCGCGTCATATCGCAGTGAGAGCGGAGGCGCGACTCATGTGGCGCGTCAAGCGCGAGTGAGAGCAGTCGCGCTCGGCGGCCCGCGACTCGCACGAAGGAGGTGAAAGTCCGATGGGCGCCATAATACTGCCTCGTACCACCACCACCACCACCACCGCCGCCGCCGTCATCGGCATCGGCCGCGTCGCATCGCCACCTAAGAAGAAGCACCGGGGCCCGGGCCCGGAGTGACCCGGGTCCGGTCCCGCGGCGGCGCGCCGACGGCGGCGACTGGCGTAACCTAGATGAGCCGAGGACCGCTAACTTGTACTCACGGTACCGCTAGCTCCACGGCTATTCCGAGCCGGCGGCGCGCGGTGTGTGCGTCTACACCGGCAGACCGTCGCGCTTCCGGGGTTTCCCTTTCCGTCTCGTGACTCACGAAGGAAAGCACGAGACGCGCGCGAGCGCGCGCGCGTACGAGCGAGGAAGCAGCCGTATCTAATTCGACCGCTTCCTCGGGGAAGGTCGCCGACGAGGAGGCACGCTTAAGGGCGCCCTTGCCGTCGGCGATCCTTTTCACTCAACGCGACATTTGCGTCATTTTGGGCTTTTGTCACCCGAGTGCTTCTACATTCGGCTACTCTGAGGTAGTGAGGAATCACGAGTTTACAATGCGTTTTCTCGTTATCTATTTTTTCCTCTTGTCAGGTAAATTAATGGATGACATAACCAGATGGGTGGGGGTGTAATAACAAAAGATTACGCACTGAGAGAAAAAAATAGTTGAAATAACTATAATCTCACTATATTTTATAGTTCGTTTTGGCCTCAAACATATATTTATAATTCATCTAAACACGAAGATATAGCAGAATGAACACACATTTATAGTCACCATCTTATTATTCTATGTGTATAGTGAAGCATGCTTTGGGAATATAGTTACATGTACCCATATTTTCCAAATATTCCAATTGTATTGACTATATAAAATAGTTAATTTCTCTTACTACTTAATATTTGCTACTCTACTATGTTTTTTATTTCAAATAATTATAATTCTTGGTAAAAGAGTCAGTTATACTATGCTTATATTGTAAATATTACAAACATTATGGTGGCATTTATAAAAAATCTATAAAAAAGATATTCCTAACTATAATCTTTTTACTATGACATTATAGTTCCAAGTATCATACATTTTTCTCTCAGTGCGGCTGCCTGGGCAGTTTACACGAGATACTCGGGTACTCCTGGAATTGACAGCACTACTCAGCAAACATCAACTAAGAGTAATATCACGCCAATGTGATGACTTCTCAATTAACAGTGTAACTGTTATACAACACATTATTTACATTGTTGAGTGGGAAATTATAACGTTGATGTGGTGTTACTGTTGCTTAGTGTTTTCTACGTAATTTGTGTGTATGGAAAAAATATTTTAGTAAAAATTGCAGAAAAATTTTTGTAATCTTGGACCATACAAAAAATTATGACTAAAACTACTATCTATTTGTTTCAAAATGTCACACACGCGTTTAACTTTTTACTATTTTAGAATTATTATAATTATTTGAATGTTTTTTATTTATATCGTACAAAAAATAAAAAAGAAAGAAATTTCATTATGATTTTTACTACAATATTTTGTCCAATATACCGTGCAAATTTTTTCATCGTTTATTTTATTACAAAAATGTATTCAATAGCAAATAATTGTGTTCCGATATTTAACTATGATAGAGACGGAAAAAGAGAGTTCTTGCTACTATCTATAAAAGAAACTAGTTTCTCTGATCAGAGTTAGGACAAAGCACAATGATTTCTGCCTAGTCTACATTCTGTCCGCCATTTTTGGGGTTGACGTAAGCGGAGTGGGGGGAGTGTGAGAGAAGCTCTAAGACTAAAATGACGAAGCACCCTGCAGCTTCTCACTCACTTTTCGTCCTCACAAATAGCGGACGATGTCCTAACTCTGACTTGAGGAATTCTAAGGTCGTCTGAAAGGTGGCGGCTCGAGACGCGAACAGCGCGTTCAGCGAAAATTCGAAACGCGTACGTTCCCGCTCCGGCCGAAGAGTCGCCCGTGCTTCTCTTTTTAAGCTTTCAGGACCTCCCGCGTGTAAAAACACTTTCGTCCGGTGTTCTACCCCGCGGCGTTCACTCCTTCGTCGTTGTAGCCAGCTCGGTCTCTCCCTGGCTCTCGCTCCCGGTCTCTCTCGCGTGTCTCCGTTCTGGTTGGATCGCTCGCGGGAGAATGCATGATGAAACTGTCATTCCCGTCCGCATTCGAGGACCCTCACGCGACCTCACTCTTGTAACGGATCCGCTTAAAGACTCGAGGCGCGTTGCCGCGGTAGTTTCTTCGAGCAGTTAGTTTAGAGATGACTGGCGATTTACGACCCGAGGTGACGTTTGTTTACTGAAGCCACGTGGAGAAACTTATCGCGATGACCGAAAACAAAGAGTCTAAGGGCGTCGTGATTATGAAGCGTTTCAAGTAGATAACGATATCGGAGTTCCGTAAATTTCCACTGTTTAGATTCGATGATTGATTGTGATAGTTTCTACGTTAATGGATCTTAATTCTCTTGATGATCTTTTGATGATCTCTTAATGATATATTCGATTATATGATATTATACGTCATAGAGTATGTATTAGGAGCTCGCACAGATTCGTCGGATTACACATGCAGGTTTGTCGATTTCAAACATGCGTCATTTCTCGGACGCGAGATCAGCGATTCAGACAATTAAGAGTAATCGTAATAAGCCTAGTCGAATCGTATAATTATTTGCAAAGCGGCAAAAAGTCGTAGACAACGATAGGGTAGACGTGCATTGCCCTTCAACCTGCTGGTAGTCGCGAGTATCTGCTGAGAACTGCTGAGCGACTTCATTTTGGTTTGACACAAGATGGGAATTAGAATGATACACGCCATATCTTTCTATTAAAAATAACTACTTAAAATTGTGAAGACTGATACAAAGTTTCTTAGAGATATTATATTTTCCTTCTAATTAACAAAATGTTTAATGGCATTTCCATCCTTGTTCCACGACCCAAAGATTCACGATTAACGGAAATTCAGTGATGAAAATGCCAAAGTTTGACTAATGGGATAATTTCCCAAAAAGTCGCAATTTCGAAATCAAAATACTGAAGCAATCTTCCAAAACAATACACACCCGAATTGACCTTGGCGTTTCACTCGAGTTAATAAAAAAATACGGCCGAAAATTCGACGAACTGTTGCAAACCTCTGATGCCCTGATCGACGGTTAATTGAGTGTCCCGTTTCGAATCTTATTCAATTTCACTTTTACTGACACGACTTATAACGTGACACAATAGCGCGTTGAGTATCGTGCGAATCTACGAGCAAGTGCCACGACGCGAGAATGTGTGTATAAGCAACAGTCATTTCGAATGTGTTCGACGTTAAAACGACTCTCCCACGATTCGCGGGAATCGATAACGAGCCGCCGCGAATCGCCTATTACAACTTCGGCGTCTGGATCGCGATAACGACGGACAATAAAGCTAACGCTGTGTACAGTTCCATAGTCTCTCTCTACCTCTCTTCTCTCTCTCTCTCTCTCCCCCTTCCTCCCTTTTTTCTATCTCTCTCTCTTTCTCTCTCTCTACGGCGCGAGTCGACGAATTAATCGACGGACACGTTGGCGCGTCCTAAACGTGAAACGCACGCATGCAGCTCGCAGGAAAATCGATAGAGCATTATCCGTACGAGAAGCTTAACCGCGAGGGAAAACGTAATCCGATGAATTTCGAAACGGGTCCACCGCTGCGTCGCATAGCTTGGCTTTAAGTATATCCCTGCGGAAAACTGATACTAATCAGGCCGACTTTTCTCGTTCTAGCGTAAGGTTTTTAAACTTCACGGCGAATTGTGAAATCGTAGATATTATGGTCTTATTATGGCATATTACGAAAAGCATATTATGGTCTTTCAAATAATCCTTTTTTCAATTTTGCCGTTTCTAGTAACGCAGAAATAGACTGTCAGTAAAGTCTGTCTTGTGCTAAGGGGTATAGTAAATTTTGTTAAAAATATATCTTTTTGTAGCAAAAATTATACAAAATGAAAGAATAGTCAATTATTGAGGAACGTCGACCCATTCCACGGTTACAAAATTTTATAGTAATTTTAATAAAATTCTCACAGCGTGAATATGTCCGAATTAGTGATATGGAATATAAAATATGTCACTTTAGCTTTTCCTTTTGAAAACGATGATAGAGAGGTCATCTGCTTCGGATAATCTCAGAGCTTGGAACGATGAGACTGAAGAACGGAGGACAATTGAAGGAGTAGATGAAGGATTCAACAATGTCTGAAGCAGATGATGCTGTGAATGGTTAGGAAAACTTAGGGACTGAGGAAGCGTTTATTTTTGGAATTTTCCACTTAATATTTTCGGGCCGCGGTAAACCGCGGATAACTGAAACCGCGGTTGTCGAATCAGCGGATACGCGCGGGGGTTCCACTGTACAACATTTACTACAGAAGTGAGGTTTCGCCGACTGGTATTATTTCACCATGCAATTACAGTCAGTAATACTGAGCACTTCTCTCTCAGTATAACCGCGTGAGTGGCGCTCCCGAGAGCCATAAGCGCCAGACGTGTATTTGTTCGCTATTTTTATATCTCCCTCGCATACGCGCGAGCGCGCGCACCCACGCCACGGCCATTAAGATTCCATCGATATACAAAAATAGTGCAGATAAGCCTAATTTTATTCAGTTTTATTTTTACGCGCACGGAGATTACAAGAGAGAGAGAGAGAGAGAGAGAGAGAGAGAGACAGACCTGTGCCGGTCACGGCCCGCGTAATTTCGACGCGCTCATGGAACTCCCGCGTTTGTCGGGGTCGCACCACGAAACTTCCACCAAATATCATAAAGGCGCGCGTAGCTTTGCCGATAAGAACGAAACCACGTTGTTTTGTTCTTTGATTCAAGAGAACCGCTACGAGAAAGAGAGAGAAGAAAGCAAAAGGAATCAAACAAAAGCAGAAACCCGAGTTGAAATTTTAGCCCTCTTTTGGATTTGAACTTTCCAACATCTGCACTGAGAGAAAAATGTATGATATTTGGAACTATAATGGCATAGTAAAAATATTATAGTTAGGAATATAATTTTTAAGTTATAATAAATATTACCATAATATTTGTAATATTTACAATATAAGTATAGTATAACTGACCCGTGTAAAATTTTTACCAAGAATTATAATTATTTGAAATAAAAAATATGGTAAGGTGGCAAATATTGAATGGTAAGAGAAATTAACTATTTTATATAGTCAATACAATTGGAATATTTGGCAAATATAAGGTACATGTAACTATATTCATGTAACTATATGTAACTACATGT
>NW_022639451.1:5725113-5754819 GCF_010583005.1 Odontomachus brunneus
AGAGTCCCCATACACAGAATCCAACTCATCTTTGATTTGCGTAGGCGTATTGCCTTTCAAAAACAAATATTTAATGACAGCTCGATACTCGATTTTGTCCATTTTCACAAAAACACTCACATCAACTTACTCAAACGACTGTTACATAACAACTGCGAGTCCAAAATGGCTGAAACTTCGGTGAGTAACTGTCAACAGATGAACAACAAAATTCACTAGCTTTTATTTACAAGTGCTGCTATCTTCACGTTGAGGTCGGAAACTTTTCAGACCACCCTCGTAGAGTAATAAGATGGTGACTATAAATCTGTGTTCATTCTACTACATCTTCATGTTTAGATGAACTATAAATATATGTTTGAGGCCAAAACGAACTATAAAATATAGTGAGATTATAGTTATTCCAACTATTTTTTTTCTCTCAGTGTGTATATTTTGAAGAATCAGTGTATGTGTAATACACATGGGTACTGAAATCCTACGTAGCGCCTCTAAATGGCAGGAAACGCATCAGCAGCAGCAAATGCTACTTGTAGGTTTTAAAGAGAACTTATCGGCAAAGTTATTGGGTTAAATTGAATCAAAAGTAGTTGATGTCAGAGTATCAAAATAGGCGTTAAATGGAACATCGGGGCCGAATGTAGGATCTAAATTTCGACTCGGGGTAAGAGGAAGAGAGCAAAGAGATTACATAAAGTGTGTGAGAAGTGACGGATGACGGCGAGGTGTAAATTTCAAAAGCAGACAATCAACGTCCTCGGCCCGTCGGCGTCTACCGAGTCGTGCGCGCACAGAGTCTGATGCGAATGAGAGATCACGAGAGAGTCGCGCCGTTTTCCGCTAGGAATATTTATATCTACAAAGTGCCTGTTAATTGGCACGCGCTGTCACCTTCTCGCTCGCCGCCACCTATGAAGCCGATAAGATCCGCCGCGACAAGTACATTCGCTCGCTGCGCCAACAGCGGCGAAGCAACAGCAGCAGCACCGTCCAGTCGCGTTGCAACATTCCCGTGTGCGTTACAGAATGGTATTTCAATTCGTCACGAGTCATTTTCCCTGCTGGCGAGCCCGCGTGCGAGAACGCTCGTTCGTTCGTCCGCGAGATAGAGTGAAACGTCCAGTAGGCGGCCGCTCTTGCGCGGCTTTTGTCAGATGTATGAGGAGAGGGCAGATGTAAACGAATATAAAAATAACAAATAATTAATAAATAGTCAACAAGTTACTTTACATTTCAATGCTTGATGGAACCCGCGCAAGAGTGTGGCCTTGAGGTGCCTATTCGGATACTGAATGCGCTCTGTTTATTACAAATTCCATTTTTCATATACAAGTATCCTACATAAAGTAGTTTCAGCTTGGGAATCGAAAAGGTATATTTAACGTTCGCGAATGCACGTCAAGAATACGGCTCCAGGTCAAGTGTCGACTGGACGCTTTCTCTAAAACGGTGCTTGCAATGAAAATTAAACCATAAGACTTAAGCTCTAAGTCGTAAAAAATGGACTAATCACAGTTTTATTTTGATCATATTTGACTCTGATTGGTCAATTTCTTACAGCTTAACACGTAAGTCTTATGGCTGAAGTTCTCATTGTAGACACCGCTTTAGGTAGCAATTAAAAGCAACGAGTGAGGAGACTTATAATAGGATCGCGAAGTGCGAATGCTGTCGCCGCGGAAAGGACAACGCGTACGACAACCGGCGGAAGGGAAGGTAGATAAGGGCGAGCAACGTCAGCTCGTGGTGATAAGAGATCGGGCGAACCGACGCTGAGTTCCTCCACCTTGAAAGCAGACCTACCGAGGGGGGAAAAACCGCAGAGAGAGAGAGAGAGAGAGAGAGAGAGAGAGAGAGAGAGAGAGAGAGAGAGAAAGGGGGAGGAAAGAATGATAGAATCCGTTTCGAGATCGACAAATTATCGTAGCTTATAGCGGCCGAGGGAGAAGAAAACCCGTGGAAATTGAGAGCGCTCAAGGTGTAGTCGAGGGGGGAAAAACCGGAGAAATTGAAAAGTGTTTTCGGAATTTTTTCCTGTGGATGTGGAAAGTCCGGCTGTCGCTACGACCAGACGTTCTTTTGCATTCCTTGTTTCTCGTGGCGGCGATAACGCGTACTTACGGTTACGTTCAAGTACCGACATGTGATTTGACGCTTTGCAGTCCGTCACGAAAGTATTACGAGCGCCGCAACGAAATTACGCCGCCCGGTGCAGTTTTAGAGTGTTGCCTGTATCAACTAGCGGATATTGAAAGAGAGTGCATCGAACAGCACTCTGGAGATCCGCTCGAGAGAGCCATTTCGTTGATACGACGGCTTAATCGCTAGGAGTAACGAATTAGCGCTCAACGGCGGAAGGGCTATTCGCGTAAACGCGAAAGCTGAAAGCTAACATTAAGCAATCGTGAGTAATCGCGCTCGTGCGTTATTAGGGAACGAAATGGAAAAGTGATTATGCACGAGAAATCGTCAATCGACGGCGAATGAACGTGTGGTCGATGGGAACGACAAATTGAACCCTCTCTTCCTCTCTCTTTCTCTTTCTTCTCCTGTCTTGTCGTAGGGAAACGGTGATCGGTTGGAGTTTATTACCCGGATTTCAAGCGCGCCGTAATTCACGAAAAATAGCATAGCGCGCCCGCTCGTAATTATAGTGCTCGCGCTATGATTACGGCACGGTTCGCTGCGCGCTCCGGGGAATTCGAAAACGCGCGCACACCGACCGGGGGTCTCCGGCATCGCGCGAGGTGAGGCCGAGGTGTGCGTTTGCAGCGGCCGCCGCATACATGCCCCGAGCGTGGCTCCAACGACCGTCAGCAACGCGCGGTGGCATTGCCGATTCCCCGTCTCTCTTCCTCTTCCTCCCTCTTCCTCCCTCCCTCTCTCTCTCTCTCTCTCTCTCTCTCTCTCTCTCTCTGCGGGGGTGACGAGGTTGAGGGGAAGCACGGTCGACCGGGTAGGGCGACGAGAGGGGTGGCAGCCGCGCTACGTCGTCGCTACGGCGAACATGGTGGTGGGAGTCCACGGGTACTCCACGGTAGGGGTTGCGGGGTGGAGGGACGATCGTTCTCGGTGGCAGCAACGGCGTGCTCGGTGTCATTGCCTCGACGCTCGGGGCGGCCAGTGACTCCATCACTGACCTAGTGCCGAGCAGCACCGACAGCCGACGGCGGAGACCGAACGCTAGGCCGTCGACCTCGGCCGGCCTCCAGCACGACACACACCGACACATCGAGCAGCGCTCCGCTGTCGTACACCTCGCACTTCGTGTCGTTCTTCGTCTCTATGTTCCCTCTCCCGGCTCTCTCACTCTTTCTCTACCGCTCTCGTTCTCTCTTCCTCTCTCTCGGCTTCTCACTCCCTGTCCTCTCTCTTTTCTTCCCTGCACCCGTCTCTCGCTTCTCTCTCCTCCTCCCTCCCTCCCTCCCTCCCCTCCCTCCTTCTCTCTCTACAGCTTCGTTATACCTCCGCTGGCTGCTGTTTCTGCCGCCTCGTCGCTCGTACGTAGCGTCTCCGTGTTCCTCCGTTCCCGATCTCTCGGGTGCGTCTTGGATGCATGCAGTATGTACACTCTCCTCCGCGGCTCTGAGACGGAGCCGCCTCTCTGTCTTCCTCTTACCCTCTCTGTCCCTCTCTCTCTCTCTCTCTCTCTCTCTCTCTCTCTTCCTCTCTTTCGATTTCGAAAATCACGGAGGTCGCGAAACCCGCAAACGAGGGCCGAGGAAGCCGTCGATCGCGGAAAAGAGACAGAGAAAGGGGAGGGAAGGAAGAGAGTGAGCGGAGCCTCTCACTCTCCGCGCGCACTTTTCCTGCTCGCTGAAAGCCCCTCGCGTGAGGTCGGAGGAACGATCGCTTTCTTCTGCAGGAAAATGGGATCGTTACACCGTGGCCGATGCCCGATCTCGCCGCGCGAACCGACTCTCTTGCTCGCTTTTGACCCACGCGATACGACGTCGACAATGACGACGACGACGAATGTGCGTGGGTGGTTGTTTCTCGCGTCGTGTTCGATTCTGGGTTAAGTAGCAAAAGGACAGGTACAAGGCAGGTCGCGTGCGCTTTAATCGACGTTGCGTCGCCGGCAAAGCGTTAATTGCGAGAGAATTGCTTTCTTCCGCACTCGGCCGCGCGCGCTTGTGTAATCATGGCGGTTTAATCGGTCGAGTCTTTAATTAACGCGTCAATCAGAAGACCGACAATCCGAGGAAGAGATTCTTCTGTTCTCGCCGACGGTGCCGGACGGAACGAAGTATAATAACAGCGGCCCCCCTCTCTCTCTCTCTCTCTCTCTCTCTCTCTCTCTCTTTCTCTTTCATCTCGTTACGATTTTCGCGAGTTTGCACACTCACGCACGATATCCGTCGTGTCACAGGAACGGCTGATTGCGGCGTGACGCGTCGTGCTCTCGCGACAAGGCTGAGGAGACGCTCGGACCATCCGGGAAGAGAAGCGCGACTTCCGGTACTCGCGCAACGGAGATCCGATCGGCGACACGGGTCGCCGTTAACGAGTGTGTCTCGCGATTTAAGAAGGCGGGCGACGAACGGAGCCCGTCTCGAGTCTCATTCTCGCGCGCGATGAACGAGACGACAAGTCCAAATAGAGACGCAGCGACTGCCGCGAGGGAAAAGTGCCGGCTTGGTACTTATCGATTAAATTGTCGACGAGTTTGTCCGCGCACCGTGTGTGTTTGTACGATAGACACACATACACACATGCATACGCTATTTTTTCAGTGGAAGTAGGTTAATCAAACCTACGACAAGATTCGTACGACTGTCTCTCCGGGACATCGTCACGGCAATACGTCCGTTTCGGTCGCGCGAATTCGTGCGAAATGCATTATGCCCCGTGAGTTCTACAAGACATTTTCGGCGAAAACCTCTGTCAGATCCTTTCGAATGCGTTATCCCCGCGATTTTAAGAGAGCACGAACAGTCGGGCGAGTTCAGATCCGATTTGCGAGTCGCGCCAAGACCGTAGGAAATCGCACGTCTCTCGTCTGTTATATCACAGCGTCGATCTGTAACTTGTGCATTCTACAAATCGCCGTAGAATAGCGCGCTTAAGGGTAGCTTTTTGCAAAAAGTCACTGGAAATCAGAAATTCGTTAATATTTCTATTCTCCGTATAAAAACGTATGGTATGTATGTACGATAGAATTGAAAAGAATATATTTATACTTTAATATCACTTTCTATATAGTTTATTTTATTTTACATGTTATTTCTCGTGAAAATGTCTTTATCTCTGAGTCGCAGTGAAACTCTTTGCACATATTATCTTGAATACTTAAAATGCGCATATATAAGAACTGTGATTAATGTTTCACTACTCTATTTAATAATTTTCTAATTTTCTGCCAAGGATAACAACATAATATATTTCCGTAATAATATGTCTAATGAAGTTCCTAGCAACGTCATTAATACGTTAATTAACGTTATCAGGTTTGCGAAGTGTTGCGCATTTCAAAATAAAAGAATTCTGAGATTTAGATTCAATGTCTCTGAATCAATGTCAAATTATTTGCGTCACTTTCAGATGAAACACATTATATTAATCTGTAATTTCTTCCAAATTTTTGCATTGTTTCGGGCAAGACACATCCTTAAGGCGACGAGGTATCCGTCGCGTTAAAATGTGTCACGACGTTGTAACCGCTCCGAGCATGATCGATATGTTGACACAGTTCTCCCTCGTTTGCTATCTCTCAGCTTAAAGCCACTCGAATAACGTATTCCCGAGGTTTGGCAGATTTCTCTTGGCTACGCCTTATAGATCAATAATGGCGCGTAACCCCGATGTGCGGACGAGATGTGCTCGTGCGAGGCTCTTGCGAAATCCCCGACGCTTTGGCACGAATTTAGCGGCTTCATTCAATGCCAAAAGACCGATCGGCAATGCGCGAGACGAGTCTCGCGTTCTCATACTGGGTCAAAAGTGCGTTGACTCTCCCGCGAGCGATCGTAAGAATTCGCAAGCATGGAAGGAGGAAGAGAGAAGCGTCACCGCGGCGCACGATTATGTATATTTAGTTATCGACAACGGTGGCGATGTAGAAGCGTTGCCACCACGAGGCTGGCTGGAAAATCACGGCATACATCCGTGCTGTGTTACCGTGTGCCGAGACCGGAAACGAGATAAGTGCGCGGAAGGAAAGATCTTAAGGAAGTCGAAAAATGGACACCGACAGAATATTGATTTTTTTCTGTAAAATTTACGCATTGTAATGGCTGCGCGGAATTACAAATGCTTTTATACGATAAAAATGCGTGCGAGAATGAATTGGAGCATCGTTGAATGCATGATAAAAACGATAGAAAATTTTTGAGTTGACATTTCGAGTGTAAATCAGCCTGTCAGACGCTGTTAGTTGGAGTTAACATTCTCTTGAAAGTAAAGATCTTATACATATTGGACGCGAGTTCTGCGGCTCCGCTTAGAAATATCTTGAAGAACATTGCTGTATCTTTACAGTACCTTTGCATCTTCGGAAGAAATTACAGATTAATATAATGTGTTTCATCTAAAAGTGACGTAAACAATTTGACATTAATTCAGAGCCTGAAAATCTCAGAATTTTTTCACCTTGAAATGCGCAACACTTCGCAAACCTGACAACGTTAAATCGCGTATTAATGACATCTCGCTGCTACGAAGTTCATTAGACATGTTATTATGGAAATATATAATGTTGTTATCCTTGGTAGAAGAGAAAATAGTTAAATAGAGTAGTAAGACGTCAATCATAGTTCTTATATATGCGCATTTTAAGTACTCAAGATGATATGTCAAAGAGTTTCACTGCGATTCAGAGAAGCTTAAGAATATCCGAAAGGTTTGCAGGAAAAGATTCCTATACATGTATGCGTGGTTAAGTTTTCCGCTGAATATGGTAAAACGATGCAAATTTACGTAAGTTCTGTATGTACGAGAAATACGAAAAGAATAGCGTGACTATGTTAGTGACGATCATCTCTGCGTTATCGACATTTTTCAAGCTCATCGTCGATTCCAGTGTCCTTTTAAATGAAAAGAAAGGACGGGAAAACAGCCCTTGTTAATTGAGTCGACTTATAACTGTAATAAACGTGCAGCTGTAATAAACGTATAACTGTAATAAACGTACCGGCTTTTTATATAACGATTGAGTTTCAGATACACATAGAGAGAATATCCTCATAGTTTCCTTTATCATATAAATTTTTTTCAATTTTACTGTTTTTAGTAACGCAAGAGTGGAGTATTTATGAAGTCTATACATGGCAAATGTTTTCGATAGCATACACATTTCAGAGCTCCTAAAACATAAATAATACATATGTGAAATGAAAACATAGTCAATTACTGCAGAACTATGTCGATCTATTCCCAGGTTACAAAATTGTTTGCTATAAAATTCTCTCCGTGCAAGATTGGTGATTGCACCTAACAAATTTTGATATCGGCAATCTTGTTGGCATCGCAAAGACTCTACCGAAATAAGTGAATGGAAAGTATAATTTGAGACAAAATTCGCAACAAAACATACTTATGGAGATGATTAATTCCTTGATTATTGTGTAGACTTGCGAGATCAATTGATCCCTTTTATCCGTCTAATCAATGCCGTGTTGTCGGAATCGCGCAACGTGCAGCAACAAAGAGCTCGGCCTGATTCGGCTCGGTCGTCGCGGAAGCGTCTCGGAATTTTGAGACGGACTCAGCCACTCGTGATCTCGCGCTCGTGTTTCGCTCATGGCGAGGAATTTCGCCGAAGGTGGTTTTGCGAAACGGGGAGAAAGAAGCCAAAGGGTCCCGTTAATATCCGTCGGCACGCGAACGATCAATGTCATTGGCTAACCTAAAGGCGGCGGTAAAAAGGAAGTTCCTATGCATACAAATAAGCACGAGAAGGTACACTTGATCCCCGGCCCGGGCAGGACGATATCGGCCGTCCCAGTCTCGCGATGTCGAGATTGTGCGTGTTGCAAATTCGCGCGAGTCGCCACGCGGGATTCGAGGCGCGTGGCGTCCTTGGTGGTGCATCGATCAGCGCCCGATCGCCGTCATCGAAGGATTTGTTTTAAACGCTCATTCAAGTCCCGCTCGCGGCCATCAAAGAGAATAATTGGGTTGCCGGTCGCGGAATCGACTCAGGTTAGCTGAGCTCGGCTCAGTGCAGCTTAGCTCGCCTCAGCTCGCCGCAGCACGCCTCAACCCTAACCTACCCCATTCGTTAACCTGACTCGTGCGCGATTCCCCGCAGGTCGATTCGCTTCGAGCGTGGATTAACCTACATACACGGCGCCGGCATTCGTGCGGAGTCGCATACGTCGGGGCGATCATCGGTACAAAATTAACCTGCCCCACCTTCTCGCCCCCGTCCTCCACCCCTTCACCGACGGCGCCGCGTTGCCTTCCTCGTCCCCTTTCTTCGCTCCCTTTCTCACCCTTTCTCCGTCCCTCCTGATTATCGCCTGCGCGATCACCCTCCTCATTATCGACTGCGGTTCATTGCACGGCGGTGGTGTCGCGCGGGCCGCATTATGAATATTCTCGCAGGCTCTTGTGCAAGAGAGAAAAAATGGAAGACTTTCCGCGATGGAGCTTGCGATATCATACATTTTATCTCCTTCGTCCCTTCTTCCTTTCTTCCTCTCCTCCTCTTGCTCGGCGTAACTCCTCTCGATGATATCGACGCTGTTCTTCGCGCGGTTCTTTAAGCCGTTCCTTAATCTGTCTTTAGAGCGTTGCACGCGCGATTTCGCTTATACGGGGACAGGAGGAAAAGTGGTGCGAACCAAAGATGGCGCTAATAAAGCTTAATATGTAAAGTTATGCTCTGTCATGTGTTGGTTGTATCAGCATCGCTGGACTAAGCTCATTCAATTAAGAGGAGATTAAGATAAAAGTACCACAATTTCCGGACACCTAATCCTGGACATTCTTATTATTTTAGTCTTTATATACGAACATTTAAATCTTGAACATAGAATGTATACTCAATAGTTGTATATATTTTATGTTGAAAGTTTAAATATTTATATTTTAAGACCAAAACAATAAGAATGTCCAGGTCTACGTCTTGGTACGTTTACTTCATGTTCAACAGTAAGGATAAATTTTCTTCGTGAGAAAAGAATTCTTTCATTTTCAATCTCACAATTTTTAGCCCGTCCTCGTAAGAGCGTGAAGAAATGTGGCTGATAAGTTTTGCTTGTACAAATAGTGTCGCTTCATGTGTTTTATCCAAATTATATCATAATCCGTTTTTACACGAGACATTCCATAACATTTATTTAATCGTTAAGGAAGAGATAAAAATAAAATAAATAAAGTTTAAGCACTGCCTTGAGAATTAATGGCTGTGTTCAGTAGAGAAAGCTGCTTTGCAACTGTTGTAAAATCCGTGAATCTGATTGAAGTATGTTCTTAATTTTGGTTGAATCCAAGAGCATGTACCAATCAGATTCACGAATTTTACAACAGTCGCAAAGCAGCTTTTTCTGCTGAACGCAACCATTACGTTCAAGGTAATCTAAATGCCTGAATTTTTTATCTCTTCCTCAATGATTGCACCTCAACGGTTACTCAGGTCGCGGTGCAAGATTTCGTTTGCAACGTATCGCGGAGCATCAAATATGATTCATAAAATCATGGACTGGAATCTTTGTATTTCGATGTCGGAATTAGAAACTGTTTCTCGTAACTAGATTCCATACGTCCGTATTGGTTTCAGAATGCTTTTGTCAATCAACAGTTGATTTTCTATTGATGGTATGCCATGAATGCGAGAGAAATCGTACGCGGTTATCGCAACGACTGGACAAGGTACTTTCCATTCGATCCGCGGAAATATTTCAAGTCACTGGAGCAACTCGGTGGCACGATCGATCGTTATCCTCCGCGGAAGTACGCTCGATTAAATCTCCCGAGGTCGATTTATTTGGAGCTAAGCCGAACGAATGCATCGAATTTAGCTTTGAGATTTAACGGGGAGAAGAAAATGGAAGAGAGAGAGAGCAGTTCTTTAGAGGTTTCCTTAGGGGTCGGGATGTCGCAGTGCCGAGAGTCACGGGTTACCTTGCGATCGCGGCGAAGACGCGGAGACCTCGTCGAGGCGAAACTCCGCTGGTTCCCGACGCAGCGGGACGAGGAGCGATCGGGCACAGCGATACGGTGGCGGATGGTGGCGCGTCAAACGCCGGGGAAGCGATTTCCGCGGGCCTCGAACGATCCTGACGTGGTGACGAGGCGGCAAATTCCGTTTTCACGCCGAGGGGAAGCGCTTCCGCGGCGACTGAGCGACCGGCCGTCTGGAGACGGGACGGGAGGACGAAGATGACGAGGATGACTACGACGACGACGGAGAAATGAAACTCGATCCGATGACGAGGGCGAGTGTCTTCTGGTCGTTTCCATCCGCTTCCTTCCCTTCCTCCGTTGCGATCGACGTTCTTTCTGCGCGCCTCCGACGCGCTGATCGCGCGTTCGCGGAAAGAGAGATTGCGGACGGCGGTTTCGCCGTACGGCAAGCGACCTCTGGGCTCCTGCGCGAGGATTGACGGCGCATGCGGGCGGCTGATCCCATCGATCACGATCTAGGATCGTTAGGTCTAAATGGAAAACGCGGCGCGACGGCTGTTCGCGTCCTCAATCGATGATCGCGACGACCCACGACGGGGCCCGTGGGTGTCGGGGTCGCGCGGGTCGGCGACAGGAATCAAAACTCGCGCGTGCAATTTATAATCCGTCGCGAATTCGCGGCAACTAATTTATATGTAAATTATGCCGTTGTGTTGGGGTATTATCGTCGCGGTGTGTAACGTAGTTTCGATGATGGAACGCCAACCGGGGGTGAGGTCGGCAGGCGTGCCGAACAAACTGCAATGCTTACAGCGTAAAAAACAAACTTACTGTCAAGTACGGCCGGAATGATCTATCGCAATGTATCATTATGCGCACATATATGTATGTGTTTGCGCGTACGCGCGCGAAACTTCCTCGCCGATTTGCGAGCAACCGCCTATTTATGCGGCACATCCGAGGAGGATAATTGGCAAAATATATCACTCCGGAAGTAACGTCCAACGCGGAGATATGGAATCAGAGCTACTGCGCTCGGCTGTTTTCCCGCCCGCGTATCTACGCGCAGAGAATGATCCAAATAACCCAATCATCCTGTCATTATTTTTATTCAGAGAACCGAGAGAGGATGTATAACCCTCAAAATTTTCGAAATGAAATGCGACCTACGGGGGAACTCTAATAATTGTCATTATACCTTGTATAACGATGCATCCCCTTCTCGAGCGAAATTATCCCAAAGCAAGGAGCTTTAAATTATCCAAGTAAGCGGGATGAGAATTCCACATCTAACGCTCTTCGGCCCCCGTATACGTGCGCGGGGTGAAGTTCTCAGTCACGCGGGGAAGGTCTGCGAGAGCGGTACCGGGTATTCCCGCCACTCTCGAGGAATTGTAAATCACGTCGCCGTGACGGGGTTAAGTGCGCGCGAAACGCGAGAAGGAAAAGGCGAAAATCGCGAGACGAGTTTACATGTATATATATATATATATATATATGTATATGCAACACTCACATTTTTGGTTCGTCGATGATCGGCCATCAACGTGAGCGCCAGCTAGTAGCGTTGCTCCCTCCCCCTCCTGTCTCCACCGTCCTGAAAGGACCGTTCGCAGCGGAAGTCCCGACTGGACTACGCCTGGGCGATGATAATCGGTGATGATGGCTCCTTCACACGCGGATCATCGCGGTCGGTCTGACGCGAACTAGACGCCTTCACTAACCGACACGCGCGATCACAATGCGACGATCAGACTCACCCTCGTGGGAGACAGAGAGAGGTGAAGAAGAAGGAGGAGAAGAAGAAGAAGATCGTAACGAGATTCACTTTCACTCGCGGCGTTCTTCTCTCCCCTTTCGCGCGCGGAGCCTCGAGATCGCGGGAGGACGAGAGGCAGACGGGGGATAATGGAACCGACGACGCGGATCACACACACGAGGAGCACGGGGGAGAAAGAAAGGACGAACAATTGCTAGAGAGAAGGCAAGAGGAGGATTCGCGAGGTCGAAAGGGAGGTCGCTGCGGCGAATCTCACTGAGAGAGATCGTGTGTCACACAGTTTCACTTTTCAATTCCTCGCGCGAACTCTCGTTGCTCCAGACGAAGACGAAGGCTATCCCCGCTGCCGTTGCCGCGGCTCACGCCGGTGCTGTCGCCGCTCGCTCCGCTCCGCACCGCTGCGCCGACTAGGTCGCGGTGCTCGTACGCGGATTACCGTTACCGTGATGTCGCTTAGCCGCACGGTAACGTCACTCGCGCTCTCTTCCCGCCGCGCTGCGACCGCGAGAGGGAGAGAGAGAGAGAGAAAGAGAGATGAAGCGGGAGGAGCGGGGCCCCCGCGCTGATATGGAGTCGGAAGAGAGAACACACACAGGTGGTCGTGTATTAATAATTTCGGCCTCCTACGATCCTGAGTCCGATGACCTCGAAGAAGCGGACAGCTGGAGGCCAGTTGACAGCGGTGGGTCGTCGATGATGCGATCGTCGACGAGGACGACGGTCTTTCTCTCTCTCTCTCTGTCCCTCGATCGTCCCTCTCTTGATCAAGGTCGGCTGGTTAACGGCGGCGGATTTTCGTGGTCCTCGCTGGGCCGCGGCCGAAACGGCCTCGGCCAAGGTCGCCGGCGGTCGCC
This sequence comes from Odontomachus brunneus, assembly GCF_010583005.1. Classification (NCBI taxonomy): domain Eukaryota; kingdom Metazoa; phylum Arthropoda; class Insecta; order Hymenoptera; family Formicidae; genus Odontomachus; species Odontomachus brunneus. The sequence continues at coordinate 5,737,819 of NW_022639451.1, forward strand.
GCGAGCTGTATTAAATGGCGGCCGGCTTCCCTTCTGGCTGCTGAGAGAGAGAGAACGGTGTTCCGGGCGGTGTCACGGCGCGCTCGGAGAAATTCTACGCTGCGAATCGACGGCGGACATGACGCCGGTTTCCTACAGCGAGCCTCTCTCTCTCTCCCTCTCCCTCGGGCTCTGACTAACTACCCTTTCCTTTGTGTCTCATATTCCTGTCGCGGCGGCTGACGAACACACACACACACACTCTTTCTCCCGTTCACGACACTCGCGCTCGATCTCTCTCTCTCTCTCTCTCTCTCTCTCTCTCTCTCTCTCTCTCTCTCTTTCTCTCTCGCTCACGGTTCTGCGAGTGCGAGGGTGGTCTTCAGCGATGGGCAGACTCACGCGGGCTCCCGTTGCAACGCGGCGCGCCGCGGGAACAACTCACCGGGTCCCGTCTGCGAACACGACACACGCTCGGTCCCAGTCGTTCCTCGTCACTGTTCATCGTAGTCCTCCTTTTCGAGCTGGCGGCGGTCGCTCGACCTCCCTCGCCGCGAACGGTGCTCGGAAGCTCGGCTATTCCTCCTCGCTGGATCCGCTAAACGTGAGGGAGAGAATTCATGGCACGTGATCCTCGTGCACGAGGGAGCGGCTCGCGGGTCACCCTCGTGCCGCGCGCGCGACGCTACCGGTCGTCCTACGGCTAATGCCTGGTCTACAATCGGTCGTATGTTATCGCAGCGAATTGCCGTGTCGTGGGGCGCGAATTGTGATGTCGTATGGCGGAAATTGTTGTGACACGCCGCACTACATTAGTCGCAATTAATCGTATCGCGCAATGCTCAGAGGCATTGTCCCGAGCGAGTGTCACTCATTCGTGACTTCATCCCTTGATCTCGGATAATCTCTTAAAGTCTGACGACCCGCTGTCCAAAAGTAAACTCGATAACACAGTCAAAAGGCATTTTATTTGCCAGGCAAAAAGTTTGTCAAATTTCCGACATTCCTTAGTATCTGTCTCTCATTATAGCACTTGCAAAACTTAAAAATACTCCGCCATACGCCATTCATTTTCACGCGCAGGATTCACCACGACCTCGCGAATCGCCACTGTCCCCGTGGTGGCGTGGAACATTTATACGACTTATCGTAGGGCACAGACTCGCCCGAATCGCGCGCGAGCGCTTCTGCGAAGAAACGGCTGGTGCGCGGCGCGTGTTGCGACGCTGAAGGAGGTTGCGAGGGGCAAAGATCGTTATTGTGAAGCGACGGGGCTCGTCTCGGCTCGGTCAATTAGCTGCCTCAGCTCTGTGCGATCGGGGACGATCTCTGTGCGCGATCTCTCGATCGCGAATTTTCCGCGCGACTGGTGGCGGGCCAGCGAATTCGGGGAGGTACGCGTCGGACGTATTTCAGTCGACCACGTAATTCCTCTTTCAGGCTGTCCCCGAGACCTAACGCGGCTGTGATCGGCGACTGAGCAAATATTGTCATACAACGAGATTAGCCGGATTAAAGTAGTCCGGCTGATTGAGTTCGCGAGACGCGGGCGATCTTAATTAAATCCACTGCGAATTCCGAAAATCCCGACGCGAAAGTATAATGGGGACTCTGTGTCCGATTGCGCGCTGAGAAAAATTTCTGGTAATAGTTAACCAGCCTGTGTTATAATTACTACATTTAGTGAAATAGTCATCAACTAAATATAAGAGAATATTAAATATAAGTGAATATAACTAAATATAAGTGAATATTACTCTATGAAAGTTAATGTTACTAACAATTTTATAATTATTATTAAACATTTGGTAACATTTACCATATTGGTTACTATTTATCAAATGGTATAGTAAAACGCATTTGATAAGTATTACCAAACTTTTTTTTTCAGTGCGGGACCGCGTTGCATGTCTTCGCGACTGTTCCGGCGCGCCTTCCGCGATTAGTCCGACTAATCTGTATCTAGTATGCGGATTCAGGCGAGCACGGACTGATAATTGATCGCCAGCGCGTCGGGGGTACAAAGGTCCATTGACATTAGGAGCGAAGGTCTGGTGGACCACGACGAGATATCTCGCTCGCGTGAGAACACACGCGAAGATGAGCCCTTAGTCGTGGAGTAGCCGACAGACACGCTCCTCCGCGAGATGATCCTCGGCCGATCCGATATCGCGGATCGCGCTAACACGCCGCTCGCACGCATGCGAGATCGCGGTCCAGCGCGGCAGACGGCCGGTCTCGCCTATTTTCAACGGCGCTAAAATAGTCGCGCGTAGACGACGGCGACAGCGACGAGATGATGGCGCGCGTACACTGTCGTCGAGTACCTTCCGCGTGGAAGGTGCGGGAGAAGCGGTGCGGCCGGGGAATTTCGAGCGAGCGGGAAACTCGATCGACCAGCGAAACCGACTCGGCCGGTCTATTTTCATTGACACGTGCTGTTACAGCGCGAAGACGGCGAGAAGACGCGCGCGAACGTAACGCGACGCGCGTGTCCGCGACGCGCGTTTTATTTATAATCGCGCGCGCGCGCGCGCGGCGACGTCCGCGACGTGCGTTCTTCGCCGCGCTGCGTGCCGAATATCACACGTGTGTGCTCCCCGATAGACTGACGCGCGTAAACTTCGCGGCAACTTTGAGCGTATTGAAGCACGAAATTCAGCAACGTCGAGTCTCTCACAATTGGTCAGATTGCGCTCTCGTATTTATCACCTAGAAAGACGAGACAGAAACACGAAAAAAATCATCAAAATTTGTCGCAAACAATGTATCATGTTAAGTGCAACATTCAGTGACTTTTAGCAAAATTGCTGTCAATATAACAAGAATTCATATTTTTGGACGATGTAGATTTAATGAGTGATTTAAGTATATTTAATTAGTAAATGCAATTAAAAAAAGTGAAAAAAATTCAGCAGCATTGAGTCTCTTATAACTGATCAGATCGCACTCATATTTATTGCACAGAATTGCCGATTAGAAATACGAAAAAAATGATCGAAATTTGCCGCAAACAATATATCATGTTAAGTATAACATGAAAATTTCAGTGTAACTTTTAGTAAATTTGTTGCTGTGCCAATGTAACAAAATAATTCGCGTATTATTATACGATGCAAATTTTATGATTGACTTAATACAGTGTATTTACTTCATAAATGCAATTAAAAGAATTGTAAAATTTCCAGAATTCGATTGTCGTGACGATAACGAAAGTCTGCCGATAGACTGATAGCAGTAAACTTTGCAGCAACTTTATTGAATCACGAAATTTAGCAACGTTGAGTCCTTTATGACTGATCAGATTGCACTCGTATTTATCATATTTATCATAATTGATTCAATATAGTATATTTATTTTATAAATGCAATTGAAAAAATTGTTTCCATCAAAAAGTTTCCACCATCGATTGTTTCACATCATAATAATCATCATGAAAGTCTATCTGGGTGCTTTCTATCTGGTTGTGTGCCGCAACCCATTGAGGAGTCTCTCGCCTGTTTTTGTCGGTTTCAGCCCGCGATAGCGTGTACCAATGTATCAAATTGGCGAATTGAAAAAATTCCGATCTCTCGCCTCGAGCGCATCGATGAATTTTTCCGCGAGATATTAATTCTTGCAACCCGGAAGATGGGGGAGGGGGGAGAGGGCTATCTACTGCCGCGAACGGCGAGTCTATTTTCCGCGATTACAAGCGGACGTTACTTCGTGAGCGCGGCGTCACTCTGATTTCTCGGGAGATTTCTCCACGGAGTTATTGAAGATTGGCCGCTCGCGAGCGATCATTATTCGAGAATCCGGCGAGAATAAATAAGCTTCCGCGAAACTCTCGCCGTTGGCGGCGCGATAAATTTCTCCCCGGCCGCACGTGACCAACGCGGAAGCGCGGTTCCGTAAACGGAAACCAATACACACTGTGCCGGCCCGACCGAGTCGGCGGTACCTATCACGAGCGTCATTAATAACCGCGCTACTAATAACGCACCGGGCGTCATCAATTCTCCAATTATTTACGGAGGGTGTTCTCTCCGGCGTTCGACGTTATAGCGCGCCTCACGTCGGCACAGGTGAGCATTCGCGATTATCCATAGCTCACCGAATGCGAAACTTTCGGCCACTGAGATAGACGTAGCTGCGCGTGTTCTCCACTAGCTCCCGCTGACCTGCATCCTTCGCACCTTGCGATCCTTTACGAACGGAGATGCGCGCATAGAGATCACGACCGATCGTTGAGCGAGCGAAGACCCCGCGGAATCCTGCGAATTTCACGGACGCGAACGATGCACCGACTCTAGCAGATTCTGTGGAGACTTATTCTGCCGTATTCGCGCGCGTCTCAAAGGGTGTCTCTTTCCCTGTAAGTGAACGATCGGCTCGAAGCGCCGAGCCGCGATCGCGAATCCGCGACAGCCGCTCACCGGCGATCCTCTCGCATCGCTCACGCGCGCGCGGAAATCTCTGCTGACAAGCCGCACACAAGCGGTCACACGATATCGCGCGTCGCCTACGAATTTCGCGACCTAGCGCGTCGGCGTCGCGCGCATCGCGACGGATCCTTTCTCTCTCTCTCTCTCTCTCTTGCTCGTGTATCACCCGCACCGAAACTCGAAACCGAGGAAACCAAGATGAGAGATAGAGAGAGAGAGAGAGAGAGAAAGAGGGAGAAAGAGTGTTCCTGGTCTGGCTTTTCGGAAAGTACACGCGCGCATACATGCGTCGTCTCAACCTACACGCACGCACACGTGCGTGATGCGAAGGGGATGAACGCGGGGGACGTTGGGCATCGAGCGTCGCGCGACGCGCGGGTTGATCACGTCACCGGTGCATCGTCTCGCGATGCATTGGTCACACAGGATGAAACGTTGTATACTTAAATTGCGCTTATTTAAGTATCACACTGCGTGCGCTGCGACGACGACTGCGTCGTGACGATGACTACGGCGACGACGGCGACGACGACGACGACGGCGACGACGATGACTGCGATGCAGAGGACGATGACGTTCGACGATCGGCCAGTTTAGGCTTCGCCCACGTGACTGAATCGAGAATGACGTACGGAGTGAAAGAGGCAGAAACGAAAAAGGAAACAGACAAAAGTGCAAGCGGAGGGAAAGAGAGTGCCTGACTCTGTCAGGTGTGTCGAGGTGCGTTCGTTCGCTTATGCGTGCTTGCACGCGTGCACTGAGCGGGGGGGAGGGGGAGAACACGACGGAGAAAGTCGCCGTGGGACCCACGGGATAGCGAAAACGAGACCAGCGACGGAGTTTAGAAGCGTCGTGTTTTGCCGGCGCGCGGAACGCGAACGAAAGAGAGAGTGACCGCGCGAGAGGCGAGCCGCGCGCGGAAGAAACGTAAAGCAAGTATCGTGTGATAGTGAGAGAAACGTGTTGAACACGCGCGTCTCAGAGAGACAGAGAGGGAGGCGGAACGAAAAGAGAGACACGCGGCGCGGGTTAAGGACTCGCGACGAAAGGGCGCGAAGGTCGCAGGAGTCGCGCCCGCGCGGGGAAGTGCAACGACGACGAAGTCAAGAGCGCTTGCACAACCCGAAAAAGCGGAAGAGCGCACACAGAGAGGCGCCAAAAAGTCCTCAGTAGTGGCCAAAGAGGTGAAGGGGGAGGGGAGGGCGATGAGCGGAGCGCGCGGGGAGTAAAAGCGTGCAGCAGGAACGGTCGCGGAGGTCGCGCGATGACGACGAGGGGGGCACGTTGCGCGCGTAATCGGTGGGTCGCACCGCTTGCTCGCTCGCGTGTGCGCGCGCGAGCCAGCACGCGTACGCGTCGTCTATTTATACGTATGTATGCGCGAGAGATGCGTGCGTGCACGATGAATATATCCGGGAGAGTCTCTCTCGCTCTCTGTCCGAGCGCGAGACCACGACGACGACGACGACGACGACGACGACGACGACGACGACGCCGGCGAGTCTCTTCTCCGCTTCTCTCCTTCGTCCTTCTCGGATCGTCTCCTGAGACTCTTCGCTGCGAAAACGCGCGCACACCCTGATAACCTCGCGGATAATCTCGACTGATCCGCGGTTCACTATCGACGCGCCACTGTCCCCTTACTCGCCGGAGGGAATGTCGCTACGACCCCCCGACGGTCGCGACCACGCACCGCCGTGATAAGAAAGACGCGCGTATGTGTCTCGCATGTGTGCACGTATGCGTGTACGCAACGGGAGACGCGCAAAACTTGGTCACACACTGACGCGTCCACGACACACTCGCGTACTATTTGCGATTGCTCCGCTCTGCTGCGGACTCGTGTCCGCGAGTCGCCAGTCGCGCGGCGAATCGGCGGCCGGCGCGCGGAGCCGGCCGAACGAAACAACAAACGCCGTACACTACTGTCGGACGGACGGGCGGACGGGCGGACGAACGGACGGTTGAGTTCGGTCGTCGCACTCTCGCGGCTCTCCTCCTCGGCCTCTTCCTCCTCCGCCTCTCTTCGCCACTGAATAATCCCTCCTGTCGCAGCACGGGAAACTAGCGCGCGCCACGGTCCGAGCGCGGCACCGGAGCTCACGTGGGACAACGATGACGACGACGACGATGACTGCGACGAACGTGACAAAGACGACGTCGTCGGGGACGACGACTGCGTGACACTGACGACGCGCGACACCCGTCGTCGCGTGCTGCTTCTGCCGGTTGACTCGCGGGGTCTGCCTCGACGGCGACGACGACGACGTTGGAAGCCAGACCAGAGGAGCACGCCGATAAGCTGATAGCCCTCGCGCCGGTAGAGAACGAGGCGCGTGGAGCGATCCTCCACGTTCACCGGTTCCGTGTGCCGCGCGCTACCTCTTCCACGGCAGACGATCACCGGTGGCCGTGCCGGCCGGGTCGGAGAGAGGAGTCCGAGTCGCGAGTAGTGCCGACGCCGACGATGACGGTGCGTTGACGATGTTATCGGTCACGACGTTGGATTACAACTACCACTTGCACGACGCGTCAGAGCTCGCCGGGACGCGCGATAACGACGATCGCGACGACGACGACGACGACGACGACGACGACGACGACGACGACGACGACGACGACGACGACGACGAAGAAGAAGAAGAAGAAGAAGAAGAAGAAGAAGAAGAAGAAGACGATGAGACACCGCACGAAGAACGTAACTCGAGAGATTGAGAGTGAGAGAGTGACAGTAAGAGGAAGAGGAAGGCAGAGAGACAGAGAGGGACGACACACGACGTGAAACAACGCGAAGTACGTACGAACGAGAAGAAGTGGAGTAGCCGGCAGAACGAAGTGTACGCGAAACACGCGCTCCGCGGTCCGCGCGATCTCTCAGTGTAACGCACGTCGTAGGGAAACACACGCGCGCGATCTCTCTTTCTCTCTCGCTCGTTTCGGCGCTTTCTCTCTCTCTCTCTTTCTATCTTCCTCTTTCTCCCTCCCTCCCACCTTCCCTCCCTCCCTCCCTCCTTCTCTCCCTCCCTGCCTCCGTTTCTCTCTCACTCTCTCTTCCTTCGTTTCTCGCGCTGCGCGCCCCGGCGAAATCGGTGGCGTGCGAGGAGAGCGAGAAGGCTGCGTAGGGACAGTTTGAGAGAGAAAGAGAGAGACCGATGTTACGCGCGTACGCACATGTGTGTACTCGGTCTATACAATCGGTACTGTATACATTTTATTACTACCCGCGCGGCACTCAACGTGTACGTATACGACAATTATACGCGCGCGCGAATATTATTATAGATAAAAGTGTCGTAGCGCGCGCGCGCGCGCGCGCACACACACACACACACACACAGAAAGAGAGAGAAAGGGAGAAAGAGAGAGAGAGAGGGAGAGAGAGCGCACGGAGCACACACGAGATTACGAACAAACGCGGAACAGACGACGACGACGACGACGGCGACGGCGAGGAGAGGCCAGGCAGCGCGCGCGCGGCGCGAGCGACGTAGCACTCTAGCAGCCGGCAGCCTGCCACTCGGGTCAATGACCTCTCCTTGCCGTCGTCGAGCTCTCCTCCACTCGGCACCGTTCCGTCCCACCACCTTCGAGCACCACCTCCTCCACCACCGGCACCACTACCACCACGCGCTCATGTTCCCCCCGCGTCGACCCCCACCATTGATCGCGCCCCCACCGACTGTGCCGTACGTTTTCCCACTAGCGAGGACGCGCGGTCAGCGGCGTCGTGACGCTCTCGGGACGCTCTCGGGACGTGCAGCGTCGAGTCGCTGTGTCGACGTCGCGCGCGAACGTCGTTCCGGCACACCGGGAGGGTGAATTCGCGTTGGCCGCTGGAGGGGGCAGCGCGCGCTGGTAGGGGCGCAAGCTCCCTTCGGCACCCTTTCACGTCGCACGGAGGGGTGCGCGTGTGAGAGCGAGAGCGAGCGACAGAGAGGGGGAAGAAGGAAGGGGTGCTGTTGGAAGGCCGCCGCTGTCGTCGCCGCCGCTTCTGCCGCCGACACGTTTCTCTCTCTCTCTCTCTCTCTCTCTCTCTCTCTCTCTTGTACGCACACACACACATACACACACTGTCACGCCGACGGGAGGCGGCGTGGGGGCCGCGCGCCACCGCTCGCGAGGCGCGCACGCCGGGTTCACTGGAACAGTGTACCCTCAGAACGGTGCAACGCTCTCCTCTCTTCCTGATTCCGCTTCACAGTTGAGACTTCCCTGCCGCGCGCGCGGCGGGACGGGAGAGAGGAAAGCCCGGACGCCGGAGAGAGAGCGAGAGAGAGAAAGGAAGAGAAAGAAGAAGAGAGAGGGAGGAAGAGGGAGAGAAACGCGAGCGGAGGGTCAGTGATGACCGATTCCGGCGATAACGGGGCTACGATCCAGGGTCAAATTCGATGCTCCCGATGCCGAGACTATCCTCCCCGTATTCGAAACTCGGTCTTACGCTGGAATTTGATCTTGGAAACGGAGGCACACACGCCGTGCGTGCGACGGAGCGTCGATCTCGGAGTTAAGCGAAAATTGGCTATCGCACGCTCGTTCGTGATCCTGCCGATCGATCACGGTACGGTTTTGGCCGCTTTATTAGAGACTTGTAGATCGACACGTTGTGCGTGCGAGATGAGATACAGATAATTGTCAGTTGCATCGTTTCATCGGCATGATGCTCTCTCGCGTGATGATGAGCGAAGGTGTTGACACTAAAAGGACCAAGGTGGTCTATTAACTACCTGAGAAGAAGCTGGCATATTTTTTTAATGATTCATTTTTTTTTTAAATCCCACGACTTTTTTTTACTTTTTGTCGTCACTATTATGCATGTCTGTACAAATTGTAAAATAAAAGTACCGATGTACTTGGTCTTTAAATACAAATATTTAAACTTTCAACTAAAAAAAGAAAATATATATGTACATACGTATATTAAAAAAAAATATATATGTATTTTCCATGTTGAAAATTTAAACATTCACATTTAAATACCAAAACAATAAGAATACTCAGGATTAAGTATGTGTCCGGCAATCAGTACTTTTATCTTAACGGCACTTAACGGTCACCAAATTTAATTGACTACTCTCAGTCCTTTTAGATACACACAATTTCTGATCCTTCTAGTATTAAGAGAAATGCAGCGGGTCGAGACGATATCGATATATGAAAGCGAAAATTCCGCCGACCTGCAGTCCGCAGGGGAAAATAGATACGGATTTATAGATGTTCCGCAGTATTTTCCAATGGTCCGAGATATTATGATTATTTCAATGGCATTTATTATATTACCATTAATACTGTATGCAATTCGCGAGAAATTTATTATAACACAGCTGCGCGCGGCGCCGTTGAAAGGTTCGACAGACCGTCGAGAGGTTTCATTCAGCGTCTTTTCATTCAAGTTTCGCGGGCTCGCAAAATATTTGCGCTCCGCGCGCGTATCTGCTCATTACGGGCGTAAAGAACAGCGTGACGCTCTTTCTTATTTCAACAGACGCCAACGCACGGGCAAATACAAAACAAGGCGATAACGAATAATGCGTAACTAATAAGCTCCGTTCGATCACACCGTGCGTTCCCGGCAAATATTCCTGCGCCTCTCAGGGTCAGACTTTTTCACTGCCGCGCGTCCTTGTCAGATTATCGCGACGAGCGGATTCGCTGATTTTCCCGACCTTTGAGCACGTCCGTAAATAGCACGTGGCTACCGCGTCTAAATCAGCGACGTTTCTTTATCGCGACTAGCTGGCGCGATCAAATGACGGGCGATTAGATCTCGCGCGGAGACAGCATTGACGAAATACATCGAGTAGTCGGAGGTCCGCAAAATTCGATTTTGCGGTGAATATTTTGGTGGATATTCCGAGTCGGTTTCTTTTCTCGAGTGAAATTTCAACCGTCTCGCCGCGATCTTTCAATACCACTCGTCGATAAATATCTTCGTAATGAAATCTCGTCTTGAGTTTCGGGGAATGTAATATCCGTCTGAGAAACGAGGTAGGGTAAAAGAGTACCAATGCTTGGATATGTACCTAACTTTGGGCATTTTTATTGTTTTGTTCTTTAATTAAAATATGAATATTTGAATTTTCAATACGCATAGGATATATGTGCATATATTACATATTTATATATTTTTATTTCTCAGTGTATGCAATCTCTCTTTGTTCAGTTTGCATCCGTTCTATTTGCTTTTCTATTTTTATTATAATTATTCTCTCTCTCTCTCTCTCTCTCTCTCTCTCTCTCTCTCTCTCTCTCTTTCTCTCTTTCTTTATACGTCAAATGGATTATCCATTTATGAATAAGTAAATAATTAAATGTATTCTTTATTGAAACTTTAATAAAGATGTCCAGAACTAGGTGTGTTTCCAACATGATAAAAAACAGTGTTTCCAGCATGATTTTGTACTTGTGTTGAAATCAATTTGTGTATGAATTTATGTGTTAAATTTTTAATATACCCGTGTGTGTTAATTTGTCATTGTTATTTTAGTTATTCTTTGTTAAATAGTCATATTATAATAGATATTAAGATAACAGTGTCCGAGTGTTATATTTTGTGTTATTTTTCGTTCATTATTTGTGTTATTTGTTTACATGTTTGCTTTGTGTTAAATTAATACAAAAATCGAAGTGAATAAAAAAGTGGGAAAGGACATGGGAAATGCGTTAAATTTGACACAAAACTTTTTTGCAATGAAGCATTGATACTTTTACTTTAGAAAGCGAATTTTATTATTTAATCGCGTCTTTTTCCCTCTATCTCTCTTTCTCTCTCTCTCTCTCTCTCTCTCTCTCTCTCTCTCTCTCTCACTCACGTATATATACATTCGCGAAGAGAGCGGCGCATTTTTAAATTGTACACAGCTCGTTAATCTACGATGTAATGACAGTTTGTTCAAGAGTGGACTTAAGATTGACCGCAAGATCTCGTCGCGTTGAAACGTTCGGATGTTATGGAATGCTCTATATTTACCGAGGCCCGCGATATTTATTCGAGTCACGAATGCGCGACGCGCGAAATTGCGAGAGGTAATTAATCATCGAGCAGGCCGGCGACGATTACTTAAGAACCTGCTTTCAGGAGCTTCCTCTTGATCGAATCGCTCAAGGTCGATAACAGCCGACGCCCCCGTACTTTTCGCGAAGCGATCCGCATTTAGCGTCTTATCGATCCGGAGTTCGCGTTACGTAATTGCGCCGAGTGCGCTCGCGATTTCTTTCCCGATCGGCGATTCCTCTGACAGTCCCTATCGCGCGCACAAGAGTGGTTTCGCGCAATACACGTTCGTGACGCGCGTCGATTTTAAAGCGTCGAAAATGATGTTTATTATCTTATTTATTTGTTTGAAGGGGAAACAGAGAAAGAGCTTCATATATTGTGTGCAAAATAACAGCAAATAATATTAAATATTAGGAGTGAAAGTGGCTTATAATTCGCATATGAATTGGCATGAAAGAATGATGCGCAGAGAGAGAGAGAGAGAGAGAGAGAGCAAGAGCAAGACCAAAGTTCGCAAAAATAAAAAAGAAACAAATAAAAATCAGCGCAAAAATATGATTTAGTGAAAATCATCTTCATCTTAAAATGAACAAAGTTCAACCCGTCCTATTTCAAATCAGCGCTCAAGCAGGAACGAATAAAAATCAGCCTTAAATTCATCTATTATGCGTGAGTTACGAGGAAGAGGGAAAAATTGAGATACGAGGACTTACTGTCGGACACGTCTTTTTTCGATCGATGTTTGGAAAAGGTGGAGGACTATATTGATCCATAAATGCAACTTTTTAATTCGCGCGATTTGCTGCTGACAACGCGTCGATGTATCGTGAATATTAACGCGCTCGCGTCAAATTCAAATTGAAATCCGGCACGTGCGACGTAACACACAATACTCATGAATGAAATAACTATGTGCTATTGATGACGTAGGTCTCTCTCCTTACTTTAATATGCAAATATTTTCCGACGAACCTGGGCGGCGGCGGCGGCGGCGGTGGTGGCAGCGGCGATGGCGGTCTGAGTGCACGAAGTTTAATCGCGAGATACGCGGAAATCCGATATCGCGTTTCCACTCAGGGGTTACAAATATTAACTCTTTGCACTTGTATCGCACACCGTGCTCTGTGTCAATACAATGTGGCCTGAATATTGATATTTCACGTGAAAATATCGAATTTTGCCGGCCGCGTATACGTGGGATTGCTTTGTCAAATTGGCGCGCGTCGTTGTTACCACGTAGTTGTAATGTTCTCTCTCTGTCGCGCGCGTCGCACATTATGCGCGATAATCAGCGCCGGCGGAATAACAAATGTCGGCACGTAAATACAATAAACACTAATCAGACGCGCGAGCTGTGAATGAGAAAATCGATATGAATAATACGCGCAATAATCCTGGCTTGAAGTCAACATAATAAAAACAATCTCGAGCCTAATCAAGCACGCGCGTCAAAATTCGATTGGCGCGATTGCAAAATGGAATTCCGCGATTATCGGCGTGTTAATCTGTTTTCGACAGAACGGTAAATTATCTTTCTTTCTTTCTCTCTTGTGTGATTCCACTTACGGTCTGCGAGTATCACATTTTCCGGGAAGCGCGATGCGAAGTCAAGCCGAGAGATACATTTACGAATTCGAGCCTGATTAGTTACTGCTCTTACTCGCGCCTCGCGAAGAATCTCGAAACCGTCACAATGTTAACCATAATCATATCAGCGAGAATTTGGCCTCTCGCGGTCAGAACTGGCCATTTATCGTGCGAGCGTTCCGCGCGTGCGACCGTATGGGAGATCCGACGAGAGACGAGCGCGGCGGCGAGGCTTGTCCCCTTTTTTTCGGGAGGGAGAGGGGGCAGGGAACTTCACATGACGGTTGAAGTTTAAGGTCAGTCGCGTATTCGGCCTCCTCCCGGCCAAGTGCTCTTATCGGCGGCCGTTCCTTGACGATTACGTGTGTCGTGTGATCGTGCGTGGCCGCGCTCTCGTCTACCCACGTACCAGAGAGAGCGAAGCGCGAAAAAGATTGAGAGCGAGAGAGAGAGAGTGAGAGAGAGAGAGAGAGAGGGAGGGAGGGAGAGGGACAGGAAAAGAAAAAGAGAGACTCGTTCTTCCTCGCTCTCGTTCTCTGCTACTCTTACGCTCGCTCGACAGAAAGAGAGAGAGAGGGAGACACGCGCGCGTGATCAGAAACGCGTGTGCGACTACTCGAGCGTTCGCACCAGTCCTTCATAGGACATTGACTTTGAGATATCGTCGACGACTGGCTGCGACGACGTTATCGCATTTCGGCTTATCGCACTTGTTTCGCCGTACCTTATCTCCCCACTATGCCTCCTTAAGTCACCCGTTCCCGTCCTGCACTCTCTCTTTCTCTCTCTTCCTCTCCCTCCCTCTTCCTCTTACTCTGTCTCCCTTTTCTCTCTCTCTCTCTCTCTCTCTCTCTAGCTCTCGCTCGCTCTGAAATCGCCGCCGCCACCGCTCCCGTACGATTCCACGCACGATTGTGTCTGTCTTCTTCTCTGTCGTCTCTTTCTCTTTCTCTTTCTATCGACGATGAGCCAAATTTAATTAATAGTCGTCAGTAGGCGCCCCTCCCTCTCCGACGGCCGCTGTTAATCCTCGACTTTTGCTGCCTAGATACGAAAGAGAGAGAAGCTCGCGCTTCGCGCCGTCGTTCGACACTTTTGCACCTACAACGCATTTTTGAGCAATCGACAAGTAATTTTAGAACAACGGCTAGGTGGATGGATGGATAGTATTTCTTCTCAGCGACGACTTCGGGGATTTTGCAAGTCGCGAGTGCGAGAGAAGCGATGTCCATTGAAGTTCGAGCGACCAATGACGTTCGCTACTTAATTAATTGCCGGCTAGAAATTTGTTCTTCGCTAGTAGCACGGCGGGAACTGTCGTCACGGAGCGGCGCGCTTTGCTGCATTCGCTTTCGCGGGTCCGAAGTTCGAAGTTGCAATAAAAGTGCTGTCAGCCTGTGCGGAAGCCTTGACACTAATTAACGGAGAATGGCACGCTTACGCACGAATGCAGAAAGAGGTATACGCACTGCGTAGACGCGGCCCGTCGCTTTATTATTAAGCGATATCGCGCTGACGTTGAAAGTCGAATGTACCGGGTGCACTGAAAAACTTACTTTCGTGTATTTTGAACGCGAAAATATTTAGTGTGTAGGACTCGGCCGACACTACCATGTTTTTACTTGTGCCAAGTACACATATCATCGAGAAAGCTAGGCATATACACATGGCGGCAATTGAGCTTTTTGGTTATAATTACCCAGCATTTGGTTGGTCCCATTTTAACCAAATCATGACCCGATGTATCAAATCTCCGTTTCGCGACAAGATCTTTTCTTCAGTGTGCAAGCTTTCTTTTTGATATATCTTCTTTCATGTTTTTGTCGCGTTAATTCTACTGCTATCTATCGATTATTAAAATAAAATATGATACAGCTAATAAAAGACGAATAATACGAGGCGAAAGAACCATGTGTGCATGTATATGTGTTTCGAATTATACTTATTTACCATACCTTTGGTAATTCAGTGCTCAGTGTTAAGTTTTTATGCAATCAATGGTAATCAACACAACTGTCAACGTATTGATCAATTGTCAGCAAATGCTCCTTGTTACTGAAACATTTGACGTTTCGGCGATCCAGTTGTTGATGCAAATCTGGCGCGTTCTCACGACCACGTCGCGATCAGCTCTTTTCGTCCTAGTCTTGGCTAGAGTCTCTATAAGATAGAGTCTGGCCACTCGACTAGTTTTGGAAAAACATGGCGACCGTATATGTATGAACGTAGCTGGTATTTATCGCGTTACAAGATAAAAGTGTCAGTTTGGCTATAAATTGTTAGTAGAAATAAGTGAAATTATTCTGTATGTTGTTTCCAAGGTAAAATAAAAAAGTTAATTTAATTAAAAACTGTGATATTATAAAAAAAAATCATATTCATTATATAGTCATCGTAACTTCATATTATTCTGAACAGTATCTGAAAAGGCAATTGATAAAATAGTGCAATACGAAATATGAATTTTCAGATTTCAAAATGTCAACGTGTTGTGTTCCACGATGCAAGAACTATTATCAGAAAGTCTTTTCACCGTATTCGCTTTCTGCAGATTAACGATGTTTCAAGTTTACAATCAAAATTATATTTTTATTTATTCATTTCACAGTTTAACAGAAAAAGACTACTAATTGTTTATAATTTTCTTATTTTACTTTTCAAATTATCCCGCTTCTCATGACAATTTCTATTGATTCCGCCATGTTTTTCCAAATCTTATTTCGATCAATAAGGAGGAACACACACGTGGCCAGACTCTATTTTATAGGAACTCTAGTCTTGGCGATTTTTTATCGGCAACTTTTTCGAGCGCGATTGCGTCGATCAGCCATTTGATAGTTCGTGTTGTGTAAAATCGTTTCGAGGACGAGAAATGACAGGATTGTGCGGCGCAAATTGCAGTCGCTGAGTGACGGCCGCGTTAATGGCGAAGTCAGTGTATCGAGGACGAGAATGTCCCATCGGTGTGATACTTGCAAAAACAAGCGACACTATGTACACGACTGCAGTCGCAATGTGGAGCGGCGATTTGCATAATTGCAAAAGCGAGCAATATTTATCCGCGAGAGCCGAGGGTATAATATAATGAGCGGGCGCCGGTGTTCATGACGCAGTTCGATTTTTCGAGGAGACACGTTGAGGTGGGATTGCGTTATTTAAAAGTTGTGTCGGGGTCGCGAAGACGGAACACGTGGCGGCACACCCCGCAGCCGTGGAGTTCTCTGATTTTCAGTGGAATCAGCGATGCGTAACGAGAATTACGATGGGAATTACGTAAGGTCGGGGTGCGAAGAACGCGAATCGAATCCGCCGTGAATTCCCAAGTTTCTCCATTCTGTAAATTTACAGACGCTCTCTGTCTCTCTTGGCACGCTCGCTATCACGCGTCACACGCGTGCACGTGACAGATGGTTGCGTATGCGTGACAGCGACGATCTTTCATCTTATTTCCGCGCGAGCGGAACTCTTTCTAATAGCGAATTCGATTGCTTGCACCAATGCGCACTGAGGCTTCATATGTAAATATGTTATTATACTTAAAGATTGTCTTAAATAAATTCTCAAATATTTTTAACCATAATATGATACGTACAACATCCGTACGAATCATTTTATTAGCTAAAATGTTTTTAAATATGTATTTAAGACACGATATGTATTTAAGACGATCTTAAATACAAGAATAAACTGTAAACAAGCCTTAACGCGCACTCAGAGTGCACTACAGGCTGAAGTCCCATGGCATGTATTTTCCGCGTACCGCGTAAACACGTAACCACTAAATTGCGACGTTTAGTATTTCTGTTGGAACTTCTAAAAGAATAGAAAGATGTGATTGGTTACGCGGTTACGCGTTACGCGAAAATACGTGCCATGGGACTCCACCCTGAGAGAAAAATGTATGATATTTGGAACTATAATGGTATAATAAAAAGATTATAGTTAGGAATATCTTTTTTATAGTAAATGTCACCAACTATGTTACAAACATGTATAATGTTTGTAATATTTAT
>NW_022639451.1:5754829-5755360 GCF_010583005.1 Odontomachus brunneus
GTGATTGGTTACGCGGTTACGCGTTACGCGAAAATACGTGCCATGGGACTCCACCCTGAGAGAAAAATGTATGATATTTGGAACTATAATGGTATAATAAAAAGATTATAGTTAGGAATATCTTTTTTATAGTAAATGTCACCAACTATGTTACAAACATGTATAATGTTTGTAATATTTATAATATAAGTATAGTATAACTGACTCATGTAAAACTTTTACCAAGAATTATAATTATTTGAAATAAAAAATATAGTAAGGTAGCAAATATTAAATGGTAAGAGAAATTAACTATTTTATATAATCAATACAATTGGAATATTTGGAAAATGTGGGTACATGTAACTATATTCCCAAAGCGTGCTTTATTATACACATAAAGTAATAAGATGGTGACTATAAATGTGTGTTCATTCTGCTATATCTTCGTGTTGAGATGAACTATAAATATATGTTTGAGGCCAAAACGAACTATAAAATATAGTGAGATTATAGTTATTCCAACTATTTTTTTCTCAGTGTAGTTCAAGC
>NW_022639451.1:5755370-5769803 GCF_010583005.1 Odontomachus brunneus
ATATATATAGAGTAATAAGATGGTGACTATAAATCTGTGTTCATTCTACTATATCTTCATGTTTAGATGAACTATAAATATATGTTTGAGGCCAAAACGAACTATAAAATATAGTGAGATTATAGTTATTCCAACTATTTTTTTCTCAGTGTAGTTCAAGCTATCGAATTCGCTATAAGTCTGTTTCGCACCGAGTTACATGCACCGAGAGAAAAGAAGCAGTTGAATCAACGATCACGCCCCTTCAAAGGAACATCGTATCTACACTGAGAGAAAAAAATAGTTGGAATAACTATAATCTCACTATATTTTATAGTTCGTTTTGGCCTCAAACATATATTTATAGTTCATCTAAACATGAAGATATAGTAGAATGAACACAGATTTATAGTCACCATCTTATTACTCTATATATATAAAGCACCTTTTGGGAATATAGTTACATGTACCTATATTTGCCAAATATTCCAATTATATTGACTATATAAAATAGTTAATTTCTCTTACCACTCAATATTTGCTACCTTACTATTATATATATTTTTATTTTACCTTACTATTATATACTATTATATATATTTTTTATTTCAAATAATTATAATTCTTGGTAAAAATTTTACACGGGTCAGTTATACTATGCTAATATTGTAAATATTACAAATATTATGGTAACATTTATTATAAAAATTATATTCCTAACTATAATCTTTTTACTATGCCATTATAGTTCCAAATATCATATATTTTTCTCTCAGTGTATTGAACAAATCATGCGTTAGTATAAGTTACGTTGACACAGAGTCGCTAACCAAGTCGCAATCATTGAAACAATTAACAATTCTCTCATCACAACAGCTATATAATTCTTGCAGTCGACTAAACGTTTGCTTGAACAAATTTTCCTCATTGTAGCAAAGTGTTTTATTAATATACACACGGAAAAGCCACGGATCTGCGCATTTGCGGCGATACAAGAAACACGACCGTCCGGGACGAACGACTAGTCATCCGTGCGTATCCGCGAAATCTGTGGATTTAAGTGACGTCACAGCGAATATTCATCGACGCCGTATTTTCCTATCATCAGCGTTTACCTCGCGCTCGCGCTCGCACGCTCGTGGTCGCTAGCCGAAATATCGCTTCCAACTGGGAAATATGCAAATCCACCGGGCGGCACTAACGAGCACATGTGGTCGCACCGGAGTCGCCGTATGTCAGAATATGCGCAAGTACAGCGTGGCGCGTTGGTAAAAGGTAGAGGGGGAGAAAAAACAGAGAGCGAGCGGGAAAGAGTTGCGTCCCGCGGATTGTGACCGAGGATTAATTCAATGTGGATCGCGCGTGCACGCGGCGACGACGACGACGACGACGAATGCGACAGGCAAAGAGCAACAATCAGAGAGACAGCCGGCCCAAATTTGTTTGCTACCCGCTGAAATTGACTGTCCTGTCGTATGCAAAATGACGTTAAAAATTCATGAGATGAAGCAGAAAAAGGAAAGCCGCGGCGCCGAAGCCGCGAGGCCACAAAATTTCTCAAATTTGCGCAGACGTGTAGAACGAAACTGTCCTTCTTGATGCGTTTTCTTTTTCCTTTTTTTTCTAAATTTCTCGACTTCTATTTTATATTTTTATTTAGACAAGTTTTAAAATACATGTACCATCTATTTTGTATTTTTACGAAGAAGAAAAGGAAGTAAAAAGCCGAGAAATAAACATTGAGAAAAAATGTTTGGTATTTGTGGCTATAATCACGTAGACAAATTGCTATAAATTGGTATAAATTGTGGACAAGAAAACTATTTTTTATATTATATTCTATTATATATACTTAATAAAAAAAATTCTTTCCTCTATTAATAACAAAAATGTAATAATATAAAAAAGATGTATATATTAAAATAATAAAAAATAATGTTCTTGTATTATATCCTCACTATGATGTTAGTGACAATAACCTTATGTATGTGTTAATACAACTATTTTCGTGTTAGAAAAAACCAAAAATATGTTTGGAACCAGAAATCACTACAACTATAATTATATATTTATTATATATATATTTATAATATATAACTATATATATATATATATATATATATATATTTATATTTATATATTTATATATATATATTTATATATTTATAATATATAACTATAATTATATATTTATAATTTATTATATTTGATTAGAGCAATCATTTTTTCTCTCAGTGCAGAGAGTACCGTCGTGTTAACTGCGAATCAGTCAATGTTGTTCAAATATGCTTGCGAGAGCGCTTCGTCTCGGTTCCGCCGTTTTTCCGTTCACATTCGATTTCTCTTTCTCCTTTTCTCCCTCGCTTACTCACTCGCTCGTTCATTCTCTCCCTTTCTTCCTCTCGCTCTTTGTCTCCCCTCGCGCGGCACACTTTTTTTTTCCTTCCTACGTCGAGCCGTTTGAACTGCAACGACCCCCGGTTGGAATTGCATTATCGACACTGCCAAGTTCACTTCTGTTTACATTTGGCACGCTATACGTAGCCATGAACGAGGGTGCTCGCTTTCCTCACGGACTCGCGTCTAATCGAATCGATAGCGGAGTCCCTTCTCTCTGAAGGCGCACGCTTTTTTATCCTCGAGGAGATACATTCGTTACGATTTCTCCCTGCGAAGATGCATTTCTCGCGGATTCACGCGACTAACGAATCCGCGAAATTTCGCGAGTTTCCACGAAACTTGGGAGCTTCCTCATCCCGTTGCGATGACTTTGTAAGAACCAATCGACATTTAACATACTGCTTCTTACTCTGCCGTAATGCATGAATAATGCAATGGCAATCAGCTCTGCGATTCGCGGCAGAATGCGAAGCGAAATCGTGAGAGAACATTCGACGAAAGGGAATGTACATTTGGAAATCTTCGAATATCCTGCGTATTAGACAACACTCAAGATTGCAAACAGAGTTCTGTCGCGAATTATGAAACGCCTATAGCGGCCTCGACGCAACAATTAGCCGTCACCGTTTGCTGCGTGTTATGCAAAAAAAGAAAAAAAAAGGAAGAGATACCAAAAATGTAATTTACAAATTCAAGCCTGTCCCGACCACGTAGGAAATTACGCGCGCGGACTTGTCGTAAATCACTATGTCGAGGCTACGTGCGCTATTTGTAACGCGCCTCTATTATCTCGCAGCGAGCCGCCTTTTATTTCCAGGCATTTTATTTTTACACGTATCGCGCGCCGTACGATGCGCGCGTCTCCGTTACAACGGCCGTGCTTATTCAACAGGTTTACAACGGCGCGGTAGCAAGGATCTCCCCGCCGTAGGAATCGCCTCTCGAGTCCCCGCGCTTATGTTTCATAAATGGAGCAGAAATTATTCCTCGTACGAGCTCCCGCTGAAGAGGAAAGAGAGAGAGAGAGAGAGAGAGAGAGAGAGAGAGGGAGAGAGTGATAAAATCGGTGGTAAGAGTTGAAGCGTTCCCATAAATCTTCCCCGATGATCGTCGTTACTCGTGAAGCTTGGAAGACAACGAGACAACTTTGCACGTCACTCGCCCTCGCAGTCGGAGTCGCTACGAGTCGCTGAATTTATAACAAAAAGTAGGAAGGAAGAAAATAACAACGAATCACATGAGAACTAAACGATTGAAATCTCGTTCGCACCACACCGCAGAAAAAGATGAGACGCTAACCAGATGCTCGAGAATGTTTGGATTGTAAAGTTGTTACTGCAAAGTATTACTTAGTAATCAATATATTACGCCACTCGCATTCCGCCATTGCGATAGTTAATATTTCATACTGATAAGAATTAGCGATATTAAAATATTGTACAAAAATAATTAATATTAATATTTCAATATTATAAGGATATCTATTTTTGTACGTGAATACACATCCTTGAAAATGTCATATATACATTTATGAAAGTGAGAAAAAATAGAAGCCAGCAAAGAGAGAGAGAGAGAGAAAGAGACAGTGAGATAAAGAATGATTAGAATTTTCGAATTCTACCGGTGTTGTCGTTTCTGGTAAGGTTGCAGTTGCAACAGATACATTATGCTGATAGTCTTATAATATTGAAATATTATAAGGATATCTATTTTTGTACGTGAATACACATCCTTGAAAATGTCATATATATATTTATGAAAGTGAGAAAAAATAGAAGCCAGCAAAGAGAGAGAGAGAGAGAAAGAGACAGTGAGATAAAGAATGATTAGAATTTTCGAATTCTACCGGTGTTGTCGTTTCTGGTAAGGTTGCAGTTGCAACAGATACATTATGCTGATAGTCACTCGGTTGCACGTATCAGAAATTAGGCATGCAGACATTAATATGCATTACTGCGACTTAAGCCGTCGTGAGTCCTTGATATCTCGATAATATCGGCGAGCAAGGATCTCTCGCCTACCTCAACGCGCCGTCCGACTTTGTAATGGTGCGCTAATCGCGCGCTCGCCCGCGCGCTAATCGCCATTTCCATTTCTACGTCATCGATCTTGCAACTCGGTGCGGCCGGTGCACATTATCAACAAACATTTCCGTTCGAATACCCTCTTGAACTCGCCCCATGCCGTGTGTACATACAGTCGGACTTTCTGGCTTTCGTACGGTTCGCGTTCTACAAATCCAATTACGTGGCTTACGTAATGGACGAACGAGCGGAGATAACGTATTTACGGCGCCCGGCTACGTAAACGTCATCGCGCCGCGTGTTTTTACGAAGCTTACGCGGCCAGATAAAGAGGCCTCTTCTTTCGCCTTCTCCTCCTCTACCTCCATTAAAGGCCTCGGCGTTAAGAAGCGCGGGATTACTGCGCGATTAATTGCTCGTCCGCGATTAACCCGCGATTGAAATCCCGCGGATTTCCGCGTCGAGTATTTTACCGCGTCGTTTATTTCACAAGCGACACAAGCGAAACTTTGCTGTTTCGTTTTTTGTGTGTGTCGTTTATAAAATAATATTCATCGGGTGGAGAGACCGCGACAGGCTCGAGTGTCGCGTGCTCGATCGGCGTGTTCGACGCGTAACATGGAAGGGATCGCATGTATCGATCCCTTCTTCATTCAGCGTTCAAACATGGGGTTAGTAAAAAAGTTCGGATTGTTGCAATGAAGTCGGGTTCGGTTTCATCACAACAAATTATTCGTCAACTAAATAATAGCTGTCGTTATCTGTGGCTCGTATTAATAGTCGCTACATAAAACTTCCCTCAAGTGGGATACTCAGACTTGAGTTCAGAGTCAGATAAAAGTTTCTCAGTCGAGTCGCGATTACAAATATAATGTCGCATACAGGGTGTCTGACAATTACTGACACACCCGTTGTGCGTAAGTAGAACTCATGAAGTTGAACAAAAAAGTCCTCTATCATTTTACAAATGACCATGTAGAATTTTAGTTATTAATTAAAGACTAATTAAAGACTAATTTTTTTTAATTAATTAAAAATCTGGTCATTTGCAAAATGACGGACTTTTTCATTCAACTTTACCTAATTTCGACTATTTATCTCATAGTCCTGATCAGGTTGATTCTAATCAGTTATTTAATTTGTATAAAACGATGTTAACGGATTCTGGCTAGTCATGTAATACGGCAATCAGGGTTTTATTGATAATGATTAGTGATAATCAAAACTCAATAATTTCACCTAGTACAAGCTAGATAACTGATGAGAGTCCACTTGATCAAAGCCATGGTAAATTTCTAGTCGGCAATATACAAGCACACAGCGGCAGATGTCGCCATCACAGTTTATCTATCGTATTGCGCATGATCATATTCATCAATCTTCTTTGATTAATTGCTCAAGATTTTACGTGATTGTTTGCTAAATGGTAGAGGAATTTTGTGCTCTTGGTGATTTCTACCTACACACAACGGGTGTATCGATAATTGTGTGTCAGACACTCTGTATAACGTATAATTCACCTGAGAAATTTCGGTCTAATTCCGAATAAAGATCTGAGCATCTCACATGATAAGATTCATGTGACAATTGTTAATACGGACGTTAGATTTTTCGTCAAACGTTCTGGCAACATATTCGCATACTTCTGTCGTGAGAGACACTTAGTCGAAGAAACCAGAAAGTCCCGAAACGAACAAACTTTTTGACTGACCCGATAGCAGCGAGGAGTGTATCCACGGAGAAATGTGTTCGACGGCGAACACCCTCGACGCGCAGTCCAAACGAGAAACGCGATTCCGTCACGCACGCATTCTCGTTTGCGAGAACACGAAGAAAGGCGAAATTGGCGAGTCGCGTGTCACGGGGGTGGCTGTCCTCTCGGACGGAGAAGCGCGGTGCGTGCGTGAGTCCGCGTTGGCACGCGTCCTCGGCATGCCGGAGGGTGCGTATTATTGATTTTTCGAGGGTCACCGCCATCATCAGGGACTCATCTCGATTAGATTGATTGGCCGATAGGTGATGATCGCTCGCCGCCTGTTTACACGGCAATATCGCCGCCGCTGTCTACACGGCGATAAGCATCCGGGAATTATGGCTAACGCGATTAGCTCGCACGTGATTCGAATAAGATACGCCCGGCCGCCGAAAATCGCGGTCACGGTGAGAGGCCCCGCTTCATTTTTTTTTCTGATTTTCATTCTTTCTGCCATAGTCGTCTTCACGACTCTTATTTACATTCGCACGATTTGTACGTATATGTTTTTTCGCGATTGCAAATTAAAATACGCGCGACATATCTCGCTCGGCAAGATGAATCGATTGTAGCGGAATTGGTACTTACCGATGAAGAAATAGTCGACCCGTGAGGTACTCGCGCAGGAGGTAACGCCTTGTCGTGGCGCGCGGGCTGAGTAACCTCTGTAATTGGCGGAGGTGAAACCAAGTTACCCTCGAAGAAGAATCCAGGATCGTCTAATCTGCAAACCAAATCATTGGGTGTACATTGAGGGGGAAAAATGGTTAATCCAACTAAAATTATAGTTACATTTGGTCTTAATCATATTTTTTGATTGTTCTAACACAAAGATGGAAATAATAATACGTATACAAGTTATTATTACTAACATTATAGTAGAATTTAAATTAAAAAATAATTTTCTTGACTATATTTATAATAATCATTTCTCTATTTGATTGTGTAGTTATAAACGCGAAACATTTTTTTCAATTTTCATTTTCGTGTTATTGCAACGGACTCGTAGCTCTATCTATTGCGTTCGTAAGTTGACAAGTCAGCTGGAAGGATATTTATGCACAACTTTTTGATATAATGTTTCACGAAATAACGTTTGAATAACGGTTAAAACTGTAAAAAGAGTAATAAAAAGAGTATGGAATTTAAGGAAATATTAAGAATCGCATGAATTTATTCTCATCTGATTTATCATATGAGTTTATGTAAGTGGCATTTGCCACTGACGATTATGGATTCTATTATACTCCCGCAGATGATAATCATGACTTTGCTGGATGAACTATTTGCCTGAACTATCAGCCTAAACGACATAAGAGTCTGCAGGAGCCAAGAGTAAATTTTGATTTGACTGTTGGTAAAATTTTAACAAAAATTACACAAACTTAGTTTAACTGAGACTCAAACCATTTCTGACTAATTTAGCGAAGACTCAAACCATTTTGTTTCGAATCTTGGTTCAAAAAATTTAGAATAGTTCGTGTCTCGACTATACTGACTAATGGTAAAATTTTAACTAAAATCGTATCAATTTGATGCATATGGTTAGAAGAAACGAGAAAACTGCGAATCTGTGTCATGTCGGGGTTAGCATCGTCTTAAAGGTCTTAATTTCGCGCATTCTTTACTTTTCTTTCAATTAAATGCATCGAATTAAAAAAACAGCCGGCTTCATTTTTAGAAGTTTTTTTAGAAGTTTTTAGAAGAAGGATTTAAAGAGTACCTTACGTTTGTGTTGAGAATGAAGGAGGACAACAGAACAGTAAAAAGGTGATGACTGAATCCCAGTAACTGAATGAATAAGAGAGCACGATCAGTTTTACATTTTTATGAATAAATAATTAATGAGATTACTAAGGAAACTGTTATACAACTCACGGATTAGAAGGATAGAAGGAAAATAAAAGGAAGAGTGCGTGTACCGTTACAGAAAAAGAGCTAACCCGTTCTATTCCTTTATCAATGGTACTAACCAACATTTCGGCACCAAGTTCGAAGTCCCAATAGATGGCGCCACAGTGTCACCCCGACAATGGTACGATCTTTTAAGTCCACTCTACAATGGCAGCAAGTAGTAAAAAGTAGGAAGTAAGAATAAGAAATTGACTAATCATAGTTGATTATAACTCAATCTAATAAATTTTAACCGGCTCTGAGAAATTCAAACTAATAATAACAATAATAAGAACAACAAGAGCCAAAAAGCAGGTGATAAGCGCCAACATTTACATGAATCAATTAAGATTATATTTCTTTTCTTTGATCTGTCGAACGTTTCAACCATTGGATGTGGTCCTCCTCAAGCGATTGTCAATTACAAATGTGGTCAATAAAGAATGGTCATAACGATTCCCATTCACCGTTAATGTGGTTGTGGAAGAGAAATCCGTCACGTCATTGTTCGCTAGCTACTCAATCATACAATGGTGAAACCGAATAAGTTGAAATGATCAAAAGGTAAAAAAAGTTAAGAGAAAAGTCGCAAAGATTAAACATTCTTACCAAAGAATGAACAAAGGAGAGCTCCGGCAACCCAACAGTCAACAAACCGAAACACAGAAACCGTAAGTTTAAGAGTCAAACATCACGTTATAAAGATACAAAAGAAAACAATCATAATTCAAACAGAAATATAAGAAATAGATAAGGCCGAATTATATCATCCGTTTGTCACGGATCATGTTTAATAGTGGAAAATAAATAATAAACCATTGTTTTGATTCTTAATATGAATCATTTCAGAGACTAGACGTTTATGATAATTTGGTTCAATGTCCACCCTGGCGAAAATAGAAATTGGAGGGTAAATAAAGTGTAAACGAAGAGTGACGGAAGTGTAAGTAAAACGATTACAAAGCGTAAATTGAAACAAGCGGGTACGCTTGCTTTACGTTCCGATGTTTCAATTTACACTTTGTAAACGCTTTACTTACACTTCAGTCACTCTTCATTTACACTTTATTTACTCTCCAATTTATATTTTCGCCAGGGCAAAATTACTACATTGTCCCGATCAAATTCATGATGGTATTGTAATCTATGGTCAGTGATCGGCGATGGGTGCATTGTAATACGCGACATGTGTGAGCAATGCTCCCTCAAACGTACATTTAATTGTCTCTTCGTTTGTCCAACATAAGAGGCATCATAGTCACGACAGTTAATCTTATACATCACATGGATTCGCTCCTTTTGGCCATGAATGGACACGTTAAGTTTTTTTGTAACTTTGAAAGCCACCCTATAACCAGAGTTTTTTAAAAACCTTGAAACTCTTTCGGAAACATTCGCGATATAAGGAATTGTGAAAAAATTTACCCTACTCCCCACACCATAATTCATGTGAGATGACCTTATCCGCACCCCCAAATAAGTCATCCGAAATCATCTGTTTTACCCGTTTTCCGATTATCTGGAAGATAAATTGTAACGGATAACAATTGTTTAAAAGAATCTTAATCACGATCTTGATATTCTTTTCATGGATAGGGTTTGAGAGCGAAAGAGTCCAGTTAAGCAGCGACAAAACTATTCCTTTTTATGGCCAATCTATGGTTAGATTGGCAAAACAGACCTCAATGTTTGTAAGTCGTAATGACAATATCATTTTTTGTAAAGCTGATAAGGATAATGCCACGGTTGCGGTGGATAAAAATGATTATGTGTCGAAGATATAGATGATGCTTGGCGATGAGAACACTTACGTGAAAGTGGTGAAAAATCCAATTAAAAGCATTGAGAGTAATTTACAACAATTGTTAAAATTGTGGAGAAGAAAAATTATATTAATCAAATAACTTATAAGTCGCTTTCGTCGTCAGGTGCTGTATTACTTCGTGCATTTGGTTTACTCAAAATACATAAACCAAATTGACTATACAGATTCATAGTCTCGACCGTTGGCAGCCCTCTTTATAGTTTAGCAGTTTATCTATACAAAATTTTGTACGGCAATGTTCCGTAACCCAAAAGTCACGTTGACAACAATTTCGTTTTTTACAAGATTTCAAATTTTAAATTAAGTGACTTATCTTTGGTAAGAATGTATGGTATCTTTGGTTTAATCTTTGCGACTTTTTTCTTAACTTTTTTACCTTTTTGACCATTTCAACTTATTCGGTTTTACCATTGTATGATTGAGTAGCTAGCGAACAATGATGTGACGGATTTCACTTCCACAACCACATTAACGGCGAATGGGAATTGTTATGATCATTCTTTATTGACAAAAGCGTTTGTAATTGACAATCGCTTGAAGAAGGCCACATCCAATGGTCGAAACGTTCGGCAGATTAAAGAAAAGAAATATAATCTTAATTGATTTATGTAAATGTTGGCGCTTATCACCTGCTTTTTGACTCTTCGTGTCATTATTGTTATTAATAGTTGATTATTCTTCTGACATTTGATCGCGATAGGTCAATTCCTCATTCTTATTTCCTACTTCTTATCACTACCATTGTAGAATAGGCTTGCAGAAGCTAATGTCTATATAAAACGTTTCACTACACATAAAGGATAACGTTATCGTGATCGTGTCAGTGACGATCGCTTTTACGTTATTTACATTTTTGGACTTTATTATTTACTTTAGCATTTTTTTGTAGCATGTTACGTAGACAATTATTTTTTAATAATTCAAAGAAGAGTTAGATGCAGCATTATTTCCAATAAGGAAAAACAAAGGACAAGATACAGAAATAGATATAACAAAGGAAAATCACATAATTATAGATGTTAGATTATCTTTATTATTACATCTGTTTAAAAGACATAACTTATTTATAAAAATATGGGAGTGGATAGCGGGGGTAGGATATAATAGGACCGAACAAATCCTTAAAGTTCGCTTACGGGAATAGTTAATCTTAATAAAATTCAGTACTTTTTACAAGTTACAAGGAATAACAAGATCTATCGCAATAAACGGTGTGTATCTGTATGTGTGTTTTGTGTATATATATTTATTGTGTCTAACTCTTATCGTAAATAATTGTAAATTATTATAGAGCAATACTTAGAACTATCGTTTCTTTTTTCTTCTTTAACACAGAAATGATGGTGCGTCAGAGAGCAAGTTTTGCTTCGTTAAATTTCGAACAGACGGTAAAAATCGCTTTCGCGCTCGCCCAACCAGTCAACATATTAATATCTACATATTGCTTACTCGTTTACAAATTAATTACAGATCTTGAGTCGATACTTCTTGTTAGAATTTCATTTACCTTTAAGAATTGTACTTTTAGTTGCATTGTGGCGATCGGTGATCGTTACACTTGTGACGCAGTGTGTATTACGAGAGATTATTTAAATATATATATTTATATATATAGCCTTCTCTTAAAAAATACCCTTAATCTTTCTTCTATACTCTGTTTAAATTCTGTTTACATACTCTTAATGTCATTGTTTCGCAAAATTCGCGTGATTTCGACGATATGTATGCGATGGCAGTCTAGAGATATGTAATTCGTTACAAAGTGGTACATGTATAAAAAAAAAAAGACAAAAATAAAAAAAAAACAAGACAAGATGATCCTCTCCCGAGAATACACGCTCGCAAAGCACACGGAAATTGACGTTGGACCCATTATAATACGCTCCACGACCGGAAAAAAAGAAGCTCCGTCACACCGCTTACGCGCGATCCGGACTCGCATGGATAACACAGGCTGACAAATTTTGACTTCTGCTCTGATTCCCAGACCTGTATAGGTGATCCTGAAAGTTTTCAGCATTCTAAAATAAAATCCGTTGCCTAAACTGTCCTATCACGAGATATTCTAAGCTAATTCTAGTCACGAGATATTCTAACCAAAATGACCATTTTTCAATTATTTTGAAGTTATAATAAATCTGAAGCGAGAAGTGATAGGCCAATTGAGCCAATTGGATTTGACCTTAGTATGGAAAAATATATTAAAGTCAATATTCTTATGTTCGATAAATCAGAAAATAAATATTCTATATATCTATGTTAAACTTTTTGTATGCTATCAGATTTATCTAAAAGTGATTATCTAAAAATGACCTTTTTGACGTCTTTAGATTAGGATATTTTGGAAACCTGACGTGATGGAGCATTTTTTACAACGTATTTGGTTTCAGCGCGCCAAAAACCTTCAGAATCATCTACAACAGTCCAGGGATGAAAATTAATGCCAGTCTATGTAATCGGACGCATAACGATGCGATCCCTCAATGCGACAGCGAATCGCACGAAATATACATAATAACGTTTACGTGATAATATGATAAGGGGGGAGGACATGATTAATCGTAATGCGATTCGTCTTATAAAGAGAAAAAAGTACGTAGCAATAGAGCTAACTTACGCGATATAAAAAAAAATATGTAAAAACAGTTTGTACAAAAATTCGCGAGAGAAGAGACAATTATCATTATTATTATCATAATTATTAGAGCCGCTGCGCGAAACGGCGCGCGAGAGATGAGCGGACAGAGAACGCGCTACAGGAGTATTTACATTTACATTTTCTCCCACACGAACGATAAGATCAAACGGAGCTCCGACGACGATTCTACGAGAGAACTCTAATCATACCCCGATCTTTCACCGGTAATGTCCTTCCTGACCGTAGAACAAAAATACAAAAAGAGAAAAAATAATAATAATAATAAAAATAAGAAGAGACACTGGTATATCACCGGCAACAAATATTGCAAAGACGCGCTCGCGAATAACTCCTCGCATCTTTCTCTTCCCTTCTCACTTTCTCACAATAATAATAATACGCCGTTGTTACGTCTTCCGCGCGCATGTATCACGCGATTATCTAAAACATTATTTTGGCTTTGGCAGAGAAGAGGCCAGAGAACCGTCCTACCGCCCCGCGCCGAGTACTTAATTTAATTAAAGGCGTTCGATATGCACACACCTAGAGATTAAACGTAAACAACGATTACACGCTAGCTTGGTAATTAGCGGGTGATTTGTCAGAGGGGCAAACTAAAACGCCGCAAATCGTGGCGGCGATTGAGGGGTGAGGGGATGCGGAGAGTTGGCGCCATACGTAATGGAATGTCTATGTATGGAACGATGCATCGTGGGCCGTGAGGACGAATTCTCTGATGCTCCCGTCGACCGTACAGATTACATATCTCGCCCACTCGTCGTCTCTTCGCCTTACATACGTTACACTACATTACACGTTACATGTTACATATTACATTAAATTACACGTCGCGCTAAACCCAGCACTTGATCATCCGTCCGTTCGGAGAAACGTCGCGCGCGCACTCCCGTCGACGCATAATTTAATATCGTGGAGTTCACACCAGCGCGGGAGAGCCGCGCGTGTCTTTCGTACGCTCTACGGAATTCGAAGGCACGATTATTCCTGTTTTCCGCGTATGTGCATCTGCAACGTCACATCATACATATACACACACACACACAGACTTGAAGAAATAAAATGAAAGTTCCCGTTACAAACAAGTCAGCAGTCGCACAAGCAAGCGAACAATCTATTCAAATATGAATAGTCGCATAATATAATCAAAACATGGATGGATTACTTTTAAAATATTTCTAAAGTGTCTCTTACGTTATAATATATTATAATACGTTATAATATATTATAATACGTTATAATATATTATAATACGTTATAATATATTATGTCATAATTTTATATTATATGTGTACGCGTGATTTATGATTGAAGAATTTCCTTCCATATAACGCGTTCGTCTGTGTAGTTTTTTGGAAAGAACATCAGAGAGTTGGACATTCTCTTAATGTTTGATAAGAGAGAAGAAAAAAGAAGAGAAATTTTCTCTTTCCATTTTTTATCCCCTTCATATCGCTCCTTTGCGAATCCTATCAAGAAAGGATTCGATCTATTTTTCACTTTATTAATATTATCACATAAGATTACGTGTAATTTATTTCTTCAAGTCCATGGCTGCACATTTCGTAGACAAGCCTGCACGATTATCGCGGAAACCGTAGTCAATGGTTGTATCGTCGCGTCTCATTTCTTCGACTAGAAAAGACCGACGAAAGGATACGATCGATACAACGGAGTTGTTGTGCGATGCGATTGGACCTCGATGTGATCTTTCCGCGTGCGTGACAGGCGTTAAATAGGACATCGCGTACGCTTTGCAACTAGCCTCCGCGGAACAAAGACACAGCGGCGAACGATTCCTCTCTCTTTCTCTCTCGTACCGTAAACCTATATGCGATATGTACAACAATTATTATTAGAGTAGCAAGGTCTCGTTCCTTAATTAATTATTGTCCACCGGGGG
>NW_022639451.1:5769964-5775968 GCF_010583005.1 Odontomachus brunneus
GGGGGGGGGGGGGGGGAGGGGTCTTCACACTGGCAAGTCGAAGGCACCGTTTATTCATTGAGCTGCGTGACGTATATAGCGACAACGGTAAAAAGAGTAAAAATCGATCGATATCAAAAATATATCGGCTATTTTTTCCTTCCCTCCTTTCCTTTCTCTTCGTCGAATCGCGCGATTCACTCCTCACAAAAAATCGCGTCCGCGTTCGTTAGAGAGGCACAATCGGTTTTCACACAGTCCGAGCACATGGCTTCTTACACAGCGTCCGTCCCTGGTCCTGGAATTCTCCCCCTTGTACACGCATGCACATGTATATATTCGTTCATCTACATTTATACGCATATAAATATGTATAATAATCGCGGCTCGTGCATCGTCATACACACACGCCGTGGCGTGTTAATTCCTCTAACAAACAAACAAGATACCTTCTCGCCGCCGATCTGATTTAAAGGAAGAGCCCTTTCTTTCGTTCGTCTCGCGTCTTCGGCGTCTTCTACGCCGGCCGCGGAAACGAACGGCGGCGGAAAATCGCCCTCAAACCCTCGACGAGCTGATCACAGTGTTCGCGTTACGTTTTTTTCTCCACTTCTTGCATTTGTTTCCCTCTTTCTCTTTCCTCCTTCGCCGTCCTCGCACGGTTTATCATTTACCTGCGCGAAGAGGAGGAGGAGGAGAAGAAAAACGTCGCTAACCTCATATGTAGATCGCCTCCGAGCCCTTGTTGCTTTGGTGAGCGCCGCCGCCGGCGCCGTACGCGTTCGGCGAGGCCATGCACTCGGACCAATCGCTGTTCGAGCGCGGCGAGCTCGAAGACCAGTGACCCGGGCTGTCCGGCGACGGCGTCGGGAAGCTTTCGGGTGCTTGCATGAGATGCTGCGGCGTGACGTCCGGCCCGGAATGGTGGGACGGCGGCGTCAAGTACTGGTAGTATTGCTGCGTCTGCTGTTGCTGCTGCTGCTGCTGCTGTTGCTGCTGCTGCTGCGTGTTCTGCTGTTGCTGTTGTTGCTGCTGTTGTTGTTGCTGCTGCTGTTGGATCTGCTGTTGCGTCTGCTGCATCTGCTGCTGCTGTTGTTGCTGCTGCTGCTGCTGTTGTTGACTCGACGAGTACGGCAGATTGTCGAAGTCGAAGCCCACCGGCGGCATACCGCCGTGCTTCTGATGCGTCGCTTGTCGCATCGCGGCGATATGAGTCGGCGAAGTGGGTAACGACGGCCGACTCTTCGCCGGCGACGGCGAACCCATGTAACTCGCTTGCGGCGACAGTGTCATGTTCGACTGCACCGAGTGTGGCGGCGATTGGTTACTGTACGGCGGCGACAGGGTGTTCACCATACCCTGCGTCTGCCGTTGATGAGGTGCTAAGAGCTGGTCGTGAAACGGCAGCCCGTAGTTGGTTGCGAAAGTGTCTAAGCCGAGCTGCTGTAGACCCTGCATCGACTGGCCCTTTATGCAGTCTTCATACGGCGGTGGTTGCTTCGCCGTCGCTGTGTGAGCCACCAAAGGCAACGCGTTGCTGTACAAGCTCGCGCTGTCATACGGGCTCGGTAGGTTACCCTCGGCGCCCTCCGCTTCCTGATGAGGGATCTCTTGGTTTGGGGGTTGAGCACCGCCACGTTTGGCGGCTGGTGGTTTCTTCACCGATGGCTTTCGCCTCACCATCACCACCGCGCCGCCCTCTGACTCGGGGCTGTTTGGGTTTCCCGTACCGCCCGCTTTTGGTCGTTTCTTCGACTTGGCTTGCTTCGGCGCCGAGCCAATTACCGTCGGATGTGTGATCAATTGTGGATGATTTGGAGATCCTGCCGAGGGGAAAGTAAAACGTTCATAAATCGTTTCTTAATTCGAAGAAGATTAGCAATACACGTTATTTTCTCAATTACTATTTAACAAAATAATAAACAAAATATCTTCAAAATATGAAAGAAGTAACAGAAATTGAAAAGTTTTGTTACTTCTTGAGTAATGATAACAAGTTATTTTTCAAAATGAGTAACGGGATATAGCCTGTTTTACAAAGTAACTTTTTCAATCCTGGAAAAATATGGTGAGAACGCTTACCCATGAGAGGACCGTTCGGAATAACGGTGACCATCTGCGGCGACCTCGGCACGTGCTCGTCGAGCAATCTAACGATGTCGTGATGTAGTCTCTCGCTGGCGACGTCGCGAGGTAACCGATCCATGTGATCGGTGATCTCCCTATTGGCAAACGTGTCGAGGAGCGCTTTGCACGCCTCGAAGCTGCCCTCGCGTGCCGCAAGGAACAGCGGGGTTTCGTCTTTGTCGTCTTGTGCATCTCTGTTCGCGCCGTGCACCAGCAAAATGTTCACGGCGTCGACGTTGTTAACCGCCGCGGCCCAATGTAGGGCGGTCTTACCGCTGTTGTCGGCAGCGTTAATGTCGGCGTCGGCGTTGATGAGATCCTCTACCATGCCTTCTGTGGCCAAACGCGCTGCCAGTATTAGCGGCGTAGTGCCGTCGTGCATGCGAGCGTTCAAATTCGTCGCTCTGTTGCGTAACAAGATCTGAAACACTCCCATCGCGTCAGCCGCGACGGCGGAGTGCAGTGGCGTTCTACCAGTGTTGTCCTGGGAGTTTGCATCGGCACCTGCGTCCAATAATCTCTTGGCAGCGTCGGCTCTGGCGAAACGAGCGGCCAGGTGCAACGATGTCTCACCGCTCTTGTCCGTGGTGGCATTCAGATCGGCGCCCTGAGCCACCAAGTCGGCGATCATCGCAGCTGTGCCATCGCTCTCATCTTCCTCTTCGCCGGTATCGAGTCCGCCGCCGCGCACAGCCGCCACCATTAATGGCGTCATGCCGCATGGGCCGCGTGCGTCCACATCTTGATCAGGAGGGGTGAGGACCCCGGCGTCTGGTCGCGGTATCTCGGCTGCGTCCAGATGCTGCTGTGTCCATCTGCGCGGTTCGGTCTCTTCATAGTCTGTGATAGCGGTATGATCGCTGATTGCAGTCCGCGGTCGTTTCGCTGGTAAATCAGACTCGTCGTCCGACCAGTGTTGCACCCGACCGTTACCCACGTCTATGTCCATGCAATTGATCGATGGTTGCTTGTTCAGGTTCCGCATCTCTTGGCCATCTGGCCCTCGTCTACGTGAACGACGCCGTTGCCCGCTACCGCTGCTGGTCCTCAAGAAGCCTTCGGGGAACCATGTGACTCCTACAGCGCGTTTCCGCTGAGCGGTGACAAGCACACCCACAAGAAGACCGCTCAGTAGCACGATCACCACACCGATAAAGACGAATTTGTAGTTGGTGGGACTGTCTGGGTATTCGGGGCCTTGCGGTCCCACGACGCCTCGTACTTGTTCGATAGGGAAGTTTCGCGACAAGGAGTGTTTTGATGCGGTTGCGGCTAGATACTCGGCCGCTTCGTTCGCCGAAGGGAAGCACACCGCACCCTGCGTTACCGTGCACTTCCTATTGTCGATCTCCAAGTAAGCAATCACACCGTTCTGCGGATTGGTGTAGATCGTCGCAGGTTGGCCGAAGATGTTAGCGTGCTGACTGGCTTCTCTCTCCCGTTTCCACGGGTATATCATATCGTTGCCGAGCTCATCTTGCTTGACGCGCAATGTTGTCCGTAATTCATGTCCGATGTCCCTTAAGAAGGCCACGACATTGGAACGGAAAGTAGGCATGTCCATCCTCACCACCACTGATATGACACCTTCCGCTAAAGATGGAGGTTCACCGTCGCAGTCCAAGCCATCCCAGTTACACTCTTCGTTGTTGCAACCGTAATCACAATGGCCGTTGGCGTAATGCTTCCTGCAGTACGCGTCGTAGATCGGACTACGGAAGTGAATGACATAATGAGTAAACAAATAGAACCTATTATATAATTCTTTATTATTATTATTATTCTTTATAATATATATTATTAATTATTTTTATAATATATATTATAAGTACTTACTTGCAAGGAGCTAGTTTCCTCTCGCAATCCCTGCCATCGAAGAGGCATTGAGCATTGTTGCAGACCTCGTCGCATACGTCATTCATAAACACGTCCCAACAGTTGATGGGCGCGGTGCAGTTGCGCCACGGGTTGATGCCCAACGAGCAGTCGTTGCCGTCGAAATTGCAGGCGTATCTGTTGCACTCCTCATCACAGTGATGATTGCCGGATTTCTCCTCACAACGGTTCTCGATGCACTTCTTGCGCTCACGCTCCAAATCTAGATCATATGCGTTGGCGGTCTTCGGCATGTTCGCATTTGGCCTGCCGAACACGCCTCCACGGTAATTCGGATCGTAGATCTCGCAATTCTTGCCTGTCCACTTGGCTGGACAGTAACAGGCGTAGTCGCCAACCAAGTTCTCGCAGATGGCGTCGGGCTGCTGGCACGGGTTACTCGCGCACTCGTCCCGTGCGTCCATCTCGCAGTGAGTCCCGGTGGTGCCAGGTGGACAATAGCACACGTAACCCATCATAGTGTCGGTAATGCGACATGTGCCGCCGTGCGAGCACGGCTCGGAGTCGCAGTACGAGCCGGCGAATTCGCAGTTACTGCCGTGGAAATCAGGCGGGCACACACATGTGTGACCCGCCTGCTTAGCAGTACATATGCCACCATTTTGACACGGCGAACTGTCACAAAAGTTCACTTTCACTTCACAATGGCGACCCATATAACCAGGTTTACAATTACAGTGATAGTTATTAACCAATTGCACGCAATCTTGGGTACCAGTTAACGCGCACGGATTTGAAAGGCACTCATTGATGTCGCCTTCGCATCTGGGCCCGACGAACCCAGGTGGACAATTGCATTCGAAGCCGCCGACCTTGTCGGTGCAGCTGCCGTTGTTGTGGCATGCGCCAACCACGCAGTCGTCGACGTTGATCTCGCATATGAAGCCGAGAGTGCCCGGTGGGCAAGAGCAGCTGAAATTCATGACCATGTCATGACAAGTGCCGCCGTTTTGACATGGATTCGGTGTACAATCGTCGACGTTGAGCTCACAGTTCTGTCCTTGAAAGCCTATCGTGCACTGACACTGATACGAGCCGACGAGGTCCCGGCAAGTCGCGCCGTTCTGACACGGCGCCGAATCGCATTCGTCGATCTCCTCTTGGCAGTATGAGCCGGTATAACCCTCGATACAGTGGCAACGGTGACTATTGCCAATGTCTTCGCAGGTGCCGTTGTTGCAAAGATTCTTCTCCGGCACGCCTTTCCGTATAGCGGCGTCCTTGCATGAGACCATCTCCACGTCGCATACCTTGCCAGTCCAGCCGGGCGAGCAGTTACATTGGTACTTGTTCTTGTGCTGTACGCACGTAGCCTGATTCTCGCACGGATTGTCGGCGCACCAGTCCACGTACTTGTCGCATCGCTTGCCCGTGTAGCCGTATGGACAATGACACGTGTAATATTGCACATGATCATGGCAGGTAGCGCCGTTCAAGCAAGGCGAGCTGTCGCACTCGTTGATACGGTACTGACAGTTGGAACCGGTGTAACCGGGTAAGCAGACGCAGGTGTAGTTGTTGATACCGTCGATGCACTTGCCTGCATTCATACAGCTACTATCGGTGCAGTCCTCGTCGTTGGTCTGACAGTTGATGCCGGAAAAGCCGAGCTGACATTGGCAGGTGTAGGAGTTGACGTATTCCTTGCAGATCGCTCCGTTTTGGCAGGGCTGCGACAAGCATTCATCGACGTCGATCTCGCAGTGCTTCCCGTTGAAGCCGTCCACGCATAAGCAGGTGTAGTCGCCGATGCCGTCCAGGCAGGTACCGCCGTTCTGACAGGGAACTGTGAACGAGTGAAAAGGTTCTCTCATTAGGCGTCGCTCGGCGACGTTTAAACGCGTTTAATTTAATCCATTTCGTTGTCGTCTCTGTCTGTAGTCGTTGTCGTCGTTGCGCGATGAAACATATGACGCTCCGTAGAATCGCATTTAAGGCTCGCAGATGAAAACGACAGAGAGAGAGAGAGAGAGAGAGAGAGAGAGAGAGAGAGAGAGAGAGA
>NW_022639451.1:5776269-5805635 GCF_010583005.1 Odontomachus brunneus
AGAGAGAGAGAGAGAGAGAGAGAGAGAGAGAGAGAGAGAGAGAGAGAGAAAGAGAAAGAGGATGCATATGTAGCAAAAAAGAAGAATGAAAAAAGAAGACAATGAAATGCAGGCGGTACTCACATGATGCACAGTCATCGGTATTGATGATGCAATCACGGCCCTCGTAGCCCTTCGCGCACACGCAGTGGTAAGAGCCGTTGGTGTTCCGGCAAGTGGCACCGTTTCTGCACGGCGACGTCATCACGCACTCGTCTACGTCCTCGTCGCACAGCCTGCCCGTGTAACCGACCGTGCACGTGCACGCGAAGTCGAGGAAGTTTGACGACGGCGAGCACTTCGCTCCGTGGAGGCATCTGAAATGACATGTTGATGTTGTGAAGTCGTTCTACTATTCAGATCATCTATACGGGCAGCACACTTTGTCATCGTGCGCGAAAAATTTAATGGAGCTTCTCGAGAGAAGCCCTCGCGAAAGTGATTGATTGAACACGCGACGCTGTTAGACGCTGTTAGACGAAGTCACTGTGAGCCGCGAGCAAGTTGGGGGTAAAATGATGATTTTACAGGCGATTAGTGTCTTGAGATTTTGTGAAACAGATCGCCCAAGTACCAACTTTGCAGCTTCCAAAATCTACCGTATCAGATTTTGATTCTTTGAGTCGGAGTAACATTGTAGCCAGAATTCGGCAAGATTGTCGAACATTTCGTCTATGACTGACGATATTAGGTGGAATAAAAACAAATCAATATACTAAATCTAACATTTTTAAGTTTACATTTAAGACGATTGCTAACAAAGTACGATGTGGTCTAAATGTGTAGATGAAGCTCCTTGGCGATATCGGTCGTTCACAGCGAACTTGAGTGCACATACTCAATGCGCCTACTCAAAAAAGATATACAGATACACAGATACAAAATACAATATTCAAAAGATTAAGGCTCCTGGGGAGTCGTATCATCCATCTCTTTTTAATGACGTCAGAAGCGAGAAAACGCATGCTAAAAATTCCTGCAAAATACGTCGAGATAAACAGATATATCCACAAAACGACATTTGCGATCGATTAAGTACACCTCTAAAATACTCCGTACACTTTCCTTTTGTTCTAACAATCAACAGATAATTATAAAATAAATGTGACGTGCAATCGTCTTTTCTAACCTAATTTCCTCATTATCTTGTCATATTAATTTTCCGATTATCTATTGATTTTTAGAACAAAAGGAAAGTGTACGGAGTATTTTAGAGGTGTACTTAATCGATCGCAAATGTCGTTTTGTGGATATATCTGTTTATCTCGACGTATTTTGCAGGAATTTTCTTTAGCATGCGTTTTCTCGCTTCTGACGTCATTAAAAAGAGTTGGATGATGCGACTCCCCAGGAGCCTTAACCCTTACAATCCGAAAAATCACTATAGTAGCGAGAGTGTCATATCTTCTACCAATTTATCTTTTGGCGTATTCAAAAAAATTCTAGTCCAAAGGTTGTCCAAAAATCACTCAAAAGACCTCCTAGACTGTAAAGGTCAACCTAAATTTCTTCAGAGTATAGTCTGAGCACTTTGGTCGCCGAGACCAAAAGCTGAACAACGTAATTATACACTCTTCTCTACGCGAAGAAGATTCTTCTCTCCCGAATGAGCGAAATGCGGAAGGAGACCGTACTTGTTCGGCGAGCAGGGGTCCAACTTCTCCTCGCAGTTCCTGCCAGTATGGGGTAGCTCGCAGACGCACTTGTAGTCGTTGACAAGGTCGATGCACGAGCCGCCATTCTGGCAGGGGTTGTTCGCGCAGTCGTCGATGTTGGTCTCGCAATTGGTGCCGGCGTAGCCGGGTAGGCACTTGCAGCTGTAGCCGTTCAGGTGGTCGTTGCACGTGCCGCCGTGTTGGCAGGGGTTCGAGCCGCACTCGTCGATGTCAGCCTCGCATCGCTTGCCGCCGTATCCCGGCAGGCAATGGCAGATGAACTGGTTCACGCCATCCTCGCAAGTGCCGCCGTGCATGCAGGGATTGCTCGCGCACTCGTCCACGTCGCTCAGACACCTGGCGTCGTAGTAGCCGCGCGGGCATTCGCACCTATAGCCGTTTATCACGTCGATGCAGCGGCCGCCGTTCGCGCACGGATTGCTGGCACACTCGTTAATGTCGGTCTCGCAGTGCTGGCCGGTGAAGCCGGGCTCGCACGCGCAGGAGTACCTGGAAGACGAGACATCATATCCACTGAGAACGGAAGGGTGCGTTTGGTGGGATGTTAGCGCACGAGTCATGGATTTTGCCAGATTGTGTGTCCGCACTTCCGTACTGCCTTTTCGCATGTCTCCGTGTTTTTCGTCGCGCCCCCCGAGTAACCCCGACGTGCTGTTGTGATGAATCCATCAACGAGAGATCGCCTCGCGGTAGAATCGCGAAAAAATCGATATCTCGGCGATCATTTCGACGGGACACGTCGGAGCTGTGTGAATCTACTATCGTTCATGTTCACGCTATTAACATTCATGTCGATCGCGTAGGCTGTACAGTCCTTCCTAATGATAATTTTGCCGAATTCTGAGTAGGTCGAGGTAATTATCTTTTGTACATATCGCTCTGATCGCCTCTTCAGGAATCGCGTATCTCAGCAGAACAACTCTCTCTTTAACCCATTAACAGTTAGTACACTTGTGGACTATCCTTCCTTCCTATTGAGTGAATTCATTTGATTAATATACGATTATAATTTTAAGTCTTGACGCACGCATTTAATTTTCAGTTATGCCTATGTCTCCAGTCAAAATAGCTCTAATGCCAATATTGAAATGTGTCTAGGAAACAAATAAACCTTTAATTAAAAATGTTTGGAAAATAATGATGGTCTTTAATGGATTAAGAGGGACACCGGAATGATCTTGTAATGACCAAAAGATCCCATGTTGCCCCAATTATCTGCTATTCAATTCCGGAAGAGTAGCAGAGGTCCGGCGATCACCATCTCGACCATCAACTTCACGCACGCCAAGTTCCTCAAGCTTACCCGTTAATACCGTCGATGCACCTAGCCCCGTTTCGGCAGGGGTTGCTATAGCACTCGTTCACGTTGACCTCGCAGTTGATGCCGGACGTGCCGGGTCGGCAGATACATTGGTAACCATTGACGCGGTCCTCGCACAAAGCCCCGAACTGGCAAGGGTTGCTCGTGCACTCGTCGATCTGCATTTGACAGAGCGGGCCGGTAAAGCCGGCGTAGCAGCTGCAGGTGAAGTTGTTCTCGCCGTCGATGCAGATGCCGTTGTGGCACGGATTCGATTGGCAGTCGTTGATGTTGGTCTCGCAGGAGGCGCCGGTGAAGCCGGGCGGGCAGTCGCACGTGTACCTCGCGATGCCATCTTGGCAGAAGCCGCCGTTCTTGCACGGCGACGAGGCGCAGTCGTCGATGTTGATCTGGCAGTGGGTGCCGGCGAAGCCGTCCGCGCAGGTACACTTGAAGGAGTTGATGAGATCGGTGCAGGCGCCGCCGTTCAGGCACGGCTTCGCTGCGCATTCGTCTATGTCGATCTCGCATTGCGTGCCAGTGAAGCCTGAAAGAAGAAGCAGAATACGATGTCATTGCACGTAGGAGGAACAAGTCCTGTAAGATTGTTATGTTGTAACACTATAATATTAAATATCAATATTATAATATTATCAGATGCGATATACAAGGAAGAGAGAGTTGTCGAAATCATACCGGTCTCCTGAGCCTCGTACTTCATCAATTTCGATCAGCGATTTCGGCAACTCTCTGTCCTAATAGAAGATGAATAAACGAGCAATGAAAGATAAACATACTGAGATACGGAAGTGTCAGTATTCAAGAATTTGAATACTGACTTTACGACTTTGATAAGTAATGGTACAATTAGATGATTCGTATAATTTGTGCAATTTCTGTAACACTCCATAAATAATATGTAAAAATTTCTCGCAAGATCGACTGTCAGAGCTGAAACGTGCGCTTTTATAAGGGGACCGATCGCGGGCACGTCAGGTAAGTGCCAGGTATAGAGTCGTCACTGCCACAACTGACGTAATTAACGTTAATCAGACAGCTATCGATGGACGAAGGGTATATGAAGATGCCGAAGAGTATACGATCGACGTTGGACGGAGGAAATATCGCTAATTGCACGTTTGATCGATCGACCGGGCGCTGCTTTTTTCCGCGGTTTTCTTGCCGCGCCAACGACTCCGGAATGTTCCCTCGACGGGCAATAACCGCATCAATTATCGGGAGTAATTAGGGATATGGCAGATGGCGATTGTTTCGAGGAAGCCGCCGCGCCAGTCCAAAGGCGATCGCCTCCCGCGTATAACCGTCCGCGAAGAGGACCCATCTCGATCGAGGGGACGACGACTAAATATCGATTACGATGCGCATCAGGTATGAGGAGAATCCCGAAAAGATCGCTTTCCGAGAAGCTGAATTACCGAAGATTGAAGTCGCCAAAGCGACCCTCGCCGAGGCTGATATTAACGTCAACGTCATTTTCCCGAAGAAATATGGAATAACGACGACATCGTTAAATATAATAATCAGTTGATCGAATTATCTCAAAGATTAATATAATTTTTTTTTCAAATAATTATTGATAATTTCGATTTCCAGGGACATTTTCCTAGTAATCATAAATTTACGGTTTTTTGATCATTAGTTTGATGATTCAATAGGTTGGTCTCATCACTTTTAATGATTTTAGAATTTAAATCGACATTATTAAAAAAAAAGTGAGATAATCTAGTGCTTGATTATTTTTAGACTAATTTTTACTGTCCCACACGAAAAAAAGATTTGGTTGAATTAACCAAATATTTAGTCGAATATGAACGATCCAGAAATTTCGATTGAAGTAACTCAAATTCTGTTTAAGTTAATAAGATTTTTAGTAGACTAACCAAACATGTCTAATTATTTAACCAGACATGTCTGGTTAGTCTACCAAAAATTTTATTAAACAGAATTTAGGTTACTTCAATCGGAATTTCTGGATCGTTCATATTCGACCAGATATTTGGTTAATTCAACCAAATCTTTTTTTCCGTGAGTAATTTCTAACAGCCAAATTAATTGGAGAGTTTCTTAAATTCCTTATTAATTTTATAAATTATCAATTGAATCGGTAGGGGAAAAGAAAGGATATGGGATGATGAAATCGATGAGATTAAAGGGAAAGTGTTAAAAAGAATGTGGAGGGAAAGGGAGAGTAAGATCAAAGAAAAAGAAAGAGAAAGAGAAAAAGAAAAAGAAAAAGGATAAAGAGAAAAGAGGTAAAGGAAAGAATAAAGAGAGAGGAGAATTTAATGTGATGTAGATATAGGTAAAGTATGGAAGAATGGAAAAGGATGGAAGAATGGAGGATGTGTGGAATGTGTGATTTAGTTATTTTTATGTAAACCAAGTCCCCTTCTTGGCTATCTATTTAATGTATATAGCTGAATGGTAATAAAATATATATAAATTATCAATTGAATCAATATTTATTAGTTTTAATGATCTCCCGTGTATTGTGGTCTCATCATTGGAAGGCATTGCGCATTATCCCGATTGACCCCGCATTTATCGTGAAAACCGTTTAGCATCTCGTTTACCATGAAAATCGCGATGTCGCAACGCGCTGCTTCCGCGGGCTATTCCTGGCGACTCCTGCACCAGGTGGTCTTAATGACTGCGGCACTCCCTCCCCCTCTTGCCAACATCGCGCTCATAATACACGCTCATTCATACACAAATTCAACCGGGCGAATGCGCGCACGGTGTCGCCGTTGCGTCGCGTTGTAATGCAAGGAGTCGCAAAGGGAGAGAAGAAGACAAGGGGATGGGAAAGGAAGAAGAAGCGGCAGTGGCAATAGTAGCAGCAGCAGCAGCAGAAGGGGCCGGATGCACGCACGCGACGCGTTCTCGCCGCAGGTGGTCTAATTATGTTGTATTGGAGGATAATCCTGACGAAGCGAGGCAGCCGCCGTTCGGAAATTATTTTCGCTGCACGCGTCCCCCGGTATGCTTCTCTCTCTAGCCGTCGCTAGCTGAAGCCCACGGTGAGCCGGGGGCTCGCTCGTTTAAATCAACGTAACGAAGCCGTGTATCACGTGTGCCACGTCGTTCGTCAGAAAGAGCAGCGAACCGCGTCGAGCAAATACGCAAAGTAATCTCTTACGTTACGCCGTGCATCCATAATGCGGAGTATCGGCTTATGAAGCATCGTCGAGGTCTGACAGAGAGAAGCGATCGATAAATTTGAACGGCAAAAAATATCCGTGCATTGTATCCGCGGTCTGGCGATGTCTAAACTGGGAGAACAGCGAAAGGGGATTCTCTCATTTCCGTTCGCAAGACTTTTCGATCCATCCTCGTAAGTTACATTCAGAGGCCGGTACTTTTATTCATAGAAGAGAATTCAGAATGAAGACCAATGTCATATGATATCAAAGTGGCAGAAGGTGTCGAGGTATTTTAAAGCAGTGAAAATGGAACTGTCACCGTAATAATTTACACATTCTTGGGTTTGTTTCGCGACGTTTCTCGCGCGTAAGCTCGAAATGCGAAAAGCGAGGAGCGCGAGTTTTCAAGCGCCGAACAGATCGATGAGCGATTTACGGGCCCGATAGCGAAGGATGATCGTGCGGAGAAAGGGAGAAAGAGGGAGAAAATGAGAGAACCATGTCACGAGGGATCCCGTCGTCACGTCGCCTCCAAGAGGAACATTCCCCCGGTCCTCGTCAACCGGATGACGCGCGGATTTTTATCATATTTACATTCAGCCGAGATTTCTTTTTTCTCTGCTCGGCGCGCAGACAATGATGCAG
The DNA here is from genome assembly GCF_010583005.1 of Odontomachus brunneus. NCBI lineage: Eukaryota > Metazoa > Arthropoda > Insecta > Hymenoptera > Formicidae > Odontomachus > Odontomachus brunneus. The sequence continues at coordinate 5,783,094 of NW_022639451.1, forward strand.
CTAATTCACTTGTGAATGCACGTACGAGAATGCGGCGGAGGATCTTCCTTGGCTGCTTCCTCTCGAATCCCAAAGCCTCCCCTCGACGCGTGAATCACGCGCGCGGTGCGCGACGATTTATCGTCGTGTCGAACGTCATCGCGACCTTTTCTTGCGTTATACGTCCCGAGGAAATTATACAGACGTGACATAATTGATCTCGCAAGCGGAAGAGTAAATTTCGCGAGTCAAGTGGCGCGGTGCGAAGAACCGTCTCGGAGATAAAAAGAGCACTCGATTGTTTTCGTTCCAAGAGATGTCCAGCGAATTCGCGCGGATGATTTCTCGCAACAAACATCTCCTCGCACACCGATTCGCTCTTTTCCTCTTTAATTGCGCTCACGTCGGAGCAATCGTAACATTTACCCGTCAGCGACGGGCAAAGTTGTCAATACAAATGAACGGATGCGCGAAGCCGCTGCAATTAAACTCAAATCGAGCCGCTCGATTCGCTCGGACGCGGGGCGCTATTATTATCAGCTTCTTCTAGAACACCGTGAAGACATTAATTTGCTCTCTCGGCGTCCGACCGGACTTCTGTCGAGTGATGCCGAACGGAGCGAGCAGATATTCCTCTCTCGCGCAGCGTCTCCTCCTTTTTTTTAGCTCCTTCTGCATGCATCCCGTTTGCCACGCGCGTCTAGCTCGGTTCGGGAGCTCTGGTATTATCCTTCGGCGAGCGGACGTATCCTGCGATAGACGCCGTCGTCCACGCCTCCCGTCTAATGCCCGTAATGCTCACTTGTCAATCCTTTCCGCGGACCAAATGGATAGTTGCCGATTCATAAATATCGCGTTGCGCCATCGATCCGCCGCCTGTCCGGGCGAAACCGGTCGGGTCCGTCGTTTTGTTGCGCGCGATCGAAATACTATTTATTAAAGCCCGCGTCTAAAACAACCGCGGGATACTCATGTCGTCTGCGCCCGAAGGTCTTTTTACGTTGTCAGATAAAAATAGAATGCTGCATTTCGTATACATTGCTTTCTTTATGCACGGCATCTCGCAGGCGAACAACGCCGGTGCCACACTGAAAGAAAAGACTGGTAACTATAACAAACTGCATTTAGTTACAGAAATTCATTGAATCCTTAGTAACTAATACTAAATATGATAATAATTACCAAATATTTAATAGATCGGGAGTATGACGTAATTGCATTCACAGTAACATCAATTAAATAATTTAGTAATAGTTACTTAATATTAAATATTTAATATGAAATATATTACAGTTATGAACAGATATTTGATAATTGTTATGAAATCGTTATATCCCATATAATAAAAAATTCAGTAAGTACGAGTTCTATTTTGTTACCAGTATAAGTATGTTTTGTTGCAGCACAACGAAAAATTCATTCATTCATTTGCAGCTATTACATCGTTCCAATATCTATTATAACATAGATAATTGGTTGAACCTATCAAAAATTTTGTAACTATTACAAAATCGCTTATTTTGCTCAACTATTCAATAAGTTTTATTTACCAAATATATTCTGGAAGCAAATAAATTTTACTTCTATCAAATAAATAATTTATTTTACAGAACTAAATTAATTAATAAGTATTGCCATAGCTTTGGCCCGCTATATTTATGTCTACCATTTAGTAATAGTAACCAAATTTTGATAATATTTACTAAATTCTTCTCTCAGTGCAGAAACAAAGTTCTTCTTCATTTTCTTTTTAATAGGACTAGCCAAAGGCCACTTGTAGCGCATCCAAGAAAATATAATCTCACCTTGTTCGACTTCATTTACGCGCGTATGAGAGTTCTATATGTTGCCGTCAGACAGTCTCTATACACTGAGAGAAAAATGTATGATATTTGGAACTATAATGGCATAGTAAAAAGATTATAGTTAGGAATATCTTTTTTATAGTAAATGTCACCATAATGTTTGTAATATTTACAATATAAGCATAGTATAACTGACTCATGTAAAACTTTTACCAAAAATTATAATTATTTGAAATAAAAAACATAGTAAGGTAGCAAATATTAAATGGTAAGAGAAATTAACTATTTTATATAGTCAATACAATTGGAATATTTGGAAAATATGGGTACATATAACTATATTCTCAAAGCGTGCCTTACTATACACATAGAGTAATAAAATGGTGACTATAAATATGTGTTCATTCTGCTATATCTTCATTTTTGAATGAACTATAAATATATGTTTGAGGCCAAAACGAACTATAAAATATAGTGAGATTATAGTTATTCCAACTATTTTTTTCTCTCAGTGTACATTGAGAAAAAAAATACTTGAAAATTCACCCGTGAGATATATACAGGGTGTCTCACACTCTCCTCCGGGCATTTTGTGGGGACGTAGAATAGGTTGATGTGAATATAAAAGTCCGATACCGTTTTGCGATGAATGATCACGCGCAATATAATAGATGAGCTGCAATGGCACCGTCTGCCGTTGTATACTTATACATTAAGTCAAACTGAACCAAAAAGTCCTCTACTATTTTGCAAATGACTACAGATTTTTAGATATTAATAAGAGAAAATTTGTGCATTGTGATACACAATCATGTAACAATTTTCTTTAATATCTAAAAATCTATGTGGTTATTTGCAAAATGGTAGAGGACTTTTTTGTTCAATTTGATTTGATAGTGTCACTGCAGCTCATCTATCATATCGCGCGTGATCATTCAATGATCTTCTTTAATTAATTTCTCGGTTATTATTGAGAATATCGCAAAACGGTATGGGACTTTTGTATTCAGCTCAATCCGCTCTACGTCCTCACGAGAGATTGTGAAGGTGATACGGGACACCCTGTATAAGGTTTATTCCCTAAAAATAAACTTTATTTCACAGAAATAAGCTTTATATCCCGCAAACCAAATTTTCGAATACTTTTTTCGTCTCAGAGTATATAAGAAGATTCTGCTGATGATGAGACAAGAACGTTTTGAATGCAAATGAGAAATCGACCGTTAACGGAGCTAGATAATTTTGGCTCAATTGCGTCGATATATATTTCTATAGGGGGAGGGGCGGGGGGGTGGCACACATTCCGGAGAACGCGCGCTCGACGAAGGTAACAGCGCTGCTCGCGAATCACGGTCGAATCACACGGGGAATCGAATCACCCGCGAATCGACCTCGCAACAACAATGCAGCGGAGCTGATTCATTTGATTTCTGAATCAGTTGGCGGGATTTGCGTAGGAGAAGCGGATCACGTGTGCCGGCACGATGATGAAGATGATGAGTCTCCGAGGGCATCGAGGGGGCTCGTTCGCTTACTCGTTCGTGCAGGCCCGACTGCACAGCCCGTTCCATTTGCTGCAATTTCGATAGCAGCTGATCCGAGATCCCGGATCGATCGATTCCGGGTTGCGTGCCGGCTAGCGGTATCGGGATTGTGGAGCAATGCAAATTTTCCCCGTCCGTCGGGTCGCTGAGAATTCGCCACACGGGTCTCACCTCTCTCGAGAGGAGTCGACACGTTCTCCTCTCCTTCTCCCTCTCTCTCTTCTCTCTCGAACGCGACACGCGAGGCGACCAAACGCGTGTTCCGACTCTTATTATAATGAACGGAGCGGCGAAGTTGAATCGGCCATTCAGACGGTCGCTATTTAAAGGCCAAAGTATTTTTGTCGCGAGCGCGAATCGCGCCGCGCGAGATCGCCGATCGGCCGCATGCTCGATCGATCGACAAGATCGATCGGGGTACCTAAAGCGCGAGTAGATGAAGGAATAATACAACGTGATTACGCCGAGGAACGGTACCGGCGAAGACAAGGAAGTTCGCAACGCATCGTATCGTATCGTATCGTCATTCCGATCCTGCGCCGAAGCAGAACCCGGACTGTAATAAAGAGAAGCGGCCGTCGTCCGTTTCGTTTGATCTCCGTGCGCGGGATATGACGACGAGGTTCAAATAAGTCTCTATGTACGCACTCTGTCTCTCCCCCTCTCTCTCTTACACACACACACACACACACACACACACACACACACACACACACACACACACACACACACACACACACACACACACACACACACACACACACGCATAGACACACACGAGTTGGTCACATTGTCTATCAGGGCGCGAGAGGGAGATTATGATCAATCTGATCGATCTGTAATGAGCAATTTACGTTTAAGCCGCGTCTCTCGAGCGCCGATGTGACCTCCTTCGCTTTTGATTTCGTTTTGATTCTCGACGGGGCATAAATCGACAACGACAAAGCAAAAGTGTGTAAAGCATAATGAAGTTAATAAAAGTTAACAAAGCCGACAAAAGAAATATAAACAGAAATAAAGTTAACTCTCCGTGCGCGTATGCGATGTTTGTGAGACTCAAATCTTTCGCGAGACCCAAATATCCGGTCGCTTTTCGTAACACTGAGAGAAAAAAATAGTTGGAATAACTATAATCTCACTATATTTTATAGTTCGTTTTGGCCTCAAACATATATTTATAGTTCAGCTACACACAACAATATAGCAGAATGAACACACATTTATAGTTACCATCTTATTATTCTATATGTATAGTAAAGTACGCTTTGAGAATATAGTTACATGTGCCCATATTTTCCAAATATTCCAATTGTATTGACTATATAAAATAGTTAATTTCTCTTACCATTTAATATTTGCTACCTTACTATGTTTTTTATTTCAAATAATTATAATTTTTGGTAAAAGTTTTACATGAGTCAGTTATACTATGCTTATATTGTAAATATTACAAACATTATGGTGACATTTACTATAAAAAAGATATTCCTAACTATAATCTTTTTACTATGCCATTATAGTTCCAAATATCATACATTTTTCTCTCAGTGAAAGGGACTGTGAAAGTTTCAAAACAGCGCATGTCTGTTTGTAGATTGCAACTATCTCGTAAGGTTGACTTTTTTATATCTACTAGAACATTATAGGCGCGCGCTACGTGCGCGTTATTTAGCATCTTTATAACTACAATGACCTTTTAAATTACTTTATTCTTACCCTTATTTTTTCCTAAATAATATACTTCTCTCTTTGTTTGCCCTTTCTTTTTCCACTTTCTCCTCTACCCTTCTATTCTCTATTCTTATTATTTATATCTTTTCTGTATTCTTTTCTTCATGAACTAACTAACACGATGACAGTTATTTGCCTGATAATTTGACAGGCGCAAACGACACGAAGCAAGCCGCAGCCCACATGAAGTGAGCTAAGCGAGAGAACCAATCAGCATCGCGGAAAAGCGGCAACAATTAAATCTCTTATATGCTTTTTTAGAATGATAAAAAAAATGAACCCAGAAATATTGATTTTACAAAGTTATTATATAACGAAGTTATTATTTAACGAAGTTATTATATAAGTTGAAAATTGCCCGGGTCTGACAGATCGTACTGCATACTCCAAAAAATATGATTGTACAGTACGTGAAAGGATCGATACGAGAATTAAAACCTGCGCGATCAATGTGGCTTGAGTTGGCGCAGAAAACGCACGGGAAAACGCGAAACTCGCGACGACGCTCGCGTTTTCGTTCTCACGCTTCTGCCGCCGCGGCCATCGAAATCGCAAATCATTTCGAATCTCTCAAGAGCTTCGAATCTTTTGCTTTTCGAGCCGAGGTGTTAAGCACAGCAATCGCCGGCAGCCGCTAATGAACAGTTAATCCATCGTTTCCACGCGAGACAGACAGAGAAGCGCCACACGCGGATACAAGACGCGGGGATGGAAAGGAAGGGAGAGAAACCGATCCGCCGCCTGTGTAACAGCCGCTCTAACTGAGTGCCGTCGGTGTTGTGCACTCCCACGTTTGGCCAGGCGTGTTCGGATAATTGTAATCTATTGCCTCGCCGCAGTGTTCTCGTACGAGCCTACGCGCATTGATAAACTATGCGAAACCCAACCGCGGTTCAGAGCTCGCTCCTCGATGCAACTCCCTTCCCTTCCATTGCCGCGCTCTCCTCTCCTTCTTCGCTTCTCTTTCCTCTCACTAGACCGTTCTCTCTCTCTCTCTTTCTATCTCTCTCTACGTGTTCCTCTTCCTCGTCTTTAACACGCACACAATCAAGCGCATTAATGCTGTCCAGTGCGCTCGTACTCCAGAGAAGATATCGCGGGGAGATTCGCTTCGTTCTTTCGCAAAATAAAGCGATCGAAGTGCGCTCTATCAAGCACACCAGGGACAAGATATGTCTCTTGACTCGGAGAAATTTGACGGAGAAAGGACCCCGCACAAAACCTATGGAAAATGGTTTTCGGTCAAATTGACTGAAATTTCACTATGTTATAGTTTTCGCTATAAAAAGATAAAAAGTTATCATTGCACCAAGTCCCAAAAGTCAATATTTCCCAAGATATAAAGGGTCAAAGTAGTGAAATATGGACTTTTGGGACTTGGTGCAATGATAACTTTTTATCTTTTTATAGCGAAAACTATAACATAGTGAAATTTCAGCCAATTTGACCGAAAACCATTTTCCATAGATTTTGTGCGTGTCCTTTGAGCGCAAACGCGTCGGGGCGCACCGTGCCGAAACTTTCTCATAAGTCTTTGCGCGTGGCTTTCGTCGAGTTTGGTATTGCAGAGCCAACTTGCCCTTCTGGAAATCTGATTTCTCGAGCCTCATAATAAGTACTCGCGAATAAAATTGTATTACGTTTCTTCGTACTCTTTGTACGCGCACACACACGCACGCACGCATCGCTGGTATGCACCGCGCCTCCGCCCAACATTATTCTCCTTCTTATTGTTTGATCGCAAACCCGGCGTATGTGTGTGTATGTATGTGTATGACGGCGTCACTTTCTCGATAATCTTTTCTCCCTCACCTGCGAAACTCGCGTATTATTACCGCGGATGACCCGAAGGGACGTATCCCTCTTGCGCGTTCCTCGCGCTCTGGAGGAGCGCGCGCGCGAGAGGATGTAAATTCAAACTCATTCTCCACGCTGCCAGGATTCGTGAGAGGATGCGCGGCGGTTTACCCCCGTAAACGGTCCCTTCATCCACTCCTGGCCCGCGGCGGAAACCAGCGCGCCCGTGTAATCTCGCAGGTACCGAAGGGAACTCCGTACCCTCGGATGTTCATCTACGGGGAACACGTTCCACCACACCTGAAGTACCTAACGCTCGTCGCGTGACGCAATCTGTGTGCGTGTCTATCGTACGTTGATTTCCCCGAATCGCGTCCATTGTATTCGACGTTTAGCAAAAATGAGATTCCCGAAAGAGAAAGAGCTCAAAAATGATAATTGAACGATGAGTAATGGTTGATGGTTTTCGCGAGCTGTATAGATTTCGATGAACACGTCAAAATATATTCAGAAATAATGAAGCAATTGTTTTCACTTGAAAATTAGAAAAAATTAGAAAAATTGTAAAGACGCGATATTGATTTTTTTTTGTGTTTATCGCTGGTTTTACATGCGAGTCGTTCAAAGAAGATGAGAGAAAGAGCGAGAGAGATTGTTACGGGAAACGTTTCTGAGCTTTAATGAAACTGACAACGAGTTACGAACGGCATCGTGATGCGGTCGCGGGCCTCTTTGAGCATCCTACGTGATCATCGCTAAAGCAGATTCGAGGCTGATCGAATCTTGTAAGGATCGCAACACGCCGAGTGAAAAGAGGAGAAAGGAGGGCTCGTTTACACGATCGGCCGCGATCGATCGTAGGAAAACTCTGGTTTGTATCGCTTTGGTTTAGTGGTAAATGGACCCCGCCGGCCGGACAAGATCATTTATCGGCGATTTCGTTCCATGCCCACGATCTGTCTATGATGGACGATGTATCTGCGCCGTGAAAGCCACCGCTGTTCTTCTTTAACACAGCGCATCACAATGATCTTACTCGGACACAAAAGAAAGAGAAAACACGAAACGCGCTTTATTACCATTAAAGCTTTGCTGTCTTATTGAACAATCGATTCTGCAAAAATCGTCACTCGTCTCTCGATCGAATATCTTTTAACTTAATTTCAATACATTTCGTCTTCTTCTCACAGTGACACGTTTTATTTGTATTTTCTTGAAATTTTCTTTTCTACGTCCCGTCTCATACACACTTTCTCCCTTCAGAGAGAAACAGAGAGAGAAAGAGAGAAAGAGAGGCAAGGCTGTCTTTCTTTCATTCTGCCTTTCTTCCACTTGTCGTGAGATAAAGTACCCGCCAATTTCTCACATTAAACAGAATTTCACTTCTTCACGAGGCGGAAACGTGAAGTCTCGCCGATTATCGACGGCACGAGGTATACATCGCATTTACTCACACACGTCCGCCAACGATATCGATAAATAACGACAGTCGGACCTGAACGGTTATCGCGGGACGGCGGTGGGTCGTGGACGGGTCAATCACGACGGGGCTCGCGCGAGAAGACGAAGGTGAGACGCTCGAACACCTGCACTCGGCTGATTTTCGCGATTAACGGTCGCGGGGGAGACGCGCGAGCTACCTGGAGTAAGCAAGTTGCATTCGTGTTGCATTCTCCCGCTCGCCCTTCCTCGTTCCCGTCTTCGCCTTTCTTCTTGCTCGCCGCTGTCCTTCTCGCGTCTCCCGGCTTCGCGATGACGTTAATGCGCGACGACGTAATGACGAGTCGCGCGGGCCGAGGACTCGAATCGCCGGCAGCCTGTGGTAGCCAGCCGGGCTCTGTGTTGTTTAGCGAATCGAATGAAAAAGAGGTCCCATCAGGTCCCTCATCAAGGAAATGAGGGGGACACCGCAAGATCGAAGTCCTTCTGCGTTGCTGTCGTCGCCGCCGCCGCCGCCGCCACCGCTGTCTGGTCTGTTCTCATCTCTCTTTCTCTCTCTATCTCCTCCTCCTCCTCCTCCTTCGTCATCGGCAACTCCACCTTCATCACCTCTATCCAGGTTCCATCTCGTGGAAGGCGAACTTCGCCGGAGAAGAGAAAAAGAGTCACGGCGCGCGGTCGTAATGCGCCGAAATAAATATCGCTGCTTTACAAATTGTCCACGCTTAATTGCGCCGCCAATCGGTCAGTTTAACGAGCCCGATAATTACGCCACGGCCGGTTAACGCGGCTATCATGCTCCCTTTTCCCGCTCTCTTCCTCTTCCACCCTTTCTATCTCGCGCATGCCGGTTTGCTTAATGCAAGGATCCTTAATGCAAAGTCCCATCAGGTGCCAGTGCGTGAGCGAGGAGGAACGGCGTTACGCAAAAATCAGCCGAGCTGCTCCAGACGGTGCTTTCGAGTAAATGAAGCTTAAAGACCGACACTTTGACGTAGATTATCGATTCAGCTGAAGAGCTCTTCGAGAAACTCTTATCTCTGTCTTCAACTTCGATTGATTGACACCGACTCGCGCAGCTTCGAGCCTGGTCCTCTGTTTCAGAGGATTTAAATTTCTCACGAACGACGCAGAAACTTCAATTGCGAATGTGTTTCACCGCGACGAATGTCACGTGAAATTTCTATACGATTCTCGGCACTTCGGTTCGCGCGAATAAACTCCTTGACGCTAAATCGGCGTCCACCGCCGACCTAGGCGAGACAGCATTGCCGATTGATATCTCCAAGTCATTAGTCTCATTAGTATTTTTCTCACTCGCTTCGCGACGCGATCGAAGCCGCTATTAAATTTACATTACGCCTCCTACGTGCCGCCTGTGCGGTCCGTAAGAAAGGATAATCCCACGCGGAGGTCGTAATACGGACGCGCAAATATCATCACATCTTCTCTCCGCGTCCTTCTCTCGGGTCAATACTTTTCAACGAGAAAAAAGGAAGAAACAATCGCGGACGATCATCTGCGTCTCGGGCCGAAAGCGTGATTAATTTTAAATTCGCACTGATAAATCGCCGCAGTCCGCGCGCCGTTCATCAATCATCGATCGCGGGTGATTGACGAGCGACGATGACGAGTTCAGAGATTGCTCGGAAACTCCGCGAGTTCCTCGCGAGGTCTTCGCGATGTGAGTCGACACCTCTTCCGCCAGATCGAAGCCGTTCCGGGGTCGATTACCGTTGAATAATAATCGATTACGGCACCGATCTGCCGCAAAAAGTGCTCGATTAGCGCATCGTTGTTCCCCCATGAGAGAGAGAGGGAGGGAGGGACGGTGAGAGAGAGAGAAAGAGTCAGAGAGAGAGCAAGAGCACGATCTGCCGTAGCCGTCGTGCGCGTCGAGTTAACTGTAAAATCCAGGTTTAAAATCGTCTGCTACTACGACGACGACGACTACTCGTCCGCGACCAAGCAACCGGCAGAAATCGCGCGCAGGAAATCGACGCGATGCTGCAGCGGGTGCTAACGGTAGAGGAAATTCCTAATCGCGCGGCCATTTAGTCTCTCTCTCTCTCTCTCTCTCTCTCTCTCTCTCTCTCTCTCTCTCTCTCTCTCTCTTTCCGCGAGAACGCCGAATGATCGATTCGAGAACTTTGGATTCCGCGTCCGCGAGAAAGCTCCGCGTACCGCATTGCTGCTGCCGCTGCTGCATTCTTGGTCGCCGCAAAAATGCCACGCATCGGCGCGTGGAAGAGTAATGCCGCGTGTACGCCGGCGGCGTGCGTGTCCAGTATGATGTATTGCGCTTTCCATTTTTTGAAAGCACGCCTGAGGGAGCGCTTGTCTGTCTAATGCGGCGGTTATATCGAAATTTGTACGGTATACTGTTGGGAGGGGGATTTATTCGCGGCTGCAAACGCGCGATAATACACCCGCACGCCGAGTCTCCCCATTAAAAGCTCGTTCCTTCGACAAGGTGATCGCGCGGTTTTCACGTCGAAATCGCGCAAACGAGCCGCGTGTATCTCGGACGCCACTCCGTTCCCCGCGATTCTCCAGTTTCGTTTCGGGCACGAGGAAAGAATCTACACACACACAGAAGATTCTTCTGAGATTTCGTTCTTACAGAACGAAACACCTGCGTCAAAGGATCTCTATAAAAGAAGATATTATTCTTCACATTTTTATCAATATATCGTAGATGAATTAATGTCATTAACATGATAGAATTACCAACAATTGGTGGTCTATTTCTTCCAGAGCGGTGAAATGACAGATTTTTGAAAAAAGTACGCAAGGGAGAAAATGTTTATTTATTCTCCTTGGCTGTATTTAATTAAAGCTACAAAATGCACCAATTCGAGCAATTTTTAGGAGAAATTATAAACCTATTTTAATTGCCTTGCTAGCTTCATTAGCGTTAAGTAAGGTTAGTAAGTATTTAATTTTAGTTAGTAAGTAATTAAGTAGCGTTGCACATATTGTAGCAACAATATAACGTGAGATTATGTCATAAGAAGTCGTGCGAGTGTTTTTCCTCTTTATGCATGCAAAACCTGTGCGTGTCGTGAGACAAACTCGAAATTCTTCTGAACGACGCGTCCAAGTAATTTTTCCGCGGGTCTCGCTGGAAACGCGGTTTCAGATCTCGGGAAGGATACATCAACGGCGGACCATCTCTCTTTTTCTCTTTCTGAGCGACTCTCGCATGTATTTTCCTGTCTAACTGTAAATCCCTCCTGAGAGAGAAAGAGGGCGAGGCACTTCTTCGGCTCCAAGAGGATGATTCGCCTCGGAAGAGATAAAAAATCCGGAAACCCAATGCGCTCGTAAACCCGAATGCGTTTCTCTACTCCGAGGCGGAGCGCTGGAATCTTCTCTCCCCGTGGATTCCAGCTCCGCGGCGCCTCGCCGCGATGCATCGCGATGCATCGCGGCGCATCACGGCGATATTAACGGAGGAGCGAGCCCGCGAGCGCCGCGGTTAGATGAGAATCATTCGTTTTGTTATTTGTCTGGAAACGAACGGCCGGCTGACGAGTTTTACACATCGCGCGCTCATAAATCGACGCTCGCGTTTGCCAACCGCGTGATCACAAGTCGACAAGTCGAAGAACCGAGTCCGACACGGAAATGTCCCTTCCCCGCAATTTCTCTCTTCTAAATGAAGGGAACGAAGTGTTGAGATAAAGTTCCAATTAAATACTAAGCCAAAGTTGACATTGCGTCGAAGGTGACAAATGACAAGTTGGGCGTTAAGTTAAAGTCAAGTTAACGTCAAATTAAAATTAAGTCATATTAATTCTTTATGTGACGTGCCTGGAGAAGTTTCGTGATAAGATATCAAATTCCTTTTTCAGTTTACTTACGTCCTAAACTGTTGTACTTTCTTTCTGTTCACTTATAGCAAATACAAGTGAAAATTACAGTCACTTCGTATTCTATTTTCTAAGATTCCTCAAAGAAAAGAAATCTGGATATATACTTATAAAAAAAACATCGTCCTGGGAGAATGGCGCAGTCATTTTAAATCATTGAGACAGTTAAATTTTAATTTAAACGTTCAACTACCCAGAGACGTTCCGAAGTAACTTCGATATCGTCTCCTATAAAATTTTGAGTCACCTCGATAACTCTTTGAGAGAGACACAAAGCCGCTTGGTGACACCGCGACAATCGTGCAATCGCCGACGCGTGCAATCACCCGAAAGCATCTCGCGACGAGTCCTCCGCGGACGGACGTCGTTTTTGCGAGCTTCAATGTGCGAGACGAGAGCCTCCCCTTGTCTCTTCCGAGCGCGATAAGCGATCGAACGAATCTGAGGAGGAGTGCTGATCAATAGCCTGAAGACAGGGGTCGACGGCGCTTCCTGAAAGTCTGAATAAGGCGATCAGCCGGCCCGTCGTGGTGGACATCGGCAGAGGTAAGGCAAGGTAGTTGTCGACCACCTCGCCGTCGACGACGTACGCTATTCTCAAGGCGGCTGTTTCGCCTCCATGACAACGACAACGACGACAACGACGACAGTGACTTCCCCGAGCCGCGCTCTTTTTCGCCGCGATTCGATTAATCGATCGTAATTGACCGGCTTGAGAGAACTAACGAACGACCGTATTAAATCGTATCAAACCGGCGTGGCTGTGAACGAGAGATCGAGCTGTTGTTTTTAACCAGCCGCTGACCGGCGATCGCGTCTTGCTGATCACTGGATCCCATTGCAATTGTCGAGTTTCATTCGCGAGACTACTCGGCGATTTGTGAATGAAATGACGCGATCAATCTCGCCTTTCGAAAACGAGCGCGTCACTGTGACACGTTTATGAATGACTGCCTGCTTTAAATGCTCCTATCTTTACAAAATTCTTACGTGTAGTTAGGAAAATCGACTAATAAATCGCTTTCACTTGCATTGGGAGAACAAGGATAGTCGATTTGACTAAAATTATAGCTATTTTTTATCCCAATCAGACTTTTTGTGATAAAGTGGTAGCAATAACATGCATGTAAGATTATTATTACTAATAATAATAATAATTATTATTATTATTATAGTGAAATTTAATTAAAAAATTATTTTTTGATCATAATTTATGGTAATTATACTTCTTTATGTGATCATAGTCACGAATATGAAATTTTTTCTCAGGTCGGAGAAGCCGTTGAAGTGCGCGGCGCTAATAATAAGGACATTATTCTCTTTACCGTCGATTAACGCCGATGATATATGGAACACGTACCCGCGTTGAAATTCGATTGCACGCGGTACAGGGACGCTCGAGGCGCTGACTCGTTTCAAAAGGTCCGCGCGGCTGGCCGAGGAAATCGCTCGAGCGTCTTCCACCTCGCGCTAAGAAGGGAAGGGAAATTTCGAGCGAGGGGACGACATTCGTTGTGGTGGAAGATGCCTCTCGCGAGCTCGCGTGCTATGACGGAGGATTATGCAAATCGCGGATTCTTCCTCTCCTGCACGCCACTCAAGACACGGAGACTAATTGCAGCGCGCATCTGTCCGTGCCGGAGAACGTTTCCCCTCTGGCTTGTCAGCGGGCTTCCAAGCAGCGAGGGCTGGACCCGCGTCGCGAAACTTCCTACGCTCGCAAAACGAAAGGGGACGAGACGAAATGAAACGAAATGCAATGCAAAGCAAGGCAAGCCAAGGCAATGCAAGGTAAGGCAAGGCAACGCAACGCAACGAGACGAGACGCGACCTCGTGAATACGAGATGAGCTGCCCACGTGGCCTGTCAACCGCGAATTCGTCTTCGTTTCCGCGGAGTTTATGCTAACGACTAACGTATCGGTAATGACGCGGAAAGCCACGGTACAGAGCCGAGGTAAAGCTTGTGCCTCGCGCCTCTCTTTCTTCGGCTCGATTTGAAATGAATTCAGCAAGTCCGTCGCGCGTCGTACGTGCCCCGTGACGTGACGACTTGACACGTGGAGGACGGACTTTTCACTGCACCGAGTGTAATAGAACGTTTGCGAGGAACCGGCGGAAAAACTCGTCGGAGTGTCACGCAGTGCCGCATTAATGGAGGTGCGAGCCTCGCGAAGCGGCTTTAACGGTCGGAACTTCGTGACACGTGAGAAGAAATCCGGGACGTCACTTGTACGCTGAAAAATTCCACAAACGCCAAATAAACCGATCGTCACTCGCTCGCTCGAAGAACCGGGAAGTCCCGGGAGATTGGCACGTCGAATCGCGAACGCCAATTAGCCGAGCAGTAGAGCAGAAACGGCCGAGTTACGATTTCGCGAAGCGAGCTCTCGTAAAAATCGTCGGGCTCCGGATTGTTCGCGCGCCACGATTCGCCGTGATCCGATTGGATTATGCAGATTCGCGCTGGAATTTTTCGCGGACGTGCTAATTGCCGCGGCATAGCCGGGCGCGCACACTGCGTAATGCTCTCTCGAGCTCTTTAACAGGATCTTCTCCGCGATTAAGAGTTCTCTCTCTTTCTTCTCCAATCCTCCGCGATCGAGTCTCAGTTTTACGATTACCAGCCGGCCTCGTCTGTTCCTTCACGCTTGGGATACGCGCGAATCGAACTAATCGCACAGTCAGCCTTTACGACCACGGTCGATGAGCCTGTCGAGTGTAACTTCGATAGTCGTGTTTCTACACTGAGAGAAAAATGTATGATATTTGGAACTATAATGGCATAGTAAAAATATTATAGTTAGGAATATTATAATTTTTATAGTAAATGTTACTATAATATTTGTAATATTTACAATATAAGTATAATATTTACAATATAACTGACCCGTGTAAAATTTTTACCAAGAATTATAATTATTTGAAATAAAAAATATACGGTAAGGTGACAAATATTGAATGGTAAGAGAAATTAACTATTTTATATAGTCAATACAATTGGAATATTTGGCAAATATAGATACATGTAACTATATTCCCAAAAGGTGCTTTACCATATATATATAGAGTAATAAGATGGTGACTATAAATCTGAGTTCATTCTACTATATCTTCATGTTTAGATAAACTATAAATATATGTTTGAGGCCAAAACGAACTATAAAATATAGTGAGATTATAGTTATTCCAACTATTTTTTTCTCTCAGTGTATAGTCGGGTTGATGCGAAAAGGCGACTTGCCGTATTTATCGAAGAGTGGGGCGGGCTACTATCTGCTCTTTCAAATCGACAAATTTTGTTGAATAGACAGCATAAACAACACTTCTTTAGCATTTTTTTAAACAAGCAACAAGATGCTTCTATTGCTTCTTCTGGGCGTAAATCAGCGCATTTCAACAGGTAAAAATGTAAGGGAAGAATTTATGCACCAGACTGACAATTCTCGCGAATTATTGGTTCGCACGGGGATGAATCTCAACTGTGCACTGAGAGAAAAAAATAGTTGGAATAACTATAATCTCAGTATATTTTATAGTTCGTTGGCCTCAAACATATATTTATAGTTCATCCAAAAACGAAGATATAGCAGAATGAACACACATTTATAGTCACCATTTTATTATATTACTCTATGTGTATAGTAAGGCATGCTTTGAGAATATAGTTATACGTACCCATATTTCCCAAATATTCCAATTGTATTGATTATATAAAATAGTTAATTTCTCTTACCATTTAATATTTGCTATCTTACTATGTTTTTTATTTTAAATAATTATAATTCTTGGTAAAAGTTTTACATGAGTCAGTTATACTATGCTTATATTGTAAATATTACAAACATTATGGTGACATTTACTATAAAAAAGATATTCCTAACTATAATCTTTTTACTATGCCATTATAGTCCCAAATATCATACATTTTTCTCTCAGTGTGCGCTTGAGGTCGAAAATTTCGCTGTTCAATTAGCTACAACAAACATTTCTTTTTTTTCCACAAGAAATTTATACGCGACATTAGAGGCGGGCGGTTTTGATTTAAAATAAAGCTTGTTTATGGAACATGAATCTAAAGCGTCACAACGACACGACGCGCACCGTCCACGTGGAGACCCGGCCGGCAACGACGACTTGCGCGTCTCGCGCGCGGAATATCGCGTGCGTGCGTGCGTAATATTCATTAAAATGTGGCGTCTCTCGCGGCGGGAAGCCGATGATGGACCGGCTACCAAGGCTACCTACGAAGAAGGGGCCAGCGCGACGCGGAAGGTAGCGTGCGCCTTTCTCCGCGGAGTCAAACGGCCCGGAGAGGTGGAGGAGGAGAAAGATGAAGAGGAAGAGGACGAGGAGACGGTCTCGGGGAGATGAAAAAGGCACCTCGGTACGCCCGCGCGAGTTACAAAATAGCGGACGAGTTAATTCTACAAGTTTTACGATATCTTTTCACTGAGAGAAAAAAATAGTTGGAATAACTATAATCTCACTATATTTTATAGTTCGTTTTGGCCTCAAACATATATTTATAGTTCATCTAAATACGAAGATATAGCAGAATGAACACACATTTACAGTCACCATCTTATTACTCTATGTGTATAGTAAAGCACGCTTTGGGAATATAGTTACATGTACTCATATTTTTCAAATATTCCAATTGTATTGACTATATAAAATAGTTAATTTCTCTTACCATTTAATATTTGTTACCTTACTATGTTTTTTATTTCAAATAATTATAATTCTTGGTAAAAGTTTTACATGAGTCAGTTATACTATGCTTATATTGTAAATATTACAAACATTATGGTGACATTTACTATAAAAAAGATATTCCTAACTATAATCTTTTTACTATGCCATTATAGTTCCAAATATCATACATTTTTCTCTCAGTGTTAGTCCGATTAAAAAGTCATCTCCGACGGGATGTCGTAAAAAAATGTCTAGAGTAAAAATCCTGGAGCGCCGACTGAACAGAATGAGGAGAACAAGCGAATGAAGTGCTGCTACGCGGAGAGAATATTGTAGTTTCTTTCCTTATAAATTCTTTTGCAACTTTACTGTTTTTAGTAGTTCAGCAATAGACTGTCAGCAAGAAAGTCTGTCTTACTAAGGAACAGAGTAAATTTCGCTGGAAATACAGCAGATTTCGCTAGAAGCATAGCAAGCGTTTTAATGGTACATTTCAGTTTCTAAAATGTAAGTAGCACATGCGAAGCGAAAGATGTGAATTACTGCAGAATGTCTACTTCTCAATATGCTATGTGTAGCACCCTTTGCTATAAAATTCCTTCCGTGCGCAAATGTATAGCTCTCCAAATCACGCGAGGAATACATATTCCGAATATTTGCACCAATTGTACGCGTATCCCTGAAATGGGATGGTGAAAAGGTGGTCGCGTCCGTACTTCACCGGGTTCACGCCACGGGTCAGCTTCGTACGTGTCCGCGAGTGACTTCAGTCATAGAGATGGCGTATCGGGATCTCTCAAGGGGAACCCCGTAGAAAAACTCCTCACCGTAGGTGCTGTGACCTGGGTGTGGCGCGCTGCACGCCCGACGTGTGGAGACAGGGCCGGCTCTAGGTAAATGCGAAGCGAGTGAGTGAGCGAGCGAGCGGGCGAGCGTTTAGATCAGCGCATTGCCACGCTTTTTCTCACGGGTACCGTTTCCTCTCGTCATGATTAAGCAAGTATCACCCGCGGAGATAGTTTTATTTCATCACCCGCGACTTGTCTCGGCAATATCTTTCTCCATTGCTCAGGCGGAAAAGGATACCAGTCTCAACGTAGGTCAAGAGACAGAGACAAAGAGACAGAAAGAAATAAAAAGAAAAAAAGAAAGAGAGAGAGAGGAGGGAGGGGGAGAGAGAGAGAGAGAGAGAGAGAGAGAATTCGTCGATTGTCGGAGACAGCTGAACGTTAAAAATGCATCTGATTGAGGGAAATAAGGAGTTTGTAGCGTTTGCGTTTCGTGTCCGGGTCGCGCGCACGGAGAACACACACGCACACAACGCTCTGGTGTGCTCGCGCTATGGGAAATATGGATAAGCTTTACGTAATCGGAGCGTACCCCCGCATCCCGTTTTCATCTCGACCTGCGGCTGGGAATCAAGAGCGAGAAATCTCGACGGCCGCGATTCCATTAAGTTTCTGTCACTCGCGCTGCTGACCTTACCACATTCATTGTCTCGTTATTAAGTACTATTATTAAGTAGCGCGAGTTAATAGCGTAACTGTGTCATTATTACACTTAGAATCCTCACATTTGCGATCTAACAGTGAGTAAGCTGAGCGAGTTTCGCGTTCTAACGCATGTTGGATTAAAAATTGTAGGAGAGTAGGAAGAAAATAGAGCGAAAGCGCGAGGTTGCTGGGCCGAGAATCGAAAACCTGGGACCCCATTCTGGACACACGTCGAACGCTAAATGTGCCTGTCTGATTCTCAAGCTGAAACAACGTTACACGTGACGTCTCATATCAGAAAAGCGGAACGTGGAATTAAAAGGACATATGTTTGATATTCGCAACGCGTCCAGAACGCAAGGCTTCTTGAAATCTTTCGTTTGCTGGGCGACTATTTATCAAACTAAGCTACTCCTCTCCTCTCTTATTAATGATTTCAAGATGATAATTCCTTCATAATTCAATTGTTTGCGTTACATTCGTTAGAACAAAAGTCCACGTTAGATGTGTGGTGTGTCAAACGTTCTGCAGTTTCTCTCTCTCTTTCTTTCTCTCTTTCGAGAGATTCTTCGTACCACAGAATTTATCTGGCGATCGCTCCTCCTTACGCGAGACGTGTTCAGATAAGACTCTCGATTTCCCGCTGGAATCGAACGATTGTGGCATCGGCGGCGATCCACGACGCGTACACGTATCCACGTCCCGCTATCTAACGTGGCGCTACACGTTCCTCCTCTCCGTAGACGGAGGTTTCGCAGCTGATTTATCGCCTCGACTTCTTGGTAATTGTTTGGGGCGTGGCGGGCGCAGGCCGTGTGTTACCGGCATTACGGCAATCTCCCACGCGTGAATGCCGGAGGACTTATCGATATATATCTCCCAGGGTTTCGTCGTCGTCATCGTCGTCGTCGTCGTAGGAAACCGCGCAACCGCGCGCCGCGACCGAGAGAGAATCCCGATGTGTGTGAGTGTCGGGGCTACGATTCCGTTAAATTACAAACCTTTCGCACCGCCGCCGTCGTCGCCGCCTGCCGCGGAAAGTTCACCAAAGGGAGAGATGGAGCGCGCCACTGGTAATTTTCTTAATACGCACACAGAATTTTGAGAGAGATCAATCCGAGAGATGTTGCGTTTAATTACAATGATTTGCGCGCGCTAATATCCGTCGGATCGTTGGGAAATTGTAATTACACGTATGATTTATTTCGCGGCAAAAGAGTGCAGCGGCTGAAAGTCTAATACAAGCTCGGTGTACAAAATCGATTGCGACATCGGTGCTGGCTTATTGCGACACAGTCGCAGCCACAGCGTGTTAAACCGAGTTATGCTAACAGTACGCGGGGAAGAAACCAGTTCGCGTGGCATGACGCTGAACTCATGCTGATATCGCGCGCCTCCGAGTATTCTTTATAAACTCCGCGGAGAGAGCGAATGAATGAGCGAGCGAGCGCGATGGCGAGCAACGGCGGTCTATTTACGAGTCTGCGGTTGGCCAGGTAAACTTTAACGCGAGGCGAAGGTTTCCACGGTGATGCTTAACATTTCGATCTCCGAGCCCGGCGTCGTGCCGATTCACACATGGAGGAGAGCGCCCAGGTAGTGGGTAAAGAGGGCATATCCCAGTTATGCGCTACGGATTATAACGCGGGTTGCGTGTTGCGTCCGCTATATATGGTGCGGCCTTTCCAACGGTTACGTCGCGAAATGTTTCGGTGAAGAGGAGAAGGAGGAGGAGGTCGGGAGATGCCAATGCCATGGCATCCGCCATTGAGTCGCAATCGCAATGCAGCACCGCGTTCTGCGGGAGAAGGCAGCTGCAGAAATGAGATGGATGAAGCGCACCCGAGGAGTCCCACGCGGGATTCGCCCGCTTTAGCCTAAAGGAGAATGGACAGCTCTAACTACGACCCAACACTCATCTCCTGATCTGACCTACATTCTGTATTATATAAAACTTGTTGTGTTTTATGCACTTTCTTTCTTCGTATTTCTGATAGAGCAGAGTTTCTAATAGAATGTCTTGTTTCATTTCCTATAATTTTCTGCTTCTGTTCATTAAGGCAAAAGTATCAATGCCTGGACGATAATGACGCTGGTGTCTAACTCTGGATATTCTTATTGTTTTGGGGTACTTAAATAGAAATATTTAAACTCTCAACGTAGAGTATATATTCAATATATGAATATCTACTTGAAAGTTTAAATATTCATATTTAAAAGCCAAAACAATAAGAATGTCCAGAGTCAGGTGGTATCAGCGTTATTAGTATCCAAGTATTGGTACTTTTGCGTTATATTAGGTGGTAAACTTAGTTCCTGCGGTTTAATTCGTGTGGTACCCATTTTCCCTCCTTTTGAATTTTTCCCATTGCATGTAGACGTTTGGAAACAGCCATCGGAGTAACATTTAATGCTGCAGACAATTCTTGGAGCGTTTGAGTAGAGTTTTCGTCCAATAATGCCTGCAAATCGGTGTCTTCAAACTTTTTCGGTTGGCCTGAGCGTTCTTTATCATTGACATCAAAATCACCACTCTTAAATCGCTGAAACCATACTTGGCATGTTCTTTCCGATGGAGCATAATTGCCATAAGCTTCGAAAAGCAATTTATGAGCTGCAGCTGCAGTTTTTTTCAAGTCAAAGTAATGAAGCAGCACATGTCAAAAAAACAACTTATCACATTTAATCAAAAGAAAAAATAGCACTGCTCGCTTAAATGAATCTCTTCGCACTGAATTTTATTGACAAATGTCTAACCTTTAAAATGCAGCCAGTTTCAGATGTCAAAATAAATTACACCTACAACTAACGTCATCTAACTGTGAGGAATTAAGTTTACCACCTAATATATATTTCCTATTTTTCTGCCTTTCTACTTCCTACTTTTCATCTTTTATGCAAAGTATTTTCTTCCGTTTTTCCGTAGAAGGAGCCGAAGGACCTCCGCACCTGCCTCGTTTGCAATTTTGCGCGCGCGTTCGAAGGCTTCATTCCGCGGAGGAATGTTGCGCGTCTCAAGTATCGCGAACGGGTAATAAGAATATTACTTGCGCGCTCGCCAAGCTGGAAAACGCGGGCGATTTTCGCCGGAAGTTGCAAAACCTCTCCTTACAGTTACGACCAATATCCGGCGGCGGCGCGTAAAAGTAGTGATTGCACTGTGCGTCCGCGGACGAGGAAAGTTAGGGACTCACTCACTCACCGGCGTTAACAGTCTTCCGACAACGGAAGTGAACGGACAACCGATTTTTCCTCCCGTCCGGTCGGTAAGGCTCCGTTATATGAAACGACGACGCTGCTTGTTGCAGCGCGCGATCGCAGCCGCGACCGAGGCGGCACAGCTATTCGCTCGGCTTGTAATCGGTTTGTAATAAGTTTCCGTTGTTACGAAATAATACCGCGTTATTAAGCGCTCA
The DNA here is from genome assembly GCF_010583005.1 of Odontomachus brunneus. Lineage (NCBI taxonomy): Eukaryota > Metazoa > Arthropoda > Insecta > Hymenoptera > Formicidae > Odontomachus > Odontomachus brunneus. Next base: position 5,804,871 of record NW_022639451.1, read on the forward strand.
CGCAACACGCGTCGTATCCTGCACGGCCGCGGATCGATAAATCACTCTCCTTCTCGTGACGGGAAAACATTCTCCTGGTTTTACGCGGCGTCGCGGAATTAAGGGAGCTCTTGGAGCTAACGCATATCCCCCAATCGTACGTAAAAAATAAAAAAAAAAAAATGAACAAACATATCAATTTTAATAAATAACGGAAAGGGGAGAAACTCGGATCGCAGAAGCGCGTTGCAAACGTACAAGTGTCGCAAATTGCGCGACTGGCAGTCTAAACGAGACATGCACGAGCAAGAGTGTCAAGAGCGTGCTTTCGACTCGGTGAAGTCGCGCGTGATCCTCACACGTTGGACTTTCCCCGCGGAACGTGACACTACACGCGGAAAATGCAGTTCCTCCATAGGTAGAGAAAGAAACGGCGGCGGTTGCTGTCGCTTTGGTCGCCGCTAAAGCCGTGACATTTCGAAATCCCGATTAGCTCGGAATTAAAGGCGACGAGAGATGCGGCGCACGTGCAGATGCAGCCTCAACGCGGAGGGTTCCCCCTACGCTCTTGTGGAATCGGCTGAACGAGTGAACGAGTGAGTCAGTGAACGAACTTCGGCTCTCGCAAGTGGAGCAAGCGTGTAGCCGCGTTGGGCTCGGGATGCAAATGCGCTCTCCGGGCTGATCTAGCGCTGCTGAGATATCTGAGAACGAGTCGTTTCTCTTCGTTGTTGGGGAAGAAAAAGAGAGAGAGAGAGAGAGAAAGAGAAAGAGAGAGGGAGGGGG
>NW_022639451.1:5805737-5806749 GCF_010583005.1 Odontomachus brunneus
AGAGAGAGAAAGAGAAAGAGAGGGGGGGGGGGGGGGGGAAAGGAAGAGAAAGATACGGAGGAGAAAAGGGGCGAAGGAAAGAGCGAGCGAGCGAGAGAAGACGTGGGTGTGGTCGAGGATATCGACGACCACAGGCCTTCTCCTGCGCTTCGTAACCTCTATACGGGGCCTGAGGCACACCATGCCACACTTACGTCGGGGCCCCGAACCCTCTCGCTTCATCCTAGACCATAACGGTGCACGCCGTGCATCTTTTATCCGAGCTCGCCCATTCGTTCGCTCGCTCCCGCACCTGGAATACCGCTCGCTCTGCTGGCGCGTCCGCGGGGGTCGCGTTTAATATAAGTCGGCTGATAATACCGAGACTCGGATGATCGAGGATGTCCCTCGGAGATGCCGGAGTGAGACTTAATAATGAGGCGAATAATGAGACGTAGCACACTCGAAATACTCGAAGGCCGCGTCTTGTCGATTATGATAATTGTTTGCTTTCCATGCGGAAATTACTAGTGAAAGTAAAAGAATGATCTTGCGGTGTGTATAAATGTAAAGTTCATCGAGGCTAAATGGGGAGGAAATGCAATTTCAGAGGTATCGGGTATCGCGTTGAGACCTCTGTAAATTGCCTTATGTAATTCTGAAATTTCCAGCTTCGTGTGGACGCCGATTACCGATGTGTCTTATCAATAATTATTATTTGCTTTTCACGTGGAAATTGTTAGTGAAAGTAGAAAAATTATTTTATACTGTATGGGTGTAAAGTGAGAAGAAAACATGACTTCAAAGATATCGGGTATCGCGTCTCAATTGAGGCCTTAGTACATACATCGGTTTACACAACTCTGGAAATTCCAGGCTTCGTGGATAACGATGTGGATTGTTTCTACGTCTCATTGTGTCCCGCGATCAGCACCTTACTGCACCTGATAATATCGATCATTGTGACGATAAGACTATCGCGATGTAATGCTTGATAAGCAGCGATTCTATACTGAGAGAAAAATGTATGATA
>NW_022639451.1:5806759-5812279 GCF_010583005.1 Odontomachus brunneus
TTAAAATGCAGTCAGTTTCAGATGTCAAAATAAATTACACCTACAACTAACGTCATCTAACTGTGAGCCGCAGGAATTAAGTTTACCACCTAATATATGTTTGAGGCCAAAACGAACTATAAAATATAGTGAGATTATAGTTATTCCAACTATTTTTTTCTCTCAGTGTATACGAATTGGGGGTATCTGACGCGTGCGTAAGGCGTGAATCGAGAAAACGCGCCGATTACGCGGGAGCGTAATGAGAGGAAGTCTCTGCTCCACGTGCCATTATTACTTCGTCGCGGCGCCAAGAACAACGTTTTACGAACGCGGCTCTACGATAACTCCACGAGAGCTCTCGCTGTCAGCGAGAGAAAGAGAGAAACTTCTATGAGAGCTCCTCTAATGTCTGAGAGCTCTCGGTAAGGACCCCCCATTAAACCGGACCTGTCGGCACTGTCAGCAACAAATCACCGGCCGGCTGATTCTTTCGGTACCCTTGCCACAACGAACTCGAACGGACTCAGGCGAGCGGATCCCCCAGCGAAGACCAAGAGGAATCGAGACGGACCGCAGCAACAGCAGCACCGTGATTCGGCGATGCAAGGTGATCGCCGAGGAAACGAGATAGGAGAGCCGGACGATGACGAATGAAAACTAGAGGGACGAGGCGCAAGCCTAATCCAATTAGATCGGCGCGCCGAGATTGATCAATATTACATCCCGCCGCCGTCGACGTGTTCCGAACTGTTCGAGCGAGGCACGCTCGCTAATGCGATTTCGACCGCGATCGATCGGCTGATCACCCTCGTGACTGATCGTATCGACTAATCGAGCAGGAATCATCCCTCTCACGACGGGGACACGTCGTATCGCGGTGTACCGTTAACCTTGGTCTTCCCCCTCCCTCTCCCTCCCTCATCAACGATACAGTTTCTTTTATCAGCTCGCCGAATCGCACACGCCGATGATTCATTAAGTGACGCGTAATCTTCGGGGCTGTTCGTCGCGGTGAGCTTTTACGTAGCTGCAGCAATCGAGCTCTGGGCTTCGGAGATTTCCAATCAAATTTATTTATTTAGCGAAGAAATTTACTAAAAGGAAAAAGAATTATGACAGAAAAATGTGAGAATTACGGAAATTATGCAGAAAAGAGTATTGTTATGTATCAGAATCTTTTCGCGTTTACTCGGAGAAAAATTGGAGGAAAATTTTGGAAGCATAGACAATTATACAGAACACTATTGTTATAACCTAGAATTCGCGTCTACTTCGAGAAAAATTGGAGAAAATGTTAGAAATTATATAGAAGATTATTGTTACACCGGAATTTGTATCTACTTGAGGAAAATTTCAGAATTATGGAAATTATACAGAAGATTATTATATGTTATGTTCATTAGAATTCGCGTCGGAGAGACTTCTTAGACTTCTTAAGTGGGGAATTTCCCGAGGATTCCGAGTTGCCAAAGTTTTTCCGCATATAGTATAGATACATTCTGTGTACAGTACAGTATTAGAAAAATACGATGACAATTAGAGCGTTGAATTGAGGAGAAATGCCGCGGCGTACAAAGCGGGCGGCGCAAAAGAAATCTTGCGCCGCGATGCATAATGAGGTTCCCGCCGCCGTTTTTCCCGGGAACCTTGGCGAACATGACGAAATTCAGCGGACACGAATGTTGCAATCGCTGCTACTTACGTTGTGCAACGTGAGTTTTTCGAGATTTCATTATGCCAATCGACGCGACAAGAACGAACGAACGAACGAACGAACGATCTCGCGGTTGCGGTCGCGATCCAATGTTTGTTTCACGCGAGGCTTCTCGAAGAAACACGCGCGATATTGCGTTCCTCTTGACCGATATATTTTTTGGTAGAAAATGCAAACGGAATAACAGAATAAAATATCCGGAAATTTCACCAATAACTGTTCCTTCTCTAGTGTGATATATCTAAAGCGATTTTAATTTTATATCTTTGGGTATTCGCGAGGCCTCTTGAAAAAACACGCGCAGAATGTTGCTTCTCCTCTTCACCATTAAAATATCATTCGTGTTATGCATCAATAAACTTATTACAGAGGCAAAGTGGAGCATCTTGCACAAAGCCCCATGATACAACGAGGTATCGACGCGGAAGGAGCCGACGCGGAAACTGGTTTGACATCATGAACAGACTTTTCCTTTTTCTTAATATTGGCCTGGGACTTGTGTCCAGTTGCAGGCCAGTTGCAGATAACAGACTAGACTAAATTTCAGTGGGATGAGCGCGGCGAATAATTGGCCGAGCTCTCGATTATCGTTCTACATCTTTCACGGATGGATCCTAACGGGAAGCAAGAAAAATTCGGGCTCGCACCTGCTCCACGTGGCGTTCGGCCCGCTCGACAACTCGACAGAATGGGAATGACGCTTTTATCGGATGTAACGGCCACGTCATTACTTCGCCATTAGTGCTCCAAGTATGTCACTCTGATAACATCATTGCTACGCTCAACTTGTGATCATCTCTCGCGGCTCTCTTTCTCTCTTTCTCCCTCGGCCAACCCGATATTATGAACCCTCAACCGGCCGGATAAATTTCGGTGACGTAATCGTCGTGATGGGGTCAGTTTGACCCCGATAAATAAACGACGCCGGCAATTTATGTTAACGTGTGGGAAAGCGACTCACGCGGCCTCCCCGCTCGCGAGGGACCCGAAAGAAGAAGCAGCGATAAACACGGAGTCGCGATAGAAATCTCCAAATTAGGATCTCACTGACAATCAACGTAACGCCGACCAGTTTGATCTACGAGTTAGCCGAGCTAATCGGAAGAAGTAAACGGATGCATCGACGACCGGTGGCAGCAGCTTCATTAAAATTAATAAAACGACGAGCTAAAGAAACGCGAAGTTCGCTTCTCCTAATTAATAGGCGGAGATACGCGCAGACGCTCGGTCAGCACTCGGTCGTCCCTGGGAATCAAAGTGACTCTAATTAAGTCGCGACGGTAAAACAAAAAACAAATAAAAAAGAAAAAAGCGCTTCTATTGGTTGACGAGCGATAAGAGCGCCGCGATCATGCCGCTTAAACGCGTCGCGTCTTTCAGAAGGAGTTGATACGATCCGGAGGAGATCTCGCGGATTCCCGCGAACGAGGATCGAGCGATGCTCGACGAGTGGAGTTCGATCGAGAGAGAGAGAGAGAGAGAGAGAGAGAGAGAGAGAGAGAGAATTGACGAGTGCGATCAACGAGACTCCTCACTAATGAGTCTGGCATTCCGCCGATCCGACTCGATTATGATTCCGATTTTGCGGAATAACGAGTGAATCTGGATCTGTTTACCTGCTTAAACCTTTCTTTCCTGAACGTTTTACCGGCGATTATTGATCATTTGTTTTGCATATTTACCGCGGCTCGCGGATGAACTGCGATTCCCGATTCGCGCGAATGCAGCTTAATAAAATTACGGGGTGGTTATCGCGCGATCGAATCCGCCCATGATCCCGTCGCAGGTCCATCCTATCGTTGCGGACGACTTAATTCTATAAGGCTCGGACATCGATGTCGTTTGGGTAAAACCTTTTTCCATAAAACAGTCCCAAAAGTTGCTTCTGATGTAGTATTTTGCCGGTGATCAGTGAGTATTCACTGATTTTCAGTGAAAACACTTTTGCTGATCCACCTTATCTCTCACTAATTCTCAGCAGTAAAGGTAAGATTTCATCATAAAAGGTTCGTAATATGCAAATTCGTTATGCGTTATACTAAAGTCGACTGTTTACGTTCGTGACGATGGGATGAACGACTTTCATGCACCTTTGCGTGCGATAACACTGTTTGTGTTCGCAAGATGCATCAGTAATGGGAATAGTCGCTACTCTTAACTTATCCAATCAGCATGATTTTACTGATTGCAGTTCTATACTTACAACCGAACCACCAGTTATAAGTACAGCGTTTCAGCGAAAAATACATTGATTGCACTTCAGAGAGTACGATTTTCTGCATCGAGAGAAAGAGAGAGCGAGGAAAAAGGGTTGATCTGTGACTAGCGAGAAAGTAATCGCGGATTCAGGTAACAACCGAGAGTGCGTCGAGCGACGATGCGCGCGAGGATCGATCGCGGGGCTATCGGCCGAAGATTCCACGGCTCAGTGATTTCTGAATCGCAGGGTTGACAAACCTGTTCGATCCCGCGGAAGATGCTAATTAGCCGCGATCTCGTTGCTAGATAATGAGACCGGAGACGACCGGATAATTATCTCACCGGAGGAAAACCCCGATTCGCGTCGTCCGGGCGATCAAGAAGAGTAATCGCGGCGGCGCCACATTAACGCGCATTGTCGCGATCGACAGATGCTGCGCATTTGCGTGTCTCGGCGAACGCAGCAACGAAGATGACAGACATTTCCCTCGTAAAATTAATTATCACGGCGCGCATAGCTCGAAGGGGGTTGGTCGTTCTGCGTGCCGGCAGATGGACGAGCACGTAAGCGAGGTAACACGATTCGCAACGAATAATAACGATGATTATCCGCTCACATCAAACAGTGGCTCCATCGCGACCGAGCACTCCGCCGGGGAGTATCGCGAGAAATCTAATTAAACGAACAAGTGCGAACGTTTGGCCCCAATACCGACGCGATCATGTGAACCGGAGAGTCCGCGCCCGACGATCGTGCGAGAGAGAGAGAGAGGGGGGGGGAAGAAAAGGAGAGAGAGAGAAAGAGAGAGAGAGAGAGATCGCGCAACGGATCGTGCGGTTAATAAAATCCCGCGCTCACTATCTTGCAAATCGCGTGGAAATAAATATTTCTTTATATCCGCGACGAATGGAGATATTACTGAGCCTTGAAGCAACAGCTCATGTACTGGGAAACGTGTAATCTTAATTGCTTACGTCATTCGACGTCATTGTGGGACACACACGCGCATGTACGCACTGCCTCTCCCTCTCGTCATTTCGTTAATCGTCTTAAAATTGATCATCTAGCGATATTAACTTACGCCAACTAAACTGTCAAACTGTCGAACTATCACGGCTCTCGAAAAAAAGGACACAAGGCTCAAAATATCTAGCAATTCTAGATCTAATAAATGTTCGGGCATAGACGCGAAGCCGCGTGCGCACGCAGGATAATGATCCTCCGTGAGCGCGGTGGGGTAAGGTCGCACAGTATACAATGCACACGCTCCAGAGAGCAGATTCCGCGGCTTTTTCGAGCGGGTTCGCGAAAGCGCGGGACGATTCGCGCGCGAATGTCTCGAATAGCGAACGCGGGGCAATTCACTTGTGGACGCGGCGGCGGCCGCTCTCAGGTATGTAGGGTAGCGATGCCATTTTATGTCGGCGCGAGAGATAGCGGTACCGCGCGGATCCAGTCCGTGAGCGCGGCAGCGGGCCTCATAGGAGAGGCCGAAGGTCGCATCGGACATGAACACGCCCGTGCCTGCGACCTACCTTACCTGAATCGCCGCCATGCCGCGCCACGCCATGCCATGCCGACGCGCGTATCTCGCTCTTCGATGTACTCCCTCTTCCCCCCCCCC
>NW_022639451.1:5812641-5844798 GCF_010583005.1 Odontomachus brunneus
CCCCCCCCTACCCTCCCCCTCAGTCCGATGAGATCCCCGCACCGCGTCGATCGACCTCATCCCCCTTCGCAATGGGCCGGCGATCGACGGCAAGATATCCCGTCTCGTTGGCCGAGCGGCGCGCGCACCGACCGGCCGCAACAACGGTAATTAAGTTAACTGTCTTGAAATCGGGCTCGCGAGACGCGCGCGAGTTCCCCGAGACGTGAGGATATGGCACACCCGGTGCACGCTTCGGGCAGGTACGCTTCTTCCCTCTTCCCGGGAGGTACGGCTAGAGAGAGATTGAGCTCGCGGGTGCTCCAGGGGTCAGGTCGGATTTTCCGGGACCAGGAGAGCTGACGGCTCCCGCAGAAGCAAACGTGCGCGAGGAAAGAGAGGGAGAGAGATAACGAAGAAAATATACATATACACGGGAAAAACAATTCGAATTTTCGGTTGCTCAGGGACCAGACGAAAACTCAGCTGTAGGAATAAAGGCTGCTTACGATATCGAGTGCGGAGCGAGTGAGAACTGGATCCGAGAGAATAGTACATATTCCCATCTGCAAATAATATATTCTATGGCTGCTCTTGCTCTGCTCTGTTCTGTCTTTTATCCACAGGAACAATATGACTGCGTAAGCACATCAAAGGTCAAGGCATCAATTATGAATCTTTTCACATGAGAACTCTGGATTTTCTCAATTATTTAATATTTTTCCTTAGTATGAAACTATGAGAAGTGAATTGTCTTGCAGTACTCGAATGCGATCGTAAATCCTTTCTTCCAATGTAAACTTGTGAATAGTGCACATTTCCATATATTTTCAAGGTTAGATTTTTCACTTTTCACGAGTTCACATTGGTTTCACGAGGTGAAAAGATTCATGACCGACCCCTCTGGGCACAAAGATTGTCACAATCGTTTCCGACAGTATCGTAGACGTATGCTACATCAATTGTGTCGTCCGACGCAGTCATATTGTTCCTGTGGATAAAAGACAGAACAGAGTAAAGCAAGAGTAGCCATAAAATATATTAGTTGTAGATGAGAATAGATACTACTTCCTTTCACTCTGCATTCAATATCGTAAACACCCAGAAAAATTCCTTTATGAGGCTTCTGTATAATCAATTGTTCTGAGTTGCTTGAACCGAGTTCTAATATCGCTGAATGTTCAGACGAATATTTTCGGTTGCGACAAGAGAAATATTAGTTTTCAAAACTGATATCGCTTCTGATCACCTAATTTTCAGTTGGTTCCTATTCGCTTGCCAACTGAGATTTTTTTTGCGTGTATGTCAAGGAAAATTTTCTTCGAAATATACAATTTTTTAAATCGATATATTCGGGTTTTGAAAAGAAAAGGGTTTATGCGGATTTCTTCAGTCTTCAATCGTGATACGATCTCAAATTTTAAATGTCTCACATGACAGACAAATGTCTTACAATAACACGTGCACGGGGATACTCCATAGTAAAAATTGCTGGAGAATTTTGTAATCGAGCAACAGATCGACAGTAATCTATTCAGCAGTAATTCATCACCTTTTCATTTCATACACGCTATTTGTATTTTAGGAACTAAAATGTGCTGTTAGAAATGTTTTGTATTCCTTAGCAAGACGGATTCCACTATCGACAGTCTACTCCTACCCTACTAAGAGCCAATAAAACTGAAAAGAACTTATTATATATGAAGAAACTTATACAAAAATAAAGACCATATAATATTTTTTCCGTGTGTTATCTCAACTGCCCGAATCGATTAAGATTAACACATAAATTATCCCAACAAAATTGACACGTACTATCTTAACTACCTCCCTCAATTAATATTTTAATGACTAAAAGTCGAAGTTCATGACTGAGCTCGGAGAATTTTTGGACTTTTAGGTATCGATAAATTCGCAGAGACTTCTTGTCTATGGCCGGCAGCCGGGGAAACCGATATTGGCGCGATTCTCGCCGAGGTTACGGAATTATTCCCGGGCGTAGCTGTGCCACGGGACCTAAGAGTGCGCGCGCGCGCGCAGTCGGAGTAAATTAAGTTTTATTGGCTCCTCCATATCCGTCCTTGGCGAAGGCGTCACGTCGTGCCTCGATCGAGTCGTCGAAGAGATTATTAAGCTACGGCCGATTAATCACCGCCACTGGGAATACATCACGCGCGTGTTTCGTCGAGGTGACACGGCGCGGTACGACGGTATTATAAATAAAACCCGGTTTCGGGTAAAGCGAGCCTGTCAGCCGACGATCGACGACGGCAGGATACGCTAATGGAGATACCACGAATTTGAATAATTATCTCTTACTTCTTCATCGGTTAGGCTGGCGGCAATGATGGCGGCGGCAGCGGCGGCGACGGCGGTGGCGACTATCGAAAGCCGCTATATACTCTCGATACATTAATTACGACGCCCGTTAAGAGGCGCGCGATGTAAATTACCTCGCGCGCTCCAAATATAGATCCTCGCATGTCGGGATACTCGCGCGACGCGCATGTGAGAAAACCGGCGAGGATTCGCGCGGACGCTGCGGATCGACGGCGAAAAGGAGCCAGAAAAAGGGGAACGGAAGAGCGGACAAAAACGGCGAAGGCGGTCGCGAGAAAAAGTGCGGCTTGGCCAAACACAAATTAGGGATAACGAGCCGAGCGGATAGCCGGGCCGATATCCATCCATTAAGACCGTTAACCGACAGTCAGCATAATGGCGTTCCGTTCTATGGTGGATAATTACAGACGCGAGCGCACTTCCGCCGCGGCTCGCCCGCGCTCTTTTCTCCCCCTCTTCTCTCCCTTCGCGTCGTCCAGACACGAAATATCATTTTAAATTATAGCCCGCTTATGAAATTGCCACCTTACATGCGCGCCGATGGCCGGTACGTCGTTTACGGTGCGCGTCGACGCGTCTCGCCGCTCGATACAGCACTGATTAATTAGCGGCTGCCAAATCGCGCGTATTGTTCCGGTTGAATCTCACCCGATCGGTGAGGAGGGAATACACGCATGTTCTGACGTCCAAAATTGGAGGAGCGAGAGACATTTCGTTTGTTACTTACTTCACTAGTCAAAACTAGTGGAGAAATAAGACGGAGCGACAAAGTGAGAATGTTTCCACTGAAAATCAGTAAATACTTAGAATTTTACTGTTTCAGTTTAAGAGAGAAAGAGAGGGAGGAGAAAACTTCAAATAAGGAAGCGAGCAACGGTTATCTGTTATCGTTAAGTTCGTATGTCCCGATACCGAGTATAGCGAGACCTTCGACAGCACATGTTTCTGAAAGTCGACGGTGCAATTTATGCGGAATATTTGTTGTCGAGCGCGAGATACCTTTTCGCGCGATTATCTGAAAGCCAGTGTGTACTCCTTCGCGGTACGTAGGTAGTCCCTCGTTAAGTCGTTTACGAGCGTTTGTTAATCGGGCAACGCGAGACTCCAGCGAGTTTCTACGAGCTCGCGGAGAGACGGCGAGAGAATCATCGTGCAGGAGGAGGAGGAAGAAGGAAGAAAAAGAGGCGAAGAGACACATACACACAGGGGAGAAAGAGAGAGGGACAATCTTTTTAGAGACACCGTAATGCCTCTGGTCTTGGGGAGAGCATATCGTCCTCCATTAAACTTATCAAAGACTCTGCGATGCAGAGATCCTTTATTGCCCGTATCCAGTCAATCAGCGGTCGTTAGGCGCTTCTAGTGTGATCGCATCGGCTCATGGCTTCCCCGCGAATTGCGTTTTACGATCTCGCCATCTCCACCCACGGTATTCATGAAACATTGGTCCTTATCGGGGCCCGACGAGTCGTCTCTCGCGGGTTATTCTTCGTCCACGGACTCTTCTCGTTAAGCTTGAGGCGAGCGCGTGGATGACGCGTGTCATCGAGCCTCCTGCCTCGATATCTCGCGCTGATGATGAGAGATTCGCCACTTGATGTGATCTCCTCCGAATGAACGTCGCGCAAGAAGTTCCAGACAACGCAAATTACTGAAGGATGTCTTAAAGACGCTCAAAAGACGTCTGAGAGAAATAGAACATCTTTGATAGGAAACTTTCAAGATATCTTTCAGTGGATTGTGCTCTGTCTGGGATCTACTTAAGAACATTTTCCTGATGTGTGTGTCGTTCCGACCGAAGCCACGATACAGCAACGCGAACGCTTGTGTTCCTCCTCGAGACGCAATCGTTCGAGGGTTAAGGGGCACATTCGATACTCCTTGCAAAAAAAAGCGCAGGGCACGTCGGCTACGTCCAGTGACGCTACAGTTCCACGCTGATGATGACGAGTCTCGCGTGGGACCGAACCACGGGTCATCGTCGATAATTAAACCGTGACTCGATCGAAGCTCGACGACGACGACGACGACGACGACGATGACGACGACGACGACGTCGTCGACGAGTTACAAATCGCGCCGGCGAGGAGGTTCTACTTATAACTCGTTAATCAGCGCCGATGACGACCACCGCCGCCACCACCACCACACCACGCATCGAAACATCGTCGACGGCCGAGGTGTGGGCCAGATGCGTACTTTCAACACGTCCACGGGGACGGCAGGGAGGAAAGAGAGAGAGAGAGGGGAAAGAAAGAGAGAAAGAGGAGGAGGAGTCACGTAGAACCTGAAGCGACCTGACCCGACCTCCAGGAAGGCGGCGCGACTCCGCCAAAACCAATCAAGTGTGGCTCGGAATGCCGTTTCGCTCCGAGGTCTTCGACTTCCATTCGCGGAATGAACTCCAAGACCCTTTCTCTCACTTCCCCGTTGCTCTCGCGTCTTCCTCTCGCACCCGCGATATTTGTTCACTCGCTCGCTCGCTCGCTCGCCTTCGTCTCCGTATGCGCTCACGGTGCATACGTATGCATGCTGCTGCACTACCGCGCTCGCTCTATGCACCGTGAACACCCTGTTCACACTCTATTTTCCCCCCACACGCGGCAATTTAACCTTAATTGAGATTCTACCGAGGCGCGTCCTTGATGAGTTCATCTGGGACCCATCTGGACGGCTATTCCGCGACTGAATTGCGTCCCTAGTCGACAGTTCCCCAATCTTTAGGCGCGAGATCCGGATAAGTAATCAATCGTGGATCTTTTCCCCTAGTGTGAACTTCTAAAGAGTGAAGAGCGTGATCTTGAAAATTAATGAAACTTTTTCACTTTTCACGAGTTGCGTTGGAGAAAAAGATACATTATCGTCTCTATACGGGAAAAACAACTCTGTTAGTGTTACTAAATTTTCAGGCGCGAGATCCGGATAAGTAATCAATCGTGGATCTTTTCCCCTAGTGTGAACTTCTAAAGAGTGAAGAGCGTGATCTTGAAAATTAATGAAACTTTTTCACTTTTCACGAGTTGCGTTGGAGAAAAAGGTATATTATCGTCTCTATACGGGAAAAACAACTCTGTTAGTGTAACTAAATTTTCTGTTACTTGGGGACCAGATGAAAAAATCGGTTGTAGGAGCGGAAAGATTTCTGTAGGAGATCTCTGTACAGCCAATTACTCTCAGTTATCTCATCTGAGTTTTGATGCAGCTAAACGTCCAGACAAATATTTTGGATCACAATAATAGAGATATGATTTCTTGTTAGTTTTTCGTCTGGTTTCCATTCGGTTATTCGAACTAAAAATTTTTTTCCCGTGCGACTACTGCAAAATGTGTGATTCACTTCTCACTATCTCAGACATTATAAAAAAATTACATGATTGACAAGTAAAATCGAGTTCACGTGAAAGGATTCATAATTGATGTCCAGATCCGATCCAGATTTCAAGAGCGTTGTTCACGCAACGAGGGCCGCCTCGTTAGTAGAAAGTTGACGATCTGACATAGATTGTATTTTCCCTCCTGTTCCGATATCGATAATGGCTCGAGATGCCTCGCGTCACGTGACGAAATCGCGTGCGGCATCGTGCCACATTCTTTTTTGCCGCCTAAGCCCGGAAAAGGATAGTCAACGAGGTGAAAGAGGTCGGCGAACGCCGAAAGTCGGCGTTGTCCAGTCGACGACGAGCAATTAAATAATTGGCTCATTAAAGCGGCGGCTCGCCTTGCCCGGTCGGCACCGCCACCACATTCGCAAGAGTGTCCCGAACGCAGGAACGAGGACGACATGCGGTGCTCCGGCCTACCTCTCGAGGACCCAGGACGAGATAACGAGGCTCGCGGCGTATCTCGCAACGTCAATTAGTCAGGCGGCGAGTCGCGCGATAAATCGACGTAGCTACGTAGCTATCGGCCGAAATTCACGGACGCTGAGAGACAACGCGCGGTTCGCCCCGCGGAAGGTTTTGTACGCGCGCGCGGTACCAGTCTCTCCTCTCTCGACCGAGCAATTCCGTGCGAATTTGCTTCTTCTCTCGAGCGAGACTTACTTGTCCGCGCCGCCGGGAAATAAGAAAAAAACGAAGAAGCGCGGCGCCGAGTGATGAACGAGGCAGATAAAGCGAATGCGAAATACCTTTTAATTCTGCAAATCCAGCTGCGAGTTGTTTCCGAGCGTCAAGGCGCGCTTTGTCGCGAGGAACTTAATGGCTGGTGAGAGGAGGGGGGAGGGGGAAGATGTCAGGGAGAGACACAGCCCGCGTGTGTGGTACTCCACGCAAAATCTAGATTTGTTCCGAGTAAAAACAACAACTTCATCCGTCAAGTTTCTCTTTCCCCAAAGATAAAGTACCACTCTGTACAATTCTGTAAAAACACGGGTAGAAAATCAATTTGTGTAACTGAATCTCGGCTACTAGTACTGAGATCAATTGCAAAAAAGTAACGAACAAAACACGGTTGAAACAATTGCCATGAGTGATGGAACATTTCAATAGCCGTAACCGAGATTTAGTTACACGAACTGGGTTTCTTTCTGTATTTTTATTGGAAGTACAAATAAATCTCCGCCGTTTGACAAAAGATGGCCCCATCAGTAAGTTATGGTTGAAATTGTCAGATGTAAAACATCATATCGTAAGGTTGGACATCTGGCAACACCATAACCTTGAATTATTAGCGATTTTGTATCAGCATCACATAATTTTTTTTGTGCGAAAATGTCGAGTTTTGAGCCGAATAAGCGTCATTTGCGGGAACTTTTGATTTACTTGTTTAATTTGAAGAAATCTGCAGCTGAGGCGCATCGATTGCTTGTAGAAGCATATGGTGAGGTTGCTTTAAGTGAGAGAAGTTGTCGTGAGTGGTTTCAAAAGTTTAATAACGGTGAGTTTGACGTCGAAAACAAAGAACGTAGCGGAAGGCCGAAAGTGTACGAAGACGCGGAATTGAAAGCATTATTGGAGGAAGATTCGTGCCAAACGCAAGAAGAACTTGCACTTACATTAGGAGTGACTCAACAAGCAATTTCACATCGTTTAAAATCGTTGGGAATTATTCAAAAGCAAGGAAATTGGGTTCCATATGAACTGAAGCCGAGAAACGTTGAACGCCGATTTTGCACATGTGAAATGCTGCTTGCCAGGCATAAACGAAAGGGTTTTTTGCATCGTATAGTCACTGGCGATGAAAAATGGATCCACTACGATAATCCAAAGAAGAGGAAATCATGGGGACCACGTGGCCATGCTTCAATATCGATAGCCAAGCCGAATATTCATGGAAAAAACTCATGTTGTATATTTGGTGGGATCAGCTTGATGTCGTGTATTATGAGTTGCTCAAACCGAACGAAACCATTACTGGGGCTCTCTACCGAACACAATTGATGAGATTGAGCCGAGTACTCAAGGAAAAACGCGCCCACTACTACTTCAGACACGACAAAATTATTCTCCTGCATGATAATGCTCGTCCACATGTTGCGGCGCCGGTCAAAACCTACTTGGAAACACTCAATTGGGAAGTTTTACCCCACCCGTCGTATTCACCAGACATTGCTCCCTCTGACTATTACTTGTTTCGATCGATAACGCACGGCCTGTCTGAGCAGCACTTTACATCATATAAAGATACCAAAAATTGGGTCGATTCGTGGATAGCCTCAAAAGATGAAGCGTTCTTCCGACGCGTATGCTGCCAGAAAGATGGGAAAAAGTAGTGGCTAGCGATGGACAATACTTTGAATAAAACATAAGGTACCGTTCTTTCACAATAAATGCCCAATTTTTGATAAAAAACGGCGGAGATTTATTTGTACTCCCAATATAAGATTTACCAACTTAATCATCGTAAACATGAGTGGAGTTATCGTGTACTTTTTTCTAAATATTTTTATGAAAATATAAAGCTGTTGATATATCTCGAGGAGGGCAAATCTTAAATTAAATTATGCGCGATCACCGGCTCTTCCCATAGTCGATTGAGTTGCGTCTCCCGCGACAATCTCGCACACGCAGACATGACAATCGCTCTGTCGCGCATTAGCCCGACGTTAGCGCTAATTAATCGGCCGGCCGGATAATGGAGGTCGCGATATACCGGCGCATACGGTCGACCAGGCGCCACGCCCCGAGCACCGTTGTAGCCGCTGTGATAACCGAGGACACAAACTGACCGAGCCAAGGTAAGGTGAGGCGAGAGAGGTGAGAGGGGGGCGAGGAGGTGAGGCGAAGCGACGGGAGGCGAGGCGAGGTCGGTGCCGAACGCACGCGAGAGCTCCTCGGGGTCATTACAGAGCTCGAGCTGCGATAATGATCGACCGATTGCGCCGCGCGGGAGTGACCCGCGGGCTGATCCTGGCGCCCCAGGACGTCCCGGGACCGCTATCTCCGCCAGGACCGCCGATAAGACCGTGAACTTTCGTGGCGGCTGTGGCGCGCGTATTACCACAAATCACTGTGATTCCCCTTGACAATCGATGCACCGCCGCCGGCGACGGAAATTATCGGAACCCCGCGCGCGACCGTGCCGGATCGGTGGTAGGACGCGAGCAACGTCACCTTACGTAAGGTCGTGTTACAACAACGTAACGTCGCGCGGCCCTCGCCGCCCCCTTCTCTTCCCTCGGGGCGGAGGGATGCAATTACGCACGCGGAAGAGGTTCTCCTTTTTCTTCCTCCTCGCGGCGCGCAGGAAACTCGGGCGGTAATGACGGAGTTTCTCTCCGTACGCGGAATGATATAAAGAGGCGTTTTAGAAATGATCTTTGACTGCTGTGTTACAGAAGGATAAAGTGAGCTCTTCAGCTGCACGAATGCGATTGCACAAATGCAATATCAGTGCTGGGATTCTGTAACTCGTTATTGGAGTTAACGACAATTTCGTTATCGTTGCGCAGCTTTTCTACGGTATACAAAAGCTGCGCAACGATAACGAAACTGTCGTTAACTTCAATAACGAGTAACAGAATTCTAGCACAGATATATTATATGATTCAAGTGAAAGACTTGAATCTAGCACTGAATTCAGGTCCGAGTATCTCACGTGAGAGACAAGTTTCAAGTAACGACTGTTAAATACCTCAGACCTCAGAGAATTGGAGAAGTGCGCTTGAGAAATAAAGCGAGTGAGCAGTCTTGAGGGAATATCGCATGGAAACGAGTAATTCGCATAAGGCAGATAATTAAAAAGCGAACAGAATTCTAGCACAGATATATTATATGATTCAAGTGAAAGACTTGAATCTAGCACTGAATTCAGGTCCGAGTATCTCACGTGAGAGACAAGTTTCAAGTAACGACTGTTAAATACCTCAGACCTCAGAGAATTGGAGAAGTGCGCTTGAGAAATAAAGCGAGTGAGCAGTCTTGAGGGAATATCGCATGGAAACGAGTAATTCGCATAAGGCAGATAATTAAAAAGCGATTCGAGAATAATAAATCGACCGTTGTGGTTCGTTTCGTGCATTTTTGACAATGTTACGTCCGTTAATCTCATCACAGGAGGATTACCGACGTCCACCTCGGTCGGACGTTTTCAATTACTCCGAGCTCCGTGCAATCCACTCCCGATTCGTATTATTTACGCCGAATCGCCGCGAGATCTCCTTCGTGTGTCTCGAAGCAACAAACACGTTAAAGGCGGTGGAGTGTGTCATGACGTCCGGCTCGCCTCCCGAAAAACCCGACGGCCTGCTATACCATCCTGCTCTCGAGCAGTCCTACCCTCCCCCCGAGGTGGGAGGACATAAAGTATTTATTTTATGAAACACCACGGCCAGCTGGCTGCGCGCCCCGGCGAAGAGGGCCACGCACGCAACGATCCCTCCCCGTCACGCCCGAGAGTGCGCCCCGCGACGACCCTCGAAGGCCAATGATTTATGACGAGTCCGGCTAATTACCATGAGACCGGCCCGGATACACAAGGAGATATCACAGATATTGATTCAATTATCGAGATTAATGGCCGCGAGATTGCGACGACGCCGGAGACGCTCGGTGATTTATCACGGCGCAATGCGAGGAACGACCGCCATCACCGTCGTCGTCGTCGTCGTCGTCGTCGTCGGGAAGTACCTCGAGAACGGCGTCGGTCGGCCGGTCGACGAGAATCCTGGACCCGAGAGCAAACGTGTCAACGGGCGAGGGGCCTGATTTACTCTCGTTCGGCCCGAGTCGTGACTAATCTCCGCGATCGGGTAACCGTGAGACTCACGACAGCGCGGCGGCATCGAGCGTCTTAGGGGAGGGCGATAGATAATCGAGATAAAAGACCTCAGGTAGCTGCGGAGTCGTCAATGAGGCCTGGGAGTGCGTCAGCGAGAGTGAAAGAGATGCGTGTCGAACGGTAGCGCTTTCAAGACGGACGCGTTGGCGCATCGCGTGTGCGCCGTCACCTTTTCTCAAATCGAATTCCTTTAGACCCGTATCAAAGTAGTCGAAAAACTTGTCTCAGGTAAAATATACACTGATCTGAATTTAGACTCGTGTCAACAGTCGTTGATTGTGACTTGTCCCACGCATTCAAATCAGATTTGAGTTTTTTATTTGAGTCATGCAACATACGTGACATCGCGTTGGTAATCGCGATTCAGATGGAAAACTCATGTCTAACTCAAAATTGAAATCCGCGTGTCGCACTTGATGCGAGTTTCAAGTAACGGTTATTGACACAGACTTTAGAGTCGGATGTAATTTCTTCAGTTGAATTGAAATGATTGATATTATGTCACGTGTATCGTGCGATTTAATGAAGAAGCTGAAATCCAAATTCAGATCTGAGTGTTTCACGTGGGACAAGATTCAAGTAACGACAATTGATATTGATTGATTGACTATTGATGTCTAATCCAATTTAATAGTCGTCAATTGAAGCTTGTCTCACGCGAGGTCTGATTTGAATTCAGAACGAGGCCTGAAAATCTCACTTGAAAAAAATTTCAACTGACGACTATGAGTCTGTTTAATAGTCGTTGCAACGACTATTAATACGGGCCTTAGATTACATTGATTCTTTTTTAGATAATTTCCTGTCTGCTCGATCGAGCGTGACATTACAGCGACAGTTGGCGGGAGATCGTTTGGATCGCGAACTTCATCGTCAGAGCAAGAGAGAATGTCGAGTGACGCGGCTCATCCCACATGCTTGCTTCACGATTGAGAAGTTACACGACAGACACGTAACTTGGGATAATTTAAGACCGCTCGGAAGAAAGATGCTTGTCGTTAGGAGGACGCTCTAAAACGGTACTCTCTCGTAAGAAGTCGAGCGCGGATGATTTTGCGGATAATTTTGCGGATGATTTCGCGGCGGTTACCGCGTACTAATTATGCCGGGTGAATTAATTCCTCCTTCGTTTCTTGCCGCCGCGGGAGGGGCGTGACTCGCTCGAGAAGTCCGCGTGATACGAGACAATATTCGAGATCGAAGAAACACGGAAAAACGACGGGAGTTACCTGAGCACGAGTATGCCGGGAAATGAGGCGGGCCAAACGTAAGGAGTAATTAGAGCCGCGGTAATGAGGATCTGCTTTTTTCCGCGCGTGTGCGGCATCGGAGGTAGCGAGCTTCTTCTCATTAGTGTCAGTACATACGTACACCGCCCAGACTTCGTTAGCCGGGCTTAAACGCTTTCTTTTTCATCCGCGCTGCGCGACGCACTCTCTCTCTCTCTCTCTCTCTCTCTCTCTCTCTCAAGTGCCACTTATAATCGTGAGAATAGCGCGCGAATCATCACCACGTTAGAATCGGATCGAGAGTTTCCCATCGTCGCGGAACGAAATTCACGATTGTGCAATCTTCCTCCTCCGAATATCGTATGAGAGAGACAGACGAGAGATCGTCGTTTTTTCCTATTCTCATAAAATTTGACTTCTTTAATCTCTTAGGTATTGTACGCCACTATAATGGCTTTCGCGTATATCATCTTTCTGAACGGTACGCCACTATAGTGGTTCATTCTTATTTCTAATAAATTATAATTTACTCATCTAAAACTGTATTTTAATGTACTTGAGTAGTGAAAAGCATTATCAGACATAAATTGCAGTGCTGCATTGTTTACGCGCAGTCCGCGTGGAACTTTGCCGTACAGAGATACAGCTCTGCGGAAAGTCCAGCTATACCTAAGAGGTTAAGAGGACGCTGGACACCGTCATAAGTTTCGTAGTTTTGCACCGTTTTTCTACTTGGTTGCATAAAACTGCAAATGTTTTTGCAGAGGGTAAAAGTTGAAATATCAATACATAGAAAGACACCAAATTTTGCAAAACAAAAGACAATTCTGTAAATGAAAAGAAATTTTATATTTGTTACAATATTTCGTGCCTGCATTGACTTCTGTATTTCTGCTCTGTTAAGCCATTTGCGATTCTATGCAGCCAAATAGAAGAACAATGCAAACCACGAAACTGCATTACGCCAGTATTCACACGCAAAAAAAGAACTAGCTTCCAGAGCTAAAAAAATAGCTGTGGCAGATGTGTCACTGAAATAAGGACAGCTAATGTCGATACTACCGAAGCTAAATTTATTCGCTGTTAAACTTAGGCGCTACAGCGAGAAATATTAGCTGCTAGAAATAAATGACTGTAACAAATGATTGTAGCTGTACAGCAAACTTTTTTAATATATGCATACGATAAGAAATTTAGGAATAACTGCCATTTTCTACTTGAAATAATGTGCATTTTTAATATCACCTAATTTGTATTTCATAGCGAATGCATCTTAGTTGTCATAGCCAATTCTTGACAGTGACAGCTAAACGATTAGCCTTTTGACTAAGTTTGAATCAGCTCTACCGCGGTTTAGTTGATATTACTAAATCATTTTTTTGCGTGCAGTATCCTCTTAGCCGAGCTTAATTTCTGTCGCTGTGAGGTTGCATTTTCCCAAGAAACTCTTCGAGAGAAATTTTTCTCTCATGATAAAAATGAGAATTCTTGCAATAAAATATAATTTCCGCAAAATATCTGAAATATCGCATTCAAACCCCTTCGTAATCTCGCGTACATCTCTCGAATATTTCACCGCGGCTACAATGTACGAGGGTTGAGTGTTATTTTATGGGCGATGTCGAGATAGGAGCCGAATCACAAGCCATGCAAGCGAACGGAGAAGTACA
Organism: Odontomachus brunneus; assembly: GCF_010583005.1. Taxonomy (NCBI): domain Eukaryota; kingdom Metazoa; phylum Arthropoda; class Insecta; order Hymenoptera; family Formicidae; genus Odontomachus; species Odontomachus brunneus. Next base: position 5,826,080 of record NW_022639451.1, read on the forward strand.
ATCGTGGCGAGTCCTGCGCGTCGGGACCCGATTCAAATTTAATTCGTGATCGCGGCGGTTCAGGCAAACGTGTAATAATCTACGATTTCGAAGGGAGCACCGTGCAAGAAAGAGCCCCATTGTCTTTGCAAAATTATCACGACACCCTCGGGGCGCACGATCGCTCGTCTACGAAACGAGCACCTTCGACTTTCGATCAACGAGAACGATCGTCCGAGGGCCGGCTGCGCGCGCGCGCAGCCACGACTAACAAACGACCGTAATGAAGTAAACGTTATTTTTTTGCGCTTTTGCACATCCAGATCCTCGGTCGTGTCAATTCAACTGGCAAATAAACATTTCCTGACACAACGTGACAGCCGTAAATTCCTGAACATTAAAAAAAAAACAAATTAAACGTTTCTTGACGGATTTCCGTCAATCCGACATTTTTCGTGTAATTTTTCTCATCGATATATGTGATCACTCCGAAGATTAAAAAAATTACTTAACGTTCTCGTCGAAAATTCCAACTTTGCTGTAAGCGTTCGGGAATAAATGAATCAAATGGTCTTGATATAATGCTATTTTTCTGTCAGAAGATTAATGCACCCGCAGCGTCTATGAATAGTCGGGTGCAACAATAGCTAGACGCAGCTTTTGTGAGTTTTTCCGCCCGCTTCTCTCTTTTTTTCCTCGTAACTGCACATGGCTCGCGAAATTAGCATGTGCGCGTACGATGAGATGCGCCGTTACGCGAGCATTGTTACGTTCCGCGGATAATCGCGAGAGATTGTCCAGGATTCGTGGGATTTTCGACAGTTGGCCGTTCTGTGCTCGTACTCCGCGTGTATACCTCTCTCTCCCTTCCTCCCCAAACTACACTCGGCCGGCCTGCATGCGAGGAGAATATTTGCCGATCGTATGACAGCTGGGAGATGTGTTGCGTGCGAATGATACAATAAAGTGACAATGCATGCCAAGGGAAAAAGAAAACAACAACAAAAAAAGGAAACAGAGACACGGAGAAATGTCAGATTGCTGCGTCGTGTGTGATGATGAGCAAACACGAATGTCAATGAGATCGACCACGTCACCAAAATTGCGTCAAATTATACTATATAATTTATCCCGGACTGTAATTCCTTTGTTCAACGAGGAATACACTTCTAAATGTGTATTTTTGAAACTATTAAAGGAAAAATGTGCCTGTGTGAGCTCATCATCAATCTTTTTAAAATAAGTTAGCGTTCTTATTTTACTACCGTAATTTAGTTATATTTTAATGCTGTTAGCTACGAACTCGCAAGACAAAAGTACCAATGTCTGGATACGTATCTAATCGTAGACATTCTTATTGTTCTGGTCCTTAAACACGATTGTTTAAACTTTTAGCACAGGATATACATATGTATTCAATATATTCCATGTTTTAAAAGTTTAAATATTCATATTTAAAGATTAAAACAATAATAATGTCAAGAGGTACATGTCCAGGCATTGATATTTTTACCATACAAATTTTCTTTTGATCACACTGAGAGAAAAATGTTTGATACTTGTACTCCTAATCACATAGAGAAATAATCACTATAAATTATGATCAAGAAAACAGTTTCTTATTCAATTCTATTGCGTGTTAGTAATATCATTTTCGTGTTAGAACAACCAAAAGATATGATTAGGGGCCAAAAATAACTATAATTTTAGATCAATCTTTTTCTCAGTTTTTCTTTCTTTCAGTTCGACTTTTAAGGAGATCAACGAAGTGATTGCACTTGCGAAGAATAAGTCAGAAAGCGGCAACAAACAGCGCATTGTAGCCGTAGTGTGATCCGCTGCGATCTGCAAATTCGACGACACCGCCGCTTCTGCGGCCGAAAAGACACAGAGGTGCAGTTCGAGGCACACACTGTGTCGCCGAATTAATTCGTCGTACGTCGCGTAACAACGTACATGACGAGACGCGATTGATTACGCGATGCGTAATCAATCGCGTTCCCCGACAACTCGATCCGGCGCGGCGTTTTTATTTCCATCTTATTTGATTGCGTTCTTTCCTTTTCTTTTATCGGGGCGTTTCGGTCTCGTCGAGAGATCATCAGGTGTCGAGGCCGATAACTCGCCGCGGCCGGACACACGCACACTCGCGAGATATCTCGCGAGCTTGCACATTCGTCTCTCTCTCTCTCTCTCTTCTTCTCTCTAACTCCGTCTTTCTTTCTGCCTTCCTTCGCCGTGGTACGCGGCGACGTATCAGAAGAGGTAAGAGCCCGAGACGGTAAGAGCGGAGTGATCGCGATAGAGGAATATATCCCTCGTCGGGATTCCTCGTTGGCAGGAAAAAAAGGGCGGCCGGCCGGCCGAGCGACCCTCCGCAACAAACGCTCAATAATTTTAACGAGCCCACCGAGCCGGACAGTACGGTTTCAGAGACCGGCGAGTCCGTAACTTTAATTGGTAGCCGAATATTTGCATGCCTCCTTGTGCCCTTTCCCTCGGGCCCTCCTCTTTCTCCTTGTCCTCTTATGACGCGGACGTCTTTCTTCTCCAGGAACAAACGCTACGATCTGACGACGCGTCTCGACCTCGTCGAGATGCAGAAGTCGTCCGACGCGGACGATTTATTCCTTTCCGATCGCGATTGGCTCCTTGAAAAGCCAAGCATACACTGACGCGAGCCGAGATACTTGACAATCGAACCAATAGAGATAAGAGAGTTACTGAAAGCGACAGAAATGAAAAATGGCGTGACGCAACTCGAGACATGCAACTCGGCCCATGAGAAGACCGTTTTCTCAGGGAAAATTTACATGTTGACAGAAAAGCAGAAAACAGAAAGGAATCCCAAGTAGGAATCATATATCGTTTCACCAGTATATATTTTCTCGTAGATAGCATTTCGTTGATCTTTGATAGTTGCTGTTGTAGGCAATACAATCGAATGTTGCAGCAGTCCTACACGCATAACACGTGGTTCACGAACTTCTTCTCGGATCTCACTTTCTATGGAGAAACTGTTTGTTTCAAAATTTGGAATCTTACATTCTGGTAAGAGCAGTGGCCTAATAATAACATGTAATTTAGATTGCAAAGATACTTATGTACGGAAAAATGGCTCGATATTGGATCGATACCGAAAAGCGGATGTTCGGTTTTGGTACTGGCTCAGTACTGGGCCTAAAAAAAACTGTATTATTGATACTGGCTCCGTACTAAGGTTAGATACTGGATATTCGTATCACACGTGTACTGGGGCGTTACCGAAAAGTATTTGTCGTTTTCGGTACTGGCTAAGGTGACCAGACGTCCCGATTTTTCACCCTTTGTCCCGAATTTTTTCGAGTGCTATTCGGGACACCGATTTGTCATCATTTTCAATGATTGTCAAATAATTTTCGGATCTTTTTAAAGCGCTTCACACATTTATGAAGTGTCCTGAATTCAGGGAAATCTGGTCACCTTAGTACTGACCCAGTCCTATCAGAAAAAGTGCGTGTAACTAAATCTCGAATGTATCGAAGTGGGTGAAGCCTCTTTTCCGCGATGCTAATTGGTCATTTCAACCGTCTCGATTGTCTCGATCCCGTCGCAGTTGAATTCGTGCCGCTTGCAGCTGTTAGCCGCAGTGACAGATCAGGTTGTGTTATTCGCGTCATATAAATTTGATATTTATTGTAATCCCAGCAAACACAATGTTATATGTAACATACATGTTGTAATTTCTTACTCAACAAACAATATAACTGTTCTATAATATACGTGTTATATAACAGTTACATTGTTGAATAGGAAATTACAACTAATATGTATGTTATATGTAACATTGTGTTTGCTGGGAATATAATTTGTAAAAACGAGTATTGTAATATAAATTGTAAATAGTACAACAAAAGGCTAAAGTGGCACGCGCGAAGCGCGCGCTATGTGGTGTTCTAGTATTAAAAAAGTTGTATTATTGGTACTGGCCCTGTTCGTAGAATCAGTACTGGACACCCAAGTAAGAATCGTATATTGGGCCAGTATTATGCCGGTACCGAAAAACGAACGATATCAATGTCCTTTATGGGAAAACGGAAGAGATCACTTACGCGAGACCTAGATAGTTTAGTGGTAAAAACGCTTGTCTGACAAGCGGAAGACTCGAGTCCAGCCGTCGCCCCGGAAGATTTTTTCTTCATATAACTATTAAAAATAGGTATGTATAGGTGCAAACGAGAGCAAAACCCGGCCATGGTCTGATCTTTCTTTCCATACTATATAGTTGTGATATTAACAATTGTACAAATAATAAAAATTACTAGGAATCGATACTGGCCCAGTACTGGGAATAGGTACTTCCCCAGTATTAGGAATCAATACTTTTTTTATACTGGTATAATACTGATTTTCGGTACTGTGACAATACTGTTTTCCAATATTGGCCCTTTTCTATCATTATAGTATCACACCTATACTAAATCCGTACTATGTCAGTAACGTTTACCATAAATCGATACTGAGCCACTTTGATGTCAGTAGTAAATTCCTACTTGGGAAGAAGTCTTTCAGTCAGAACGGTAGAAAAGCGTAAACTACCATCTATGACCACCAGCTCTGATTAATTTCCATTTTTCTACCAAGATGTGAATTCTTCTTCAGCCTCACGTGGCGTCCGACTTCTTCTGGACGACCATCTCCTCGCCATCCGCGACTTGCTTACGTGCTAAATTAAGTATACGCAACCCCAGCGAGCGGCTGCATATATTCATGCCGACTTCCACGCTATCGGAGTATCAATTTCGAATACGTTCGATGCATCTGACCGGTTCTCTCTCCCCTTCTCTCCTGCCCGCTGCCCCGAGGGTCCGCGGGGGCCTCTCCTCGGCTAGTTTTCTCGGGGTCACGAGGGAGTAAATAAATTCAACGAATAATTCCGTCGGGTAGAGCTTCCCTGGTGACCGGTATGGGCGTGTTAGCATCGGGGCTATTCAAGCGAGTCTGCGGTAGCCTCGGGACATCACGAGCAGAAAAGCACGCTCTTTCCTTCGCCTCTCCTTCTCAGATCGCCTTCTTCCCCTCGCCCTCCCCGCCGTCCCGCACCTCCTCCTCCTCCACGCTCCCCATCGCTATCCTACCTCTTCTCCTCCTCGTTTTAGTCAGGTACGTTCTTCATACGTTTCTCATCTCGTGCCCGTGCACGGAGAGATCCCCCGCGCTTGCGAGTCGAACGTGCGCGAGATTCTAAGACGATATTTCCGCCGCGGTGAAACGATCGATTCTTTTTCTCTCCTCTTCCCCTCGACGCACCGCGGAAAATCCGACTAGGAATTCGCGCTCGACCCGAGATCTCATGCCGCGCGCACGATTTATGTCGTGATCGGGCTCGATTTGCGACCCGATCGCAAATTAATGACATAATCGGTAGATGGAAACTGCTCGAAATGTTTGCGGGACGATGATAGAGATTGCTTCTTGGACTCCGCTGTATGGTAGCGGAGTCAGGCGCCTCTTGCTTCGTCAAAATCGCGAGCCTAACCCTCGTCGGTTTCCTGGAGTTATTATTGCCGCGTATGAGCAACGGAAGCTTTCAAAAGTGCAAGCTGGGTGTAATGGAGGAACGCTACTGAGAGAATATCAGGAAGTATCGTTACACTTCCACACGTACGCGCGTCGAAACGGGTTTCTTAGAGCAACTTCGAGGGGTTCGTGCATCTATAATATAATACGCTGCGTTTATAAATATGTGTGTGTATGTGCGCGCGCCTTCTAATTCTCCGATTCACAATACTTGAATACACGCGATCCCTGATCCCGAGATCGCGCGATACGCGGCTGCGCAGCGCGGTCGCACGAACGCTCGTCATGCCAGGTAGAAAACGGCGCGCAGCAACATTGACGCGCGAGTTAAATCGTATCTCGGCGATCGCGCGTGCGCGAGGGAAGGTTCGTTACCGCGAGCGTACTTGGCGAATCTAGAATCTCCGCTATTTTGCCGACCACGTAATCGCCGCCGCTGCCGCCGGATTCACGCGTGCGTGCGGAGCGCTATCGATCTTCGGATCGATGACGATCTGCACCATCGCCAGGAAGGCCTCTCCTTCTGCACCCGCTCGTCAAAAGGCCGCGAACGATCCGATCGGTTTCCGTCGTGGACAGCGGCATACACTACGGCACGGTACGATGGCATTCCGCGAATGATAAACGTGATTAACCCCTCGAGCGGTCGTGTCCCGAGCGAGAAGCACGAGCGCGCGCCGTCGCGTTTTCGTTTAAACGACGCGTGGGAAATTTCCGCGGAGTGATTCACGGCAGATACCTCGAGTCGCGAATTTCATCGAGATATCGAGGAAGGAAGACTCTGTTCACGCGCGCGCATCTGCTTGGATTTTTCATCCCTAAAAGCGCGGCCACGCGGTGAGAATACACTGGCAAGATCGTTCTTCTGGAAGATCACACATCATTTACAATTGCGACCTCTCCTTTCCTGTTTGTCAACATTTAAAAAAATGTTATATTCTGTTACGAATATATTTCACTTGTTTCTATGATGTGTCTTATGCCAGTTTTAGAATAAAAAAATAAGTCTGCGAGATGTAACACTCAATACTGCGCGCGGCACCATGTTTGGACGAGAAGTGCGCGCTCTCTTAAGGAGCTTCTTCATCAGGTATGTATTTTCAGGGTGCATCGAGGGAACTGTCCATAAATCCATTATTCATCGAAATTACGTTTTTATATAATAAATACTATTCTTTCTTTCATGCCGCGTTTCCTAATATGCAACATTTGTAATGGTAAGTTTTTTTATTTGATATCACTCTTTACGAGGTTTCTTTACACTGAAATAATGAATCATTCGTATATTACTTTTATCACAAATTACATGCGCAAAATTGCAATATGCAGTATTAAATCTCTCATGAATGTAGACAAATCGTATGAAACTGTGAATGTTTTACCGTAATAAATGTGACGTTAATTTGCACAATTTTAAGCATTTCCCGGTTTAGATGAATAAACTTAAACTTTAACAAGGTCCGGCGTAGTCTTGCAAAGTGTCGCTATATTTCTTCGAGCTACGAATGATAATTCGCCGCAGGTGTGCCCCCGTCCGGCTCTGCCGACGCTCGCAGTGCCGGATTCATTTTGCTTTTCGCCCCGGCAAAAAGGACCATCGCGCGCGTCGAGTTTTTCCACGTACGCCCACAAACGAGCAAGAACGAAACGGCGCCTAATAGGATTATAATTCATCGGCTGCGGGAGTGAGCGCAATGAGCGACGTTCCCGCGCGGAAGTGAGGTCGGGACGGAGATGGTGGATAAAGGTTTAACGCCGCTGCGTGCCGACAAAAGCTTTCGCTTTTCTCCCTTTTCCCTTAGCCCTTCTTCCCCCTCCTCGTCCTCCTCGTGTCCTGCACGGCACCGCCTTTTTTTTGCGCGGGTCACGTACCTCTCTTATTGCGGCACGTCCGAAGGAACCGGTGCATAGGTGACTGCTCGATTATATACCGGTTTCCTCGTCGACTCGCACCGGCTCGCGGGCTCCGGAAGAAGGGAGACAAGGAGATCTTTGACTCCGCTTTCCCGCGTATCATCGCGCAGCATCTCCCGCGATTATTACTCTTACTTGCCGTGAAGGTCAATCTCTTTCTTTCTCTCTTGCGCGCGCGTCAAGAGAGTATCCAGCGCGATAATAATGTATATATAATAAGAAGCGCGATGATGTGCACTCGGCCCTTCTAAGCCAAAGGACGCATCTCGATTCTTTGAGTCGTTGCTTTTATTATATATGAGAATAGCAACGACGTAAAATTTTAATTGCTATTGTCCATTCTAAAGTTCAGTTTTCAAAGAGTGTAACGCGTTCGATGAAAATTTGGTTATGAAACTTCTGATATTTAAATGAAAAATTCAGAGGATTACATACATAATTATTGAGATCTCTCTTAATCATTGACATTCTACAAACTGATTTTTCCTGCGACTAGCAGTATTTGTTCACAATTTTAGTTGTAGAAGTCTCTTTTGAAGTCGAACAAACTAGACTGCAGACAAGAAGCTTAACTGCAACGCTGGTCGCAATAAAAATTTTTTCTAAAGTGCCAGTGACTAAGAAGGATGCCGATAATTGTGTTATTTATCCCATCTGACTGAAATAAATGCTTCATCTGATTCATCGCGCCTCACGACGTAATTATTAACGACTGTCCGCGTGTCATGATGGCAGAATACATGCGGTGGCCGATGCAGCGTTCTAGAGCGCGATAGGCGTGAAACCCGGCACTTTGTTTTCCAGAGAATTAATTCCGCACGATTCGTGCGCGCACAAGTAACACGAGGAACGAAGACAGACACGAGAAACGGGAGACAGAAGGACGAGTACATGAAAAAACAAAAGAACGAGCGGACTCGGGTGCTATAATGCGATTATTAATTCGAGAGAACGATGCCTCTTCGACGGTTAGATTAAGGTATAGACATGTAGATTAAATTGTGCACTGCTGTAGGAGGGATGGAATCAGCATTAGTCAGCATTAAGAGATAGAATGCAGAGTAAGATGCTTTCTTTCTCTAATTGTTTAGTTGGCGAGGAGAATGAAGGAGGAGAAACGATCACACACATGATCAATATCTTCTTTCGTTTCTTCTACGTCTTCTACGCCTTTTCAAAGTTCTCTCCTAAGTTCCTAGACTAGTTGTTATTTGAAACTTGCCTCAGATGAGACATTTAGATTTGAATTTAGAGTCAGATGTGAGTTTTCCAACTGCGTCGCGATTACAAATGTAATGTCGCATATCGTATGATTGAAATAAAATGATTAAGTCTAACTTTAGATTCAGATCTGAGTATCTCGCTTGGGACAAGTTTGAAGTAAAAACTATTAGTACGAGCCCTCGAGTACTGCGCGACCGAGAATGCATTTGACTTAGCATATCTCTGCCCTTCAATCTTGTCATCAGTCGACCCATAGGAGTGCGCAAGTCTACGAGTTAAGGCCACCGGATCCGAAACTGGAGGTCTCGTCACTCTTTCCACGAAACAGCTGATAATTATCATTTTACGTAACATTGTACACGACAAATCTAAATTCCAACTCGCATGACTCCGTTAAAGTCTTGCGTCACATGTCTCACGAGCGTCTAGCTAACCTTGCCGAATGTATCAAGATAAAAACATTTCTAAATGAACCGCGGTGACATTAATAACGCGGCTCGCTTTATTCCGCGCAAATCGGCTAGATTTATTCGCCGGCGAGCCGCTCGACTAGTAATATCTGTTACAATTGAGAACGATGGCGGCTCGGACGACGCCCGCGCGATTAATTTCGTCAGCGCGCAATTTCGCCCTCGGTAAAAGCCGCGAAGCCCAGATCTTGTTAATACCCTGTCGTCGTAGTCGTTTACCTCATCAGTCCTCGCGAAATTTCGTCGTGTCGAAATCTTGCTCCGCTTAAATTCCCTTAACGAATGCTACGAGAGACGCGGTCGCGTTTCCGTTTCCCGCGATATCAAAAGCCAGTTTTCACCGCAAATTATACCGGTTTCGATGTCCTCGTGTGGCAACAATGCGAAGTAGATTTAATGGATGCGCGCGCGCGCGTGTATGTGCGCGCGAGAGATGCTATCGACGACGAGGAACACACCTTGTACACGACGTGGTCGGTGTTTGTCGCGGTGGCTCATTAAAAGTCCGCTCTTGCGGCCGCGCAGAAAGAAAGGAGAGAAAGAGGGAGAAAGAGAAAGAGAGAGAGAAAGAAGGGGAGAGCCGACTCGTTCGTTATCTGCCGTGTTTTGCTCGTGTCAGAATGATCTCGCGGTGTGTCGCCGACGTGTGTCGCCCGGTATGTATATCGCGCGAGCGTAAAGTTAATGGGACTCCGGCAGCCGTTCCGCAGGGATGGTCGGCCTTCCCGAATAGATATGAAGTACGAAGAGCGACATGTCGGCTCGGGAAGTCGGGGAACGAGTCTTGCCGGCCGCCTTCGCGGTCGGACCGGCTTGAGCATTCGCGGTGTTAAGCTGAGGAATTGATAATCGAAGTCGTCCTGGCAGCTCCGAGTCGGAGCAATGATGATGCCCTGATACGCCGGGCGCTTCGCCAAATGAACATCGGCCAAACACCGAGAACATCCGAATCATCTCGGGTCGAGAATTTTATCCCTTGAAAATTGATCTTGAAAATATCATTGAACTTGAGAACATTAAGAGAGATAATAGTCTCGAAATTTTTTGTTGGTTTTTCAAGTTAGCTCAATACAAAAACAAAACTGGCCTCAGGATGAGATCTTCTTTCCCTTCTTTTTTGGGACTTTTAATTCCTGATTGTCGAAATACGGTCAAAAGCTTCGAGAAATTCTCATAACGAAAGGTTCAACTTCAAAGGGCAAAAATTCATTAACCGTGAAAATTTACGTTCAACAATCGCAGGAAACACGCGGCTTGTAAATTTACTTAGCAACTTTCCGATATAACGCGCGTAAGCTTCTTTCAGTCTACTTTGCCGGTGGACAATTTCCGTTTTGATTTCAACGTCTGTGAAGCGCGGTAACAAACCAGGCGGCCGGCGGGCGCGTCGCGGAATTACGACTTGAAGAAAGCGTAATTGAAGGTGCTAATTCCCGAGCCGCGCGGCCGAGCCACAATAGCGTGAATTGCGCAAGGAAGCGCGCTCGATGCGGTGCGCGATATTGCGGCGGAGGCGATGGTGGTGATGGTGGTGGAAGCCGCGGAGGATCCCGTGGAGAAGAGGAAGGACCAACGCCGCGACGCGCCTCTGCGTGCCGGGAACAGGTGCGCGGGATAATGGGCGAGATGCGGCGAGGAGCGATGAGCTTCCGGTGCATCCTCCACGGCCATTGAAATGGGGATGCAATTAAGTGTCTTTGAGAGACCTTTAAATCAATGCAACGCGTCCTCGCGACCCGCCTGCGCGTGGAAGCAGCTGCGAGAGGAGCTTCCCCCTTTTCTCTCTCGCTCTTTTAATCCTCCTCCCTCACTCCTCCTTTCTTCCCGTTCGTCTCAAGACGCGATTATTAATGCCGCTCCATGATCTCGCCACTCGGTTTATTAAAGAGACATTGTGCTGCCAGGATGTTGAGGCAGACGTATGCGTGGGCGACGAGTGTCAGTCAGCCTTCTAGCCGGACTGACGTCCTGCCAGAACGATGAGATGCGCGACTTCAGCGCTCTCCCGCGAGCCTACGGGAGAATTCACACTTTGGCGGAAAAGCAGAAAGGCAGAAGCCAAATCCGCGCTAATAGGAAAGTCGAAACTGTCGACTATTATTTGATTATTATCATCAGCGCGAGTTCTAATTGACTTCGATCTTTCTGCTTCTCTGTTCAGGCGTGGGTTCTTCCTAACGCGTTCGCGGTACCACGAGCGACACGAGAGAGATTCACGTGAGGAAATTCATGGGTGCGTTTCAACGAGGATATGATGGCGCACGCAGTGCGCCAACGCACTCGTGTCCTGTCTGGAAACGCGATCGTTCGAGATTCTAGTTCGACTCGGCGTTTTCATCGCGTGTTTAATGGTGTGAACGACTGTTCGATTTGAAGTTTTCATTGGGGCAATTCCGAAAGATCGTAAACGTGACATCGAAGCTGATCAATTTCATAAATTTTTCCTCTCTCGATCTTTACGCGACGGGAGGAGGTGTATCTCGAATTGAAACGTCCAATTTGAGGAGGAGACATGTGCCCGTGAAGATAATAGGCCGAGAGGAGACTACGATACGACGGTTCTCGTCGAGGTGAGAAAATAGCGGGCTGGAATCCTGTTGCCGGTTTCTACGGAGGTCTATCTATATCGGGATACCCAGAAGAGATAGGATAGGAATGTCACTGTGGGTTCATGTGTCGATTCTGAGCACTGGCCGTTCGTGGTTTCGTCAAAGCTACTCTCATTAAATTCTTTGAACATGACACCACGACTATTCCCCAATGAAGATAAAGATATACAGAGAGCAACGCGCGCTAATCAATTTCGGTTAGCCTTCTCACGGAAATAAGTAGATTTAACGGTGCTGTGTGAGTACACGGAAAAAACAGTATAGTTGGCCTACACACACACTGAGAGAAAAGACTGGTAATTATAACAAACTACATTTAGTTATAGAAATTCGTTGAATCCTTAGTATCTAATACTAAATATTATAATAATTACCAAATATTTAATAGATCGGGAGTATGACGTAATTGCATTCACAGTAACATCAATTAAATAATTTAATAATGGTTACTTAATGTTAAATATTTAATATGAAATATATTACAGTTATGAACAGATATTTGATAATTGTTATGAAATTGTTATATCCCATATAATAAAAGATTCAGTAGGTACGAGTTCTATTTTGTTACTAGTATAAGTATGTTTTGTTGCAGCACAACGAAAAATTCATTCATTTGCAGTTATTACATCGTTTCAATATCTATTATTACAGACGGTTGGTTGAACCTACCAAAAATTTTGTAACTATTACAAAATCGCTTATTTTGCTCAACTATTCAATAAGTTTTATTTATATAAAACTTTAAATATATTCTGGAAGCAAATAAATTTTACTTCTGTCAAATAAATAATTTATTTTACAGAACTAAATTAATTAATAAGTATTGCCATAGCTTTGGCCCGCTATATTTACGTCTACCATTTAGTAATAGTAACCAAATTTTAGTAATATTTACTAAATCCTTCTCTCAGTGCATAAGTCTGATTGCGTCAATCAGGTCCGATAGTAAAATACGGAACAAGTAGTTATGTGGTCGCTGCAACCACATAATACACATAATACATAATACAATTGCTGAGCTTTACTTGCGTTGCAACAGTGGCGATCTCTGGTTACTCCAATCAGAGTGTATTCATAGTAAAAATTACTTCGACAGATTTTTGGTTGTCACAAGCAGATCATGCGCAATTGCATTGATATAGTTGATCTACTAAAGTAACTGAGTCACACCAAACATACAAACGTTATCATCACACAAAGATAACTAGAGTGATGCAACTATGCTCTACTCGCAACTAAATGTTTTTGATTACGTGCACTGCATTTTTTCTCATGTAAGATCGAAAATTTCATGTCGTTCTATTTTCATAATAAATGCCGGGTAATATTTTTTTCTAATTGCCTGCAGTTGCCATGTAAAATAATTCAACTCAAAGTCCGTTTCGAGATAAATAAAGATAAAATATTGATACATGATTTAAAAAGTATAAATAGCAATGAAATTCTTCGCGATCGTTTAAGAAATCAAGCATGGTCAATTTTCTTCTTTTTAAGAGTATCCATTGACAAGCTTAACTTTACTTTAAAAAAAAAACGAGTAAAAAAGATGCAACTAGTAGAAAGTAAAAATAATTTGTAATTAATTTTGGACGCCTAAAAGGCTTGGGTCTTTTTTGTTTTATGTAGAAAAGACGTATGGACTACACATTGATAGAACAAAAACTTAGAAATTATAATCTTGTGTGTGTTGGATCATTCCTGCGTAACTACTATCCTCGAACGGTTTCTATCACGGTACACAATTTGCAACAAGTGTCAAATTTCCAGAACGACGTATCTTGTGTAAAATTGACCTGAGCGATCTCGCGATAATGGAAAACCACTGAAAGCGCGCTCGAGCATAATTTAATTACTTATTTATTCGAGTTCGGCATATTGTATCGAATTAATTTTATCAGGATACCGACGAGAGATCTCCGGCGAAGCGAAAGAAGAGCGACCGCCCCGTGGAAACGCCGTGTTCGTCCGCTCTCGACCGAAAGGATACTCTCGATCGAGAGGTCGGGGCGACCGGGGCAGCAGATTATCGGCCACGAAATCTGCATAGGCAAAAGTCGTGAACCATTAAAGTCGTCGGTTTAAAGGCGACTTTATGGCGACCATAAACCATTACGATCCCCGTGGTAGCGTCGGTATTACGCAAGAATCAGGATCAGGATGTAGCGCGCGCTCGAGACAGCAGGTGCTCTCTGACATCGCGCGGAATAAACGTCGCTCGTCTCTCTCTCTCTTTCTCTCCGTTTCTTCCCTTTTATTTTCCTGCCTCTCGCTCGTCCGTCGCCCTTCGCGGCGAAGTGTAACTCGAGACTTCGGCGCGCAATTCGATAAATCTCGCGGCGACATTCGCACGAGGGAGTGGAACAATGTCGAGAGAATTTCCCGTCGGAGTTAACCGCGGCACGGTCGTGGCGCGATTTACATCACCGCCAAGTGAAACGATCTTCTCCCCTCGGCTAATTTTCGCCGTGGGCTCCACGTGGCGCAAAAAAGCTAACCGCTTCCGATGTGCCGTGACAAACGCGAACTTATCGCGCGATTCTGGCGGAAATAATAGCGGCGCCAAAGGCGAGTGTCGTCCGCCGCCGTCTCTCGCCCGAGAGTGAGAGAGACAAATCGACAAAACCGCATAATTTAATAAAGAAATCAGTGTCGTTCGCGGGACGATTTCGGCCGCGGATCGCGGTGCAGTCATCGTGAAAACTATTCATCCGCAAATCGGATCGGCAAGAAGACGAGAAGCGACGGAGGGGGAAAGAGCGGGTGACAAAAAGCTGGCACGAAAAAACTGCGGAGGAAATCGGAGGATAGATGGCCGACCGCACGCGATGACGAGAATAAGGAGGAAGAGAAAAGGTGAGAAGGTGAAAATCGAATAAAATCGTCATCGTTGCAGTCTCTGTTCTTCAAGGTAAGATCGATTTAGCGATAGTGCGAATAGCGCGTTTTGCACTTGGAAAGGTTTTCGTGTCTCCCGTTTTTTTACAAGTCGCTAATGAAGATAGATATTTTTGTTGTCGAATTAAGGTAAAGATACTGATGCTTGGACACATACATCTAATCTTGGACATTCTCATCGTTTTGATCTTTATATTTAATACATGTATGTATAAGGTTAGTCAAGAATTATTGCTATCTTGAATATTTTCGAAGCAAGAAACAAAAGTAAGATCTTTAGATTTCAGATCAGAAGCTATTCTACTTAAAAAAAAAATAAATAAATAAAAAAGAACTTATGTTGATTACACATTTCTCTCTAAGAAGAATAGCCTCGAAGATCTTAAGATCATCTTTGTTTTCTGCTTCGAAGATATTGAAGCTGACAATGTTGTTGGCTTATCCTGTACATTTTATGCTGAAACTTTAAATATTTGTCTTTAAACATCAAGACAATAAGAATGTCCAGGATTCGGTACGCGATACGTATTAGTATTTTTACCTTAACCAGAAATAATAGACTACGAATAGCGAAGTAACGATTTCTTAAATATTATTACCGCGAGTGTTATAAATATTGCTGTATATATGGATATGCTTTGAGTTCTATTAAACGCTCTAATAATATTCGTAGATATAGACAAATAAAAAATATATGCGATTATTTTCTATTGAAGGAGAAATAAATCCGCGCATTCCAACTTCGCATCTTGCGATTTTTCAGTACTCTCGACTCGGACGACGATAACATATCGCGGATTTATGTTTCCAGGAAGTCATACGCAGGAAGAGGCGATACGGCATCTGCGGAAAACGGTTTCGTAGTGCAGGTGCCGGCGTTTTTCTCGCGATCTCGCGGTGGCGAGACCGGTAGACGTTAGTTTTTGCCTATCGAAACAACGCGAAATTGATTCTCGCCCGCGGGATGCGAGCTCCCGCAATTATTACGCGAACGAGATAAGAGAGCGAGGAGCATTCACACGCGAACGAACGGCTGCTATTGTACGCCGTTTTAATTTTGCGATGCATCAGCCCTTTATAGGCGGAACTGTTTTTGCTAAGAAAAAGCGGAGGAGCTCTTGAGAGATCGAGTGTTCGCGCCGAGATTTCGGTTTGCGTCCAAAATACGTGAAAATATCGCTTAAATTCATGGCCAATTTGCTTATATTTGGCGTCTGTCCGGCGTAAACTGGAACGAAATCGCTAATGTGGCTAGTTTCCTGTCGAAATCTACAATAAATCCAACTGCGACTTGTTACCCACGGAATCCCGTCGCTCGTGAAGCGAATTCTTCAATGACAAGATTAACCACGACGAATGATATCAGATAATAGTTATAAATGATCACTGTTGGTTACCGTTATATGATCTCTGTTGCTACTCCGAGCCCGTTGTGGACGGCCTCGCTTTTTCGGAGCGCACTTACTCGCGCGTTCTTCGCAGAGCACGCCTAATCAAAGCCGGGGCGAGTTGATTGCATCGCGGTGCATCGAGATGAAGTCGGAAGTGGGCATAAAATCGAAGTGGACAAAAACGCAGCGCGAGACGGAAAAGTCGAGATTGCGTTTCGCGTAAGGCACATTAGAGCTGAGCCGAGGGAACAGCCAGGGACGAAAGCATGAAATGCGCGCGCGTAGAAATTACCCCGGTTATTCGGTGCTTTCCACGGCAATAACGACTTGCACTTACGCCGTGCACAACCAATTTCCTGGCCGCGCGTCTCCGCCGCCTCACGGCGCGGATAATAAAGCAACAAGCCGACGAGGCGCGATAAATTAGAGCAGTTAACAATCGCGATATCGCGAGGAGCGCGAAGCCAGCTGCGAGCGCCACTCGTACAGCTCTACGATATCACGCGGTATCTAGCCGGATTACACCTTTTATCCATGATGTAAATATAAAGGTGTATCAGTCCCGTGAATGCGCAGTCGTCCAAAATAATAGCCAATCAGAAATGCCCAAGAATGTTAGAATCCAACATGGCTGCTGACAGTGCACACGTCGTTGTCTTATATATTGTAAGAAGTTAAGAGGTTATATAAAAGTAAAAGAATATTAACAACATATTGTAAGTATTTTTATATAAATAACGCAATATCTAGTGATACAAACTTATACGACATATATATATATATATATATATATATATATATATATATATATATATATATATACACATGGTGTCTCACATTCTCCTCCGGGCATTTTGTGGGGACGTAGAATGGGTTGATGTGAACATAAAAATCCTATACCGTTTTGCGATATTCGCAATAATTATCGAGATATTAATTGTAGAAAATTTGTGAATGATCATGCAGGATATGATAAATGAGTTATAATAGCGACGACTGTCGTCGTGTACTTATACTTTAGGTCAAATTGAACAAAAAAGTCCTCTAACATTTTGTAAATAATCACATAGATTTTTAATTATTAATTAAAGAAGATGAGTGCATTATCACGCAAAATCGTGCAATAATCTTCTTTAATTAATAATTAAAAATCTATGTGATTATTTGAAAAATGGTAGAGGACTTTTTTATTCAATTTGTAATAAGTAATAAAGTATAAGTACACGACGGCAGTCGTCGCTATTATAACTCATTTACCATGTTCTGCATGATTATTTACAAATTTTCTACAATTAATATCTCGATAATTATTGCGAATATCGCAAAACGATATAGGACTTTTATGTTCACATCAACCCATTCTACGTCCCCACAAAATGCCTGGAGGAGAGTGTGAGACACCCTGTGTGTATGTGTGTGTGTGTGTGTGTGTGTGTGTGTATATAAATTCTGCAATTATGCAATTTTCTCTCTCTCTCTCTCTCTCTCTCTCTCTCTTATTTATATATTGTATATATTTCCTTTTTTAAAATTGCAGCATGATACATATTAGTAATATACAGTTAATTTTGGGTATTTCAATTTCGCGGCTGCATTCTTGGACATTTCTAATTGGTTCACTACACATTACGTCACTACGCGTGACGTCATCATGCGCAATAGTACACCTTTATATTTACATCATGCTTTTGCCAAGAAATTATCGACTTACCGATTCCTGCGCGAACTCTGAGCGCGCCGACGAAAACGTCGGTCTTTCATGATCAAATTGAAAACTTGTGACTTACCTAGAACAGAAAAAATACAAATGTTGGTCAATCGGTGCAGACGAGATAATGAATGTCTATTCGATACTGAAGTTAATTACTCGGCATTTTTTTAATATTCAGGAATATTAATATTCAGGAATATTAATAGTTGTCAACAAATGTCGACATGCTTCGGAGTTCGTTGCATCTTTCTTAACGCGCTGCATGGTCAGAAGTCGTTGCCATTGCAAGTCGACGACCACGTTGCGCGAGAAGCTCGTAAAGACAGAGTAACGATCCCGTCCTTCGGTCGAGCACGACGACGAATTCGCGGGCGATCGGGCGGGCCTTTTAATCGTCGTGGGGAAGAGAGCATCGGGCGGATAACGTCGGTACGCGTTAAGAATCCGCGGGGAAACGTCGCTGAAAAATTCGCCGAGACCTACCTTAATTAGCCGCGATAAAAATGCCAATCGGGGAGGAGGATTACAAACGCCTCGCGGTGGAATCGAGACTCTCAAGGAGAAATACCGCGTTTCTCTCGCGGCCAAATTAAAAATCGACTCTACCGTTCGTCCGTTTGTTGCGAGTCTATCCTCGTGACGAACTGCTAACGCGCGAGTGCCATCGATAATCAAATTGATATGCGCGCTGTCTCATGACCGTTACACGTTACGAGAATATCGTTGAAGGGTCGAGACAGACTCGACGAAATTGCTGTTCGAGGAGGATATACCGTGCCGTTATAACTATAATTTCCTCGGCGCGGAACCTTTACGCGTAACACCTTACGTTTCAACGAGCGTTTCGTCATGGAAAAAAGAAAAAAGAGAAAGAGAGGGAGGAGAAAGGAAACAGAGAGACAGAGGGAGAGAGAGAGAGAGAGAGAGAGAGAGAGAGAGAGAGAGAGAGAGAGAGAGAGAGAGA
>NW_022639451.1:5845026-5856169 GCF_010583005.1 Odontomachus brunneus
AGAGAGAGAGAGGGAGAGAGAGAGAGAGAGAGAGAGAGAGAGAGAGAGAGAGAGAGAGAGAGAGAAAGAATGCGATTTTCCCGGAGGGGAAATGATAGAATCTCGCAGACGAGTGCAACGAATGCACCGGTAGGTGTATCGTCGAGAGGCTCGCCTGCGATTTTCAACGGTCGAGCCGAACGCCGTCAATGAACTTCGACCTGAGCTTGACGGAGCATACGCCTATCTTTCTTTCTCTTTCTTTCTTCCCCTCTATCGCTTTATGTTTCTCTCTTGGGACCACACGTTCCGTTGCAGTCTTTCGAGCGCAGCTTTGCCTTGTTATAGGGCGGCAGCAGCGCAGTCCCGTCTATCAATTGCGGAGCCAGCATTCTAAAGTGGAATCTAGTTACGCTGACGGACACCCTCCGGCCGCGGTTGTCGACTCGAAGATTGAACTGTTTCTCGGAGCGAACGCCGTGCATAATTGCGAGGCGCATTCGGCGAAAACCCGTGCGAGCGCCCTTGACGAATTTATTCGTCTTGCCGCGAATCTGCGCGCACGATAATCGACATTTTTCTAACCGCCTCGTTTTCGCTGCGTTGAAAGATGCTGCGTGTCTGTACTGATATCGCGAAGATATTGGAAGTCGCGAGGAGAAATGGAAATTCGACCTGAGGTAAATAAAATATTCGGCGAATTTCTGCATCCGGCTATCGCTACCTGCCGAAAATTTGCGAGGAACTACTGAGGAAAAAATACTTAAAAATTTACTTGTGGAACAAAATTTCGCGGAAATAAACTTTATTTCGCAGGAATAAACTTTATATCCCACAACTGAATCTTCAAATACTTTTTTTTGTCAATGATCTCAGCACACAATTGAAGATAATATAACAGTTTAAAAACTGAATATAGCAATATCAGCTGAAAACAAAGATGAAGATTTATCGAATGTTGTTCCCCATTCTTATAATTTTTTATTAGCGAATCTTGTGTCTCCTTCGTTAAGATTACAGTTTCGAGGATCAGAATTAAATGAGAAGAATTTGGGGATGCGGCGTCATAAATTGCGGCATGTTGGTGCCAGCGAGTTGGCGAGCCCTCGATTAAGAAGTCAAACTGCAAAAGAGCATCCTCGTCGGCGCATTATGCCGCCTTAACTACCGCGCGCGAATATTCAGCGTCCATATTAGCGTATATTAATGCGACGTAAAGCTGGAGCCGGTCGCTTTCGGAGCGGCTCGAGTTTTTCGGCGTGAAAAAAATAACGCGACACGGCGGGAGGGGGGAAGACGACGACGCGTCGTCTCATGCATTATTAACACTCCCGACGGGCGCATTAGCGAAATCGTACAGAAACGCAGCCGATTTTAGGGCCGCCCGAAAGGAGATCCGTTCCTCCCCCTCCTGTCCCTCCCGACCTTTTTTGGACGGCGACGACGGACCTGCTTGCTTACGCGAACGAGCCGCATTTTAAACAAGCGCGCGCGGCGACATTCCCGATCGCGCCGGAGTCTCCTTTGCCCGCCTCGACGAGCTGCTCGAGCTGAGAAGGGAGAGAGAGAATATGCACCGTCCGCGAGATGCACTTAGCGCGCGTGCATGCACGCGAACGACGACATGCCCGAGACGAGTATACAGGGTGCTCGGCACGTTTCCTGCAGCATTGATGAACATTAATTGATTGTAATCTCGTTTCCCTTTATTCCCGAGTCGAAATTTTGATCCTATGTTGGACCTTGAATTCTACACCGTAGTAGAAGCTAAGATAGCAAAGTAGGTTTAATTCTAATGATATAATTTACTCCTACTTTGACCCTGATGATGTCTGAAATTTCCACTTTCGCTTTCTTTAGCATCAAAATAGGTTATATGGTAGAATCTTAGGAAATGAAGTAGATTCAGTTGAGAATCTCTATTGAAGCTTTAGTTCTTACATAGAATATATGTATATTTTATAGAAATATTTAAAAAATTTAATAAATAATGAAACAGAAACGTCAAATAGCATACAAAATATACATTTTATTTGTTGCATATATTTCAGACATCATCAGGGTCAAAGTAGGAGTAAATTATATCATTAAAATTAAACTTTGCTATCTTAGCTCTTACTGCGATGTAGAATTCAAGGTTCAACATAGAGTCAAAATTTTGCCTCGGAAATGAGTGTCAATATCGTCAAAATAGGTTTCACCTAGGTTGTAGATTATTTAAGTAGGCTCAAACTACTTTTAAAAGCGTCAAAGTAGGTTTTACCTAAGCTATAAGCCGTCTAAGTAGGCGCAAAATATCCTTAAAAGCAAATATCAAAGTAGCATCAAAATTTCTACTCAGATTTAAACCAAGTATTATTTACTTAAACCGAGTAAACAATACTCGGTTTAAGTGGAAAATTTTGATTTAAATAAATATGTTAATGGCACCATAAGTATTTCTTAATTTTCAGATATTTTTTCTCAATGTATTCTTTATTTTAGTACTTATTTAGCGTCTTCGAGAAGACCTTTGAATCAACCTGATTGCATCACACAAAGTCGAGACGGGACATAGCGTGCGTTGGGCAAAATATTCGTCTCGACAGAGAAGAGAAAATTTCGGGAAATTATCTCCCTTATTGTATGTCTTAGACTGAAGTCCCATGGCATGTATTTTCCGCGTATCGCGTAAGCGCGTAACCAATAGATTTCGACATTTAGGGTCGGTTTATCCAACTTCTTGCTAAGCTAACTAACAGTTAAATCTTATGTCTGTTTCTACCTAATTTAAAGGAGAAACAAAGACAGACGTATGAGTTAACTGTTAGTTAGCTTAGCAAGAGGTTGGAAAAACCGGCCCTTAGTATTTCTGTTGGAACTTCTAAAAGAATAGAAAGATGTGACTGGTTACACGGTTATACGCGTTACGCGAAAATACGTGCCATGGGACTTCACCCTTACAAGTCCTCCCGCCGTCGAACACCCCGTATATCGGACAACGCGAAACGAAGGATCGCGAGCGTACACGACGCGGCGCACATTCGCGAGAGGGAGAAAACGGGAGGAACCACCGCGTCGCGGCGGCATTTGCATTTTAAATACGACATCTCTCCAGGGAGCTCGATACGAATAAAAATCGACCGCTCACGACGGTTCCCCGGGACTCTTCCTTATTTCTTCACTTCGGTCAGTCGCGACTTGCGCTTCCTTGCTTCGCCGACAACGACGACGACGACGACGACGATTAGCTTCCCCTCGCCCCGGCGAGGAACTTAATGACCAGCACGGTTTTTGGCATCGTGGCGGGTGGTTAATGCGACCGGGAGGATTTGTTAAATACTCCTCTCTCGACACTATGTCGGCGGTAGCATTCGGAATGCGCAAGCGGACAGGATTGAAAGCCAAGAGCCGCGGCATGTACAAAATGTACACGTAAAAAAATACGTATTTAAGGAGATATCTGTTTTTTACATATTAGTAATTACGTATTGATATTTACAATACATACAAAGTGATTTTGCTTCATGATAATGCACCATCACACATAGCAAAACTGGTCAAGGAGACGATTGAGGCGTTTAGTTGGGAAATACTTTCGCATGCGGCTTACTCACCAGACTTGGCTCCGTCCGATTACTATTTATTTGCATCGATGGGACACGCACTTGCTAAGCAGCGCTTCACTTCTTACGAAAATGTACGAAAATGGCTCGATGACTGGTTTGCCTCAAAAGAGCAACAGTTTTTTTGGCGTGGCATCCACAAATTGTCAGACAGGTGGAAAAAATGTATAGCTAGCGATGGGCAATACTTCGAATAAAATATTTTTTATCATTTTCATACAATAAACGTGTATTTTCTAACAAAAATTCCGGTTTCATATTTACAGACCTGGTAATTAGTATTTAAGCGAATCTTATTTGTTTCAGGTACTTTATAAGATTATATATATGCAAATTTATCATAAGCTCGTCACAAGCATCAAATTTGTTTAAAATATATCCTGATTTCAGATTTGGCATTTCGATCAAAAATATCAAAGTAAAACAAAAATTCGGTTCGCTTACTTTAGAGAAAGATGTGTGAACTTGAGATTTCAACACGAAGAAAAATAATTTTGCTCTTTTAGCAAAATCGTCGTTGCTACTGCATATTCGTAATGACAGCAAAAAAATTTAGTTGATGTAACTAATTTTACAAATTATTCGTTATCAGAGCAGAATTAGTTTCGTTGCCAGAATAAAAAAATGTCTTGAGTATATTTGTCCTAAGAATCACGTTAATTTGCTATCGATGCAAAATAATGTATCCTTAGCAAATTTATTTACTATCGGAGCAAAACTGCAACTGTTTATATAAATCCATCATGGTTCTTACAGCAAAGTAATTTGTAGATTTAGCAAATTATATCCAGCAAATAGTGATTAGTACTCTTAACAAATCTTTTTGCTGCCCATATAATATCGAAAAAATTTTGCTAGATTAGCAGAAAATTTGCTGGGCCAGCAAATTATTTTTCTCCGTGAATCTATTACGCGTTTCTCGCCGCGTTCAAAATGGAGTTCTCGACACCGTGCGTGCTTCTCTTATCTGTATCATATGTGTTAATATTCTTCTATTTGTAACATTCATGCTGACGCGGCTATTACGCACCAAGTCGGTGCATTCACGGGGATTCCTCGTGCATTTGTCGCGGTTGAAAAACATTTGCACAACCGAGCCGCAAACCGCGAAGTACCGACATTGACGTTTCTCCCGCTAAGCCGGCCGATAATCGCATTTTTGTCTTAATAACTCATCCGAAAATAATGGTGTCGTAACACAAAACCGCAATACATTCGCTAGAGCCGAGAGAGGAGCTCTCGAAACTTACGACGGAATAGACGTCGAGGAAAACGGCGAGAAAAATGATCATGGCGCGCACCAACGAAGGACGTTTCATTATGAGTGGACGTATTGTCACGAGCGACATTTAACGTGCACTGACCTCGAACGAGCGACCTGTTCCCGTAGGTTCATTGTACCTATCTGTGATCGCCGCCAACGATGTTCAGATCGGTCGCGAATTCGCGATCCCTCGCTCGTAGATTCGCGCGAATGAACGGAACATCCGCCCGACTAGAAATTCATCCCAAATTCATCCCTGATCAGGTTCATCCCAATCAGTTACCGTGTTTGTAGAAAGTGATGTTACAGTAGGTTCTGATAAGCCATGTAACGCAGCGCGGCAATCAGGACTTTATCAATAATCAAGACCTGATAACATCGGCTAAAGCCGAAATCAGACTACACTGAGGGAAAAATTAACCTTAAAATCAACAAATATTTCTTTGATGGGTGCATTAACATATTTACTTAAATCTAAATTCTCTTTATTTAAATCAAATATTGTTTACCTGATTTAAGTAAACAATATTTGGTTTAAATAAAGAGAATTTAGATTTAAGTAAATATGTTAATGCACCCATCAAAGAAATATTTGTTGATTTTAAGATAATTTTTCCCTTAGTACGCATTGGAGATTGAGGATTGCGGATTGAAGATTAGATTTCGACGAATCAACGAACTTTGATTTTGGCTTGCTTTGCTCCCATTGGTCAAATAGCAATCTTCAATCCGCAATCCTCAATCTCCAATGCGTAGTCTGATTTCGGCTTAGAGAGAACGATTTATTGAATCAAATAAGTGTTCTTTTGGAATAGTCCAAACAAATTATTTGGTTGATACAACAAAAATATTTCTTTGAAACTAAGCCGCAAATAAATATTTTTGTTGCGTCAAACAAAATTTTATTTGATCAACCAAAAAATTCGTGGACTATTCCAAAAGAGCGTTTTTTTATTTGATTCAACTAAATCGTTCTCTATAGCATCAATCTGGTTAGGAGTACGAAAAATGTCATTCTACTGCAAAGAAGGGCAGTTAGCTCTAATTAATTTATTTTTCTTTTTTGAGTAACGACTATTTCCAACAAAGGATATTTTCTTAATAATAATTTTAAGATATACTCATCACAAATTTTAAGAAAGCTTGTTATATATTCAAAAAAGTAATTTCGAAAAAGTAATTCTAATTTTTGTGTTACTTTATAGTGCGATTTTGAAAATATCTCTCGATATTCTTTAGACATTATGAAATGTATATTGAAGATCTCTCTTGGAGATATTATTAGATATTTTTAGCACCAGGATATATTGTACGTATTTTTATGCAAAAAAGACGTGAATATAAAATCCAGTTTATATCTAACGAACGAGCCCGACGTGTAGTTTCGTCGGATCAACCTGTTTCAGTTCGGTTTTCGCGATCGCCGCGTTCGAACGTAAACGCGCCATCGGGAACTAGCATCGGGCACTTACGCGCCTGAGTTACGCGCGTATTAAATATCTAACGTCAAAAGTAAATTATAAAACAGTGCAATTAGCGAAACGAGCCGGCGCGAGATCGGCTGGAAACGCGCGATAGAGGCCGATGATTTATAGCGGAGGAGTCGCAAAAGAACTCGCCCCTCTGCTCTCTCTTTCTCTCTCTCTCTCTCTCTCTCTCTCTCTCTTCTTCAAACTCAAGTGTGGCTTTATCGGTGTACGAGTCGTGAGTTAAAAAGGAGTTATCGATAACGCGGCAATGCGTCCTCTTATTGAGAGTCGACCTTCCGCCATGAGCGGAACGGCCGGTTCCGTCAGACTAACATCGGTGTCGTTAATCCACGACGTAAAAGCGAAACACGGCGTGCCATTGCGACTATCGCGATAAAAAGCCGCGCGCGTCTATCTATAAAATGTCAGCAAGACACGCGAGTTCGCCAACCATGACGTCAAGATTAAGGAAAAATCGCTTGGAAATCGAGGAGTAGATTAGTCTCCCCGAACCTACACTCGCAAATCTCAAACTCACAAACCGGACTCGCTATTCCCTGATTTTTACCCATTTGATACGAGAGCCGCGTGGCTCTTCGTTATTGCCTTGTGACGCAACGCGTGGCGCATAAAATGCAGAGAGGAGGGGATCCCGAGGACGAGAGAGCGCAATAAAATTCAGACTTTTGCAGTCGCGCCCTTGCTGCTGAGATCACGAGCCCTTCCTGTCCCTTTCGAGTTCGACAATTAAGAGGGGCATTAATCACTTTAATTACTCCCGCGGCCGACCCGGCCGGATACGCGCGGCTTAACGGTAATGAATAATAAATACTACGATACCATCGATCATTCGGCATGTGTAGCAGCGGCGGCGCGCCGCCGAAGCGGCCGTCTCCGATTGTAATTTGTTCGCCCATTAATCGCCCGGCGGCATTAATAAAACTCAATGAAAACGCCGATCAAAAATTAAGATCTCGCGGTTCCGGCATTGCGCCGCAATCGAGGCGTTCACCAAATATGGTGGGCGATGAGATTTTCAGAGAGCCCCGCGGGTCGCCGATATATTTCATATAAATGAGAATTTCACGCCGCTCGAAATAATTAGGGGATGCGCGCCGAGCGGATAGTTTCGTCGAGCGGCCTGCACCTGAAGAGCTCGAGCCGAGTACATACGAATAAACGGCTGGAATATAAGGGGAGAATTACCGAGATGAAAGGGATCGATATAACTAGGACATAAATAAATATGTCTGCTAGAGATTATAGGACATAGAGAGGTTCGAAGATAGCTATCTTTATTGAGGATTAAAGTGGATACTGACGGAAAAGAATTCTACACTTCGAATGTATCTGTCGGATGTTCTGTTGGCATTCGGGAAATTTATTTTCCATCTTTTTGGGAGGTATGTAGTTGAAAAAAAATATAACTAAAAGTACAAGAGAAAAATACAAGTAAAAATATAAAAATAATATATAAAAAATGCAAATAAAAAGATACAAGATATTTAAAAATATATAGGAAAAATATAAGTAAAAATTAGGAATATCTTGCATTTTATATAAAAATTTCTGAAAGAAAAAAAAAGATTGAATTAATTAAAATTACTTATTATTTTTAGTCCCAACTATATTTTTTGGTCGTTCTAACTGGAAATTGTAGCAATAATATGAGTGTAAGGTTAATATCATTAACATTGTAATAAAATCTAAATAATGATAAAAAATAACATTGTAATAAAATCTAAATAATGATAAAAAATAATGATTTTCTTGACCGTAACTTATAGTCATTATTTCTGATTATATAGTTAGAAACATCAAATAGATTTTTCTCAATGTAAAACCCTCGTGAGGAAGTCGTGAGGTAATCGCAGCGGTCGTGATTGATTGAGATAGGCGGAACGGAAACTTGAAGTACCGCGAAAAAGTATAAGTGGTATAAACCTAATTTTTGTCCCTCTCTCCATCAACTAGGTCTATTATTGTTCTACAGAACAACGAGGTGAGTAATGAAACACGGTCTGCCCCGAAGGTCTTCTCACAGGCGAACCGAAAGCTCGAAGCGATGAGAACCGGCGAGGCGAGGTGAGACGAGGAGATTTACAACGTTACACGATTCCTCGCACCCTCCGTCTGCCCTCCCCAGACCTTCGGCCGTCCTACGCTTGCTCTCGTTACGAGAACCGAGCATCGATGCGCCTTGGTGGTTCTCCAAACGAATTGGATGTCTTGCGGCAAAAAAGGTAGAGAAAGAAACAGAGAGAAAGAGAAAGAGAACGATTCGTCGAAGAGTTCAGGGCGATCGAGGAAGGGAAACGACTGCAAAAAGAGATCTCGCGGTTGAAATAAAGAGTCTTCGCTTAAATAAATCGTCATCGTTCGAGAACTTCGACGGAGGTAATGGAGTCAAGAAGATACACAAGTTCATCGACGAACGCGCATATAAAAGACGAAGGTAATGAAAATCAAGAGATGAAAAAGTTTACGCGTGATCCTGGAGATTGCTCAAGCAATGGGATACTTGTCAAGTGGAGTTGCTTGAATTTCAAATCGCGTGAATTCGATTAAATTTTCCCAGCTAAGTATCGTATCAATTGTTTAAAGTTAGAAACACGCAGATCTTCGAATACACGACTGCATTCGTGCAGTGAACCGAACTGCTGATCAGAGTACGTGTAAGAAGGCACGCTTTGAGAGAAAAAGCGGTTGAATCGACGAAATCAACGGTCACCCGTCTTCAAAGAATTATTGCATGTCTATTGAACAAATTATGCGTTAAAGCAACTGTAAGTTGCGTTGATATAATTATTGAAATCGTAACCATTGAATGAATCGGTAACTCTCGTCGCAGCAACGACGTAATTCGTTCAATCGAGATTGAACGATTGCAAAAAAGGAATTTGTTCGTTCAGTCAAAGTGCGCGAAATCGCGCATCACGTGTGACTTTAACTTCACTCTCGACACGACAATGTTGCGCATTCGCGTCACGTGATTCGCCGAAATTATAATACGTATCGCGAGGCGCTAAATCACCGGCTCTTATCGCATCTTATCGACCTCGTTGGTTCGACACAACGAATAAAGTAGCTTCGTAATCAACTTTAAACGTCTTTAAACGTGCGACACGATACGTCGACAGGGAAACCACCCGGCGCGTGATGGCATTCCCGCAATCAAATCGTCGCGGAGGTTCCTTTTAATTGCGCCCACCGGCGAAACGCGAAAGCGCCAATTTGCACGTGCTTTTAATGGAAAGCGACAGCAGAAGGCGGAGGGGTTACGGGGAGTTGATAAAAAATAAACGAGAGGAACGCGCGAGAGGCGAGAGCGGCCGGCGAGAGGGAAGGACTCTCCCCGGCCGGCAATTAACTTCCGCCAATAAAGCGGCGGTTCGTTTCGGCCACCAAATTAATTTCCTCGTCGCGATAACGACAGACTGCCCGCCCATATTCTTCTTGATCGATCGGATCGATTCTTATCGACACGGGCCGATATTAATGAAGGAAGTAAATCAAGGGACCGGTCTCATCGTGAACTCGCTCGAGATTCGCGCGAAAATGGAGAATCTTGCCCGAACAGTCGTTAATTGAAACCTGTCCCCTGCGTGAGACACTCAGATATGAATTTAAAGTTAGATTTGAGTTTTCTACTTGAACCACATACAGTATACAGAGTGTCCCAGACTCTCCTTCTCACATTAAGTGGAAATGTAGAACGGGTTAGGTAAATATAAAAGTCCTATATCGTTTTGCGATATTCGCAATAATAGTCGAGATATTAATTAAAAAAGATTGGTGAATATCACGCGCGATATGGTAGATGAGCTGCAGTGGCGCCGTCTACCGTTGTATACTTATACATTAAGTCAAACTAAACAGAAAAGTTCTTTAACATTTTGTAAATGACCACATAGATTTTTAGATATTAACCCGGGAATGGGCGCGTGAACGGGACCAACGTTAGTGGACGCGTATCGGTCATTTCGACCGAAATATATTTAAGCACATATATGTGTAATAATTAAGTAATAATTATTAAGTAATAATAATTATTAAAAGAAACATAATAATTGAAAGAAATAATTTTATGATGTCAGTATTTCCTCTTTTTCTTATCTTTTCTTCTCTTTACCATTTCTAATATGTTAGAAATATATCTAATAATATATCTAATATGTTTAGGAAACATATTAAACTTATTATACATCTGTGAATATATTAAAAATAAAATCATAATATTTTTATTTTAACTGCATTAGTAAAAAATGACATTCTTTTAGTTTAATAAAATAAAATAAAAATTTATTGCTTCTCTCGTTTTACTTTTATTAACTTAAACATTAATTTAATAAACTTAAAAATTTATTTGATAAATTTAAAAATAGAGAATAAATCTTCTTGATTTAATGGTAATATTAAAATTATCACATTATATATTATTTCAATAATTCAAGTATTAATTTTAATATCGCTATTGAATCAAGAATATATACTCTAATTACGCGTGCTGTTGAACATTTTATTGATTTAACAAAAAAGAGAGAACCGTCCGTTTAACTATGATGTCGGAAAGACAATAGATATTCGGCGGCACATCGAGCGACGCTGACGCGGCACAGATAAAAGACTAACGTTAGTAGGCGCGCTATGGTCTTTCAGACCGACTGCTAAAAACATCAAATTTCGACCGAAATATATTTAAGCACATATATGTGTAATAATTAATAAATTACCAATCGAATTATTAAAAGAAACATAATAATTGTAGGAAATAATTTTATGATGTCTCTCTCTCTCTCTCTCTCTCTCTCTCTCTCTCTCTCTCT
>NW_022639451.1:5856194-5858137 GCF_010583005.1 Odontomachus brunneus
CTTCCATCTCTCTCTCTCTCTCTCTCTCTCTCTCTCTCTCTCTCTCTCTCTCTCTCTCTCTCACTATTTCTTCTTTTTCTCATCTTTTTTTCTCTTTACCATTTCTATATCTAATATGTTTAGGAAACATATTAAACTTATTATACATATGTGAATAAAGCAGGTGAAGAAATAAGCACGTCTACGCTGTCTACTTTTCCATGCTATACGAGAAAACATTAAAGAAAATTTACGTAAAAGCGAAAATACGATAATGTCAATAGATTAGATGATATAAGTAGAAAACGAAAAAGTACGGGGAAATGACCGATTCGCGTCAACTCCCGGGTTAATTAAAGAAAATTTATGCATTATGGTATACAATCATATATGTAACAATTTTCTTTAATTAATATCTAAACATCTATGTGGTCATTTACAAAATGGTAAAGGACTTTTTTGTTCAGTTTGACTTAATGTATAAGTATACCACGGCAGACGGCGCCACTGCAGCTCATCTACTACATCGCGCGTGATTATTCATACATTTTTTTAAATTAATATCTCGATTATTATTGCGAATATCGCAAAATGGTACAGGACTTTTATGTTCAACCCGTTCTACATTCCCACTTAATGTGAGAAGGAGAGTCTGGCACACCCTGTATACGACATTACATTCGCAATCACAATTCAGTTGAAAAATTCACATCTAACTAGAAATTCGAGTGTTTCATCTGAGGCAAGGTTCAAGTAACCACTATTAATACGGCTCTTGGATCCGCATTTATAGTCGTCACTCTCGTCGAACGTGAAAAGACCCAATCTACGGCTCGACGCGTTAATCACCGCGCTGATTTTCGCCAATCTATTCGCTTCTGCAATTTCATCCGCAATTTCACTTTCAACCTGTCAGACGCATTAGTCACGTGGTCACTTACTTACGCGGTGCGCGTGAATTTATCCTGCTTTTTACACCTCGTCGATGTCACACACGTCGGAGAGTTTTTCCTCCCGTCACGGCTTGGCTACTCTGCGCCGATTACCGCGTCGTTCACGGTAAGGGAGGGCGCGCCTATATTTCCCGGCTCGGATATAAATTTTCCGCGACTCCGTCGAACGCAACGCGGCTGCCGCAGTACGACGGCGAGCGGGCCGGTTGGAAAAGGGACCAAAAGGAACGACGAATGCCGATGCCAATATATACCGGCTTATCTCCATCTCCTCGGTAGCAGAACGACCCGTCGAGCAGACCGTGTGCGTGCACACACACGCACATGTTTATACCCGGCTTGTCTATCCGTCAAATGCCTCTCCTCCAGCGGGCTTCACTCGTCATCCCGCTATCGTCCGCGGGAATCTAGGATTGTCTCTCTCTCTCTCTCTCTCTCTTTCTCTCTCCCCACTTCTCTCTCGTTCTTTCTCCCTCGTTCACCGTCACACGCCCGCAACCGGATAACGGTATAACGTCGATATAGCGGCGGACCAGTCGGTCGACCGCGGCACAGGCCATACATCGTTCTCCGCGGAAGAAAATTATCGATCCCGGATGGACGCGGAGATCCCGACCGGGGCCGCGATTCCCCCTCGAGATCCGCCGATCCATGGAATATCAATGACTCTGACCTCCGCGGACGACGATAAATCGAATGCAGCCGGGTACACACGCCTGTCTCGCGGTACGGTACAGTGTGGCACGCACTTAGAGGACAAAGTGGTTGGTCTGACTGAAATTATAGTCATTTTCGCGATCCTAGATTTGTTTTTAGTAAAAGGATAGTAGAAAGTGTAATATTTGTGCATACAACGCTATTGTACAGAAAAAAGAATATTCTTGTTTGGAGAATAACTTTATTGTTGACATTTTAAATATTTGATTAATGTTAAAATGAGATTATATATATGCCGTTAAACCAAGATAAATAATATATATATATATATATATATATATATATATATATATA
>NW_022639451.1:5859929-5863906 GCF_010583005.1 Odontomachus brunneus
AAAGGGTCACATATTTTGATAGCAGGTAGTATTGATCAAAACAAGAAGAAAAGGTCTAATTAACATGGGTCCTAAGACTAATATCTTCTAAGATACAAGCTATTTTGTTACTTGAGCTCTTTGCCATTTTCTTATTAGTCGTGTCATCTTTAGAATGAACAAAGGAGTAGGGGAGAGTGGGGTACAATGGGGATATCTTTTTTCTAGGTGCCTTAAAAAATAAAAAATTAAACACTCTTTTGTTTACTAGGGCTGCTCACATTCGTTAAGGCCTACGCAATGTCGTTTGACTTGTAGTATCTATTGCGAACTAAACGTAAATATCAGGAGAGAGAAATGAAGTTAGAGTGCGTGATTTGAAAGAGTGCGTGATTCTCTAAGACGTAGGGCTGAAACATGCGTGAGAGTGAATGGCAATCACATAGAGCACCTCCTCTAACGCTGAGTCAGCGTTAAAATTTTTTGTTTTTTGTAAAAAAAGAGTTTTTATTTTGTTATCATACATTCAGTTTCTTTACTTCAGTTTGTTTTTGGAAGATAAATGATTACATTTTATATTAAAATAAAAATTGTTTCTTTATCTCTCTTTGTTAATTTTTTATTTTTTAAGGCACCAAAAAAGATATCCCCATTGTACCCCACTCTTCCCTACTCCTTTGTTCATTACATTCTAAAGATGACACGACTAATAAGAAAATAACAAAGAGCTCAAATAACAAAATAGGTTGTATCTTAGAAGATATTAGTTTTAGGACCCATGTTAATTAGAACTTTTCTTCTTGTTTTGATCAATACTACCTGCTATCAAAATATGTGATCCTTTTTTTTCAACACCCTGTATATATATATATATATATATATAATATTGATATTCTTGTTTATATATGAAAAAATGATTATGTTAATTTGACTATATTCGTCTTGATTGAAGACTAATTTATTTTCGTTCAACGCCATATAATCTCACTTTAACATTACTCTTATTTTTAATTTGTCAACAATAAAGATATTCTCCAAACAAGAATATTCTTTTTTCTGTGTATCACTAACATTATAGTAAAATAAAAAAAATACTTTTCTAGACTATAATAGTAATTATTTATCTGTCTGATTATAAGCACCAAACATTTTCTTCACAGTCGTCTCGGTAATGCGTTTCTACGAATTGATAGTCGCGACTTCGTTGAATCTCACGCGACTTGGGTTGTACAATTTATCGACTCTGAAGCATTATTATCGTGAGTCGGCGGAGTGAGAGCGCGTGCTTTTCTGTTCTCGCAAATTACTCGGTTAAAGCTTTCAAAAATCCCTGCTTTCACCCGACTGAAATCCTCCCCCCTGGTCGAAGGTACTCTCTCTCCCTCGATTCGTTCTGGACAGCCCCGGTTTACGAGCGCGACTTTACCCTACAAGGGCGAGGAGAGGTCGCCGGCCGCGACCCACGCTGAAAGCGAGCGCAAAGGAAACCATCCTGGCGCGCGGAATGGTACCGTCGTCGTCCTAGGAACAGTGTTTAAGGCCGCATTTGTATGCGACTCCGCGCAGTTCCTCGCACATGCACGCATGCACGCACGCACGTCGATCCCGTTGTACCCTTAAATTGGCTATTTTCAAGAGAGGGGAACGAGGGGGGATGTCGAGGGCGAGAGAACGAAAGAACCGGCAGAGTCAGCGGCGAAGGGAATTCTCGTCCCATAGAAATCAGGCTGGGCCTTTGTCAGCGTCAGAAGGGACGTAATTCTATTGGCCGCGGTTTGCTCCAGCTCGCGGGGCCTAATTCGTGGTCGACAACGACGCGGTTCGAGCGAACGTGGCGTGAAACGCGCCTCGCCGAAAAATCGGAATTCCTACGCGAGCGCGAGATGATGCGTTCAAGCTGGACGACGCGCTTCGTAATTGACCGTACAACACTTGAGCGACGATCACTTCCGCGCACTTGTGCGAGGATATACTTGACACTCATACGAAATGCCGGGACAACGCGTGTCACAACTTATTTGCTTTATCAAATATTTATGGGAATGAAATTATTCCTTTGTATACGTACAAAAAGATTAAGGAAAAAATGTAAATTATATATTAGTAGGAAGATTCATAAGCTTTTGCTTTTTAGCATGCCCTGCGACATAAAAAAAAGGAAAAAAAAAAACGGTATTGTCAGAAAAATATGACAAGTCTGCGTTCTTTTTCGAAATTTCGTTTCTTTCTCTCTCACGCGCCTCTTTCCCTTGAAATCTCCGGCAGAAACTTCGACGAAACTGTTGCCCACACGCTTCTCGAGGAGTCGTTTTGTTCACTCCACAACGGCGCCAAGATACGAAACCGTCTGCCACGTGGAGCCATCACGGAAGAATATCGACGTGCTCAAGCGCGCTGCTCTTCGTCTCGACTCTCTATCGGGCCCGGCATTCATTTCAAACTTTTTATCCCCGTTGAAGGACTCCTGCCGGTAGTGCACTGCCGAGCGGAAAAAACGCAGGAAGAAGTAACGAGCGGAGGAATATGCAGAAGAGACACGTTACCCAGAAGGTGTGGCGTGTCCGTCTCGTTCATGGCGGTCATATATCACGGTTGCTCCGAGGCAAAACACAAGGCGTCAGTCCACGTGCACGCACGCATGCACGCATTCGCGCACGCATTCACTCGCTCACTCGCACACACGCTCACGCACGCACACGTTTCTGCGACGTCGCTGACGATTTTCAGGAGTGACTGATGCCCAGACGAAGAAGACGCGCCGAGAGTATGGCGGACGTCTTGCTGAGCAACAATCCGGCTTGTTAGCAACAAAACAACCCGAAATAGCCTTACGGTCGCTTCCTGCCTTTCTTCTCTCTTTTTTTTCTTAAGCGATGAAATTACCTGATAGAAGAACGGTCGTAAAATCGAGAATAAAATCGAAAAAGTATCGGTCGAAATTTATATCTAAGTATCTCACGTGAGATGAGTCTCGAGTAGTGAATCTATCACGGACCTATGAGAAATATTCAACGCTTGAAATATCCACCGGACGACGTAATCATTCGATGAAGCGAATCTAATTATTTAGAACAATGTGTAGTCGAGGTTTAGTCGAGTTTCAAGAGACCTATAATCCACGACTCGGTCAATCTTCGATGACTGCAAACTATTTTCTGTTTCGCGCGAGTTTCCTCTTCCCTTTCTTTGAGTTTACCGGTTTCCTTTTCTCTTTAATACAGACTAGATTCTTAGATCAAAATGCTGCATGGATCACGGCAATCAGATCCACAGTAGCCGATTCGAGAAGAAACTTTCGCTCCGCCAAAACGCACGAACGAACCAAAGATCTAACATCCTGATTTGTCGGAAAAAGCGCTTTTTCGGCTAGCCGAGCGCCTCGCTCTTCTTCTCACCTTCAAGCGAGTTTTTCTTCCACCTCTTACTCTCGCTTTCCTTAATCAACGGCCAGTGATCTGGACTAATTTAGATACCGCCTGTCCAAAGGTTCCTGTTCGTAATTTCGACGAGACCGGACGAAGAGGAACGAGAGATGGAGGCGGATAAGGGAAAGTACAGTCGGCTAAGAGGACAATCTGCAAACAGGAGGGGAGGGGGCGGCGGGAAGGGGACCGTAGATCGAGCGGATTAAGTGTCCGGCAGGAGACTTAGCGGCTGTGTTGGCTAAGTGCAGATAGAATCTCGCGCGCTTGGCCCTCCACGCCATTACGTAGCCGGTTTACGCGAATACATCAACTATGATGTCGCGGGATTACGAAGATAGTCATCCTCGTTGTTTCTTCGGGATAGTATTGGTGTGTGCGTGTCGAAAATATATACAAATTGTATATTTGACATTACCTACTCAAGATATATCGCCCAACTCCGCAGTCCCGCTCAATATCAAGCATCGATCAGGCGCGTCGTTACGTCGGCGAGACAATGTCGCGAGATCGACGGGTATCGAGCCGCGCGATAAAAATGACATCGACGGCGTCCTCCCGCCCCCCCCCCCCCCC
>NW_022639451.1:5863959-5873658 GCF_010583005.1 Odontomachus brunneus
CCCCTCGCGAAATGATGAAGTGGCAGAGTGGAAGGACTCGCGGGAGAAAAAGGGAATCGCGACGTTCGTGAAAAGGACAATGAAAAGGATCGGCCAACAAATGTGCACGTCTCCGTCTCCCTCCGCGGGAGGGTGCCGTCATTCTTGACAGTCAACGCATCCACCTCCGTTTCGACGACCGAAAGTCTGGCTGTTTCTCTCTCTCTCTCTCTCTCTCTCTCTCTCTCTCTGTCTGTCTGTCTCTCACGCCAAGAGACAAAAGTATGAATACCTCGTTTTGAAGCGGACTATGCCCACTTAATTAGTTCGAGCTAAACTTCGCCAAAAGGGCCCTTCTCGTTCGAGACTTCAACGATCGCGCCGGGGTCCTCGAACACGAGAATGAATATGTCAATTGAAGAGGCCTCTTTCAGTCGGAGATAATGCCGGCATTGTTCTCGGAATGCGCGACCCGCGCGCGGCATCTATATTGAAAGTACAAGCGCTCGCTTATGCAAATGCATCGATGCATGTAACTGTATGTGAATGTCTCTTCGAGAGAAATGTATATAATTATATTATAATCGAGAGAAATGTATATAATTATATTATAATCTTTTATATAATGAAATTATAATAAAGTAAAAAAAAAAAAAAGAGAGACCAAGAATGTTATATTAACTTCTCATATAGAAGAAATAAAAATAATATTGCGCTGTCGAACGCTCGGAGACTTTTATATCTGATAAAGCGACATGAATAAACAGAATAACGTGATTCAATTGAACAAGCTCCAATTAAAAATCTGACATTAAAAAAAGAACCAATTAATCGGAACCGCCGCAATCTTTCCCCGTCGCGATGACACAGCGCGTCCCGCTGTGATGACGGCTCGTCGTAAAAATTCATTTCGCGTGGGATATCCTTGGAAAAGTCGAGAAAGAGCAACGCGCTCGAATCTTGTCGCGACGAAAAAGGCGATCACGGAGAGAGGAGAACGGAGAACTCGACGTGCAGGATAACAGAACGTGGCAGCCATTGTCCCTCTCGCGGACAATGCAAGGCTGCTGGATCGCACACCGCGAGCGATCTACATCTTCAACAATGCATCATACGGCTGCGCGCGCGTGTCCGACCGCGGAACTCCTGGAACTGTTTCTTCAAGGTAGGTGCGTGCATGCGTGCATGCATACGTGTGTGCGTGCGTGTTTGCTTGCTTGCGCGCGCGCGCGCGAGATCCTCGCATCCGAGTGTGCGTGTCGGGTGTATCAAGCTGCGAATATTGAGATATCTTCCTCGTTGGTCCAGGGAGTAACAAATCTTCCACGCGATGTGCGTCGCAAAAGGAACGGCACGAGCGGCAGAGAGAGAGAGAGAGAGTCGGGAGAGGAAAAGGAAAAGCCGCAGATTGCGCGTGACAGTAAAATATGTCTCGATTGCGATTCGGCGGCCCAGCCGTGCCGCCTCTTTTGCACCCTTCGCGACGTATCCATTGCCGACGATCGATTATCTAATCCGCGAGCGCGAGGGGAGGAGGAGAAGAGAAGAGGAACCAGAGAGGCGAAGATTCGATTTGAGCTTTGAGAGTCTCCAACGACGGAGTCTCAAATACACGGTGATGCGATAGGAAAGTACCCGGCGAGAGAGAGAGAGAGAGAGAGAGAGAGAGAGAGAGAGAGAGAAAGAGAGAGAGAGAACGAAGCGAATTCCAGTTCCGTGTGAACACCTGGAAGTGTACGCGTCAAGATGGCGAAGCTGGATAACATTGTTTCGCGATGCGTCTCGGGAGTGTTCGCGCGGCGATTTGTAGCGCCTTCCTGCGCGGCTTTATGTCATCTTTATTCGCGTTACCGTCGGACAACCGGATTACACTGTGGCAGGAGAGCAAGAAAGCCCAAGTTACAATGAGATTACGCGCGCAAAAACCACGTCAGAAGTGTGATGATAATTCGCGACGAAAGAATTTCACTCCGCGAGTCCGAACGTTCGTTCGGTAAATCTGAAATTCGCGCTCGATTTATCCGTAGTTATGTCGAGAAACTGAGTCATCGAAAAAAAACGAGAAGACGGGATTCGAAGTTTCCCTTCGTTGAAAAATTAATAGCGACCATTTCTTAAATGTGAAGTTTCACTCGAAAAGTAGCGTGACAGCCGAGTCACTCGCGAATTTCTCTGCGGTTTCTCATTCATTCAGAGTGAATTCTCCACTGCAAGTCGTCAGATGAATATTTTCACTCAAAATCAAACACTTTAAAAAAAGTGCATCATTCTTAGCGAAATTATATTATATATGACCTCAAGAGAATTATTCTGAGTGAAGAGTGTATGTATATTTCATCGTCACAAGAACAAATTAATAATAATAATAGCTTCATAATTCACCTGATTTAAACATCCATTTATGTGGAGTCAGAATCCACACTAATGCGTCAATTCTAAACAAAATCGTAAGTCTCGTAACTTGTTCTCGTAAAATTCGTCAGAACTTATGAGTAGATTTACAAGTCTATGCAATATCATATGTACAATCACTTGTAAATATCGTAAATTACATGAAATCGTAGATATTTACGAGTAATTGTACATATGATATTGCATAGACTTGTAAATCTACTTATAAGTTCTGACGAATTTTACGAGAACAAGTTACGAGACTTACGATTTTGCTTAGAATTGACGCATTAGGGTGGATTCTGACTCCACATAAGTGGATGTTTAAATCAGTTAAATTATGAAGTTATTGTTATTATTAATTTTATATTTTCATTTCGAGTAAATTCTCCCTTGTTTTGAGCGAGAATTCACCCCAAAGAAATTTAAAGAGCACAACGCACTGAGAGAAAAAAATAGTTGGAATAATTATAATCTCACTATATTTTATAGTTCATTTTGGCCTCAAACATATATTTATAGTTCATCTAAACATGAAGATATAGTAGAATGAACACAGATTTATAGTCACCATCTTATTATTCTATATATATGATAAAGCACCTTTCGGGAAATATAGTTATATGTACCTATATTTGCCAAATATTTCAATTGCATTGACTATATAAAATAGTTAATTTCTCTTACCATTCAATATTTGCCACTTTATTATTATATTTTTTTATTTCAAATAATTTTAATTCTTGGTAAAAATTTTACACGGGTCTAGTTATACTATGCTTATATTGTAAATATTACAAATATTATGGTAACATTTACTATATAAAAATTATATTCCTAACTATAATCTTTTTACTATGCCATTATAGTTCCAAATATCATACATTTTTCTCTCAGTGCGATGGTAAGTAGATGTTACGTTACCGATGGTTGGCGCGCGTAGGACGGACGGACAGACGGACGGACGGACGGACGTACGTTCGCCGCGATTTAACGAGCGTCGGAAGGACCGAGCCATTACATCCGCGCGTGTTGTTTAATAGCGAGTTGATGCAATCCACGGCGTACTGCCCGCCGCCACGCTACCGATTTATTAATCCGCATTTTTCACGGCCGCGACGAGCCACGAGAGGGCTCGCGCGAGCCGCGCGCGAGCATTCATCAGACCGGCAAGAGAGCCGTACTATCAGATCGCCCGGTAGAGAGAAAACGCAATAGCGTCGTAATTGCTCTCGTACGTCAATGACACTGGGAGATCTCGCCACTCCTCCTCTTCATTACACGCGGATAATCATGAGAGCCCCGTGTGGTGCTCGTGCATGTGTGAGTATACAATGCGCGCCCGGGCACACCCTGATGCGAGGCGATATCCGCGTTACGATAACGCACGTGCG
The DNA here is from genome assembly GCF_010583005.1 of Odontomachus brunneus. Taxonomy (NCBI): domain Eukaryota; kingdom Metazoa; phylum Arthropoda; class Insecta; order Hymenoptera; family Formicidae; genus Odontomachus; species Odontomachus brunneus. Next base: position 5,867,724 of record NW_022639451.1, read on the forward strand.
CGCTGGGCTATTGCGGATCGTATAGCGCAATAAAATCGTGAGCAATCGGCGGGAATGATTAACCCGTTGAAGGTTTTGGGCGTCTCCCTCTTTCCTTCTCTCTCTCTCTTTCGGACTCGAGATTGGACTTAGGTTTGCACGAATTCTTACGTCGTTCGCGCACCAACATGTCTTAAAACCACATGTGAAGCACCTCGCAAATGAGCTACACTGAGAGAAAAATGTATGATATTTGGAACTATAATGGCATAGTAAAAATATTATAGTTAGGAATATAATTTTTATAGTAAATGTTACCATAATATTTGTAATATTTACAATATAAGTATAGTATAACTGACCCGTGTAAAATTTTTACCAAGAATTATAATTATTTGAAATAAAAAATATGGTAAGGTGGCAAATATTGAATGGTAAGAGAAATTAACTATTTTATATAGTCAATACAATTGGAATATTTGGCAAATATAGGTACATGTAACTATATTCCCAAAAGGTGCTTTACCATATAGTAAAGAGTAATAAGATGGTGACTATAAATCTGTGTTCATTCTACTAGATTACATCTTCATGTTTAGATGAACTATAAATATATGTTTGAGGTCAAAGCGAACTATAAAATATAGTGAGATTATAATTATTATAACTATTTTTTTCTCTCAGTGTAAGTGAAAGGATGCGGAAGATATTCTTGGAATAAGAAATTGTGTATATTATATCAATAGATAGATAAGGAATATGTTTTCAAAATTTTGAGTAAATCCGAATGAAAACGTTTGATCGAGATGTCGATTGAATTGCTGTTCTCCCTAAAGCCCGTGTCACACTACGAATTGGAGATAGAGGATTGCAGATTGGAACTCGACCAATTGGAGCCAAGCAGGCCAAGACCAAAGTGCATTGATTCGTCGAAATCTAATCTTCAATCCACAAACCTCTATCTCCAATTCGTAGTGTGACACGGGTTTTAGAGAGGTTAATTCTCGCGACTCGAGACGAATTTGCAGATTAATCTACAACTACGATTCATTATTTTAAAATAGTTTCCACTGATGTGTACACGTTTCGCGCATTCGACGATTTTACGATCAGTCGAATCAAGGGAATGGCCACGATCGCGATTCCGACCCAATTTCCGCGCTTACGCTTGGGGGAGGAAGGCTTCTCTCATTACTTGAAACAGAGACGGAGCCGCCACGCAGACGACAATTACAAAGGCCGGATATACACGCGGGACCGATGCGCTGCGGGTCCGTCGTGCAAAATCCTGAATGCCCAAGTATCCTCTTTCCTCGAACCTCTTAGCGCTATTTAGCGGATCCTTTTACGGGACAGCAGGTCCCGACAAGAAAAGAGGGAAGGCACGACGTGCGGCTCGACGAAGGGTCGAAGCAAGAAGAGGCGAAAAACTCGAGAAAGAGAGAGAGAAAGAAAAAGAGAGACAAAGAGAAGAGATGAACGCAGAGGTGCAGGACGAAGGACGAGCAGGCGGAGGTGGAGTACTAAAATGGCGGAGTAAGCCGAGGGACAAGATAAGCCTTTGTGCCCGCACGAGGGCCCACAGGGGCCCACACGGGCCCGCGGCAACGGATCCCGTCGTCTCGGTCTCATATTTCGCGAATCCCGCTATCATATTTTACTGCTCGCCCTCTCCCCCTTCCTGTTCCCTCCACCGCACCAGGGCTCTCTCCGCTCGAGGGATCGGAGAGCGTCCCTCATTTTTTGTTATCTTGCTTTTCGGATCCTCGATTCCATCCACTAGTTTCTCTCTCTTTTTCTCTTTTTCGCGGACGAGCCACGGCTTCTTCTATCTATCAATGTTAAGGGACTTGATTCGACCCTGACCGTTCTAATGCGACGAACGCGTAACCGGCGCGAACGTTCTCTTCGCTTTAACTTCGCGTGGGAATTACGTAAAATGTACAAGATAGCTCGGAGATTAAAGAACAAAAAGCGCCAATATCGGTAAATTGCAAGAACACGAAATGTAACGGTTTAGAATGAAAAACCGTCTTGAGAAGACTTAACCTAAGATCTAAAAGATTAACTAAAGCAAGGCTAAAGATGTTGGAAGCAGAAACAAATTCGACGAAGTACAAACGTCGCATACACGTGGAGAAATTCTCAGCTTCGATCTAGCGTTCAAGTACGATAGTTTCCTTCCGAAACGTACGAAATCCCATTGATCCTCCGTAAAATCCGATCGGTAAAATCGAGATGCGATCGCGATAGCATTAAAGAGGCTGAGTCTTAATAAATTATCGTGAATTAACTATATGAGAAAATATGATTTCAAGAGTATGCGAGTTCAACTCGGGTTTGCCTGACGGTAAACGGCGTCGTCAAAGGTAAAGAACGTCGTGACGCGGATATAAGACGTGTTTCCTTAATTGGGCGATATCTTTCGACGGCTGCGGGACTCTCCGTCGATTTATCGCTCGTGCGATTTCTTTAAGGGGTGTGCACAACGACGACGAGCCGACGACGACGAAGAAAGAAGAGGAGAGGGAGAAAGAGAGACGTAGAAAAAGAAAGAAAGAAAGAAGGAGAGAGAGGCGAATGAGTCGCCTTTGCCAAAGGTCGCGCGAATTGTAAATCGACGTCATAAATCGAGCCAGTGCGGGGAGGGGGAGAGGACCGAAGGCGCGATCTCGCATTCGAGCGCTTCTAGATAGATGGCCGCTATTTTCGCGTACCGACTTTGCGTTTATCGCGTTTAATGCTCCATTTGTCGCGCCGCGGGGACTCGCGATCTACGCGCTGCCGCGCCGTTGCATCCTGCAGCAGCTGCCGTTGCACCGCACCGATCATCGGGGCCGGCCGTTGGTACCGGAAGCGGGATCTGACTGCGGCGAAAAATTGACTCTTCTCGCGCGCGAATAAACGAACGGTGAAAGGTCGCGTGACAGGACGTAACGAGAGCAAGTTTCGGGATGTTGAGCAGAACAGCTCGCTGTTCGCGGCTGAGCGAGAAAGCCGATATCACTTTGGGGATCAACTCGGGTCGAGTTAAGCAGACGAATATTAATGACTCCGATTTTTAACGACCTGACGGGAATCCCGCGGTTCCGTAAACAACGCTCATCCACGGCCACCTATAAATCTCAGTTCGTGTAACCGAATAGGGATCAGACGAAAAACTGACAAGAAATAATATCCCTGCTCGGGCCGAAAACATTCGTCCAAACATTCAGTTACGTCGAAACTCGGTAAAGTTCTAGATTACAGACATTTTTTGCAATCGCGGACTATACAGAATTATGACCGACATTTGTACTTGTCTAAAAGTATTATGCGCGTTTGACTTTATTATTACAGAATTATTTTAATTATTTGTATGTCATGTAGACTGTCAATTTTACTATTTGCAGTAAGTTATTTCAATTAACTGTTAACAATGTCGGTATAATTTTGCAAGGAACATTAAAATATAAAACGATAAGTAAATTTTACTACAATATCTTCTCCGCGTACAGTTGAATTGTGGCCTTTAACACGCGAGATATCGGGCGAGTTTTTTAATTCATCGATGAATCTATCGCATGATGCATAAATGCAGCGAAACGCTGCATCATGCGATGGATCCATCGATGAATTAAAAAAACTCGACCATCCCTTCCGGCGGTTTGCGCGATTCCGCGATATCGCAGTGACTGGCGCGCGCATACGTCGTCGATTATGTCGATTATCGATCGCGCCGATCTCGCTAAATGGCTGGGGAGGTCCCCTTGAAGGGTTGCCCGGATCCGGGGATAGATAGATCGCGTTGCGCCGTTGCGTCAAACAATTAAGGCTGACTTATACGCGCGCCGGCTCGCGGCGTTGAAAAGAGCGGACGGGGAACCGGTCGCTGCCCCCTCGCCACCTATCAGATAATGCGGCACTGTCATCTCGGAAGAATTTACCGGCGACGTTGCGCAACGGTGGCGGCCGCCTATCGCGCGCGACAGATCGCGATTTTACGCGCGGCGCGCCTCTTCGCGCACTTTCGCGTTTCCCCGCGAAAACGCGCCGCACTTCCGACCGCGCGCGGACGTGATCGCGCGTCACGCGAGAGCCGCAAGATCTAACCCTTTTTCACGCCGATATCTCTTGACGTCACCTGGCGAGCCTTCGTCGAAAGCGCGCTTTCAATAGGAGCGATCCTCCTTTCCTCGGAGTAGATTTTTTTAGACTCTTATACAATGAAAGAAAGGGATCATGTGTTAAACAGGTTTCTCTTGGTTCTCAATCGATTTTCAATCAAAGCAATAATCTTCTTCCTAGACCCCGACAGACTGACGTACGTAAACTTCACAGTAGCTTTGAGCACATTAAATCACGAAATTCAGCAACGTTGAATTCAGTCCCTTGTGACTGCAGTCATGCTGATTATACAGGGTGCCCGTATCATCTTCACAGTCTCTCGTGAGGACGTAGAGCGGATTGAGATGAATACAAAAGTTCCATACAGTTTTGCGATATTCTCAATAATAACCGAGAAATTAATTAAAGAAGATTGGTGAATGATCACGCACGATATGGTAGATGAGCTGCAGTGGCACCGTCTGCCGTTATATATCTGCCGTCTTACTTATATATTAAGTCAAATTGAACAAAAAAGTCCTCTACCATTTTGCAAATAACCACATAGATTTTTAAATATTAATTAAAGAAAATTATTACATGATTGTGTAGCACAATGCACAAATTTTCTTTTATTAATATCTAAAAATCTATGTGGTCATTTGCAAAATGGTAGAGGACTTTTTTGTTCAGTTTGACTTAATGTATAAATATGCAACGGCAGACGGTGCCATTGCAGCTCATCTATTATATCGCGCGTGATCATTCACCGATCTGCTTTAATTAATTTCTCGGTTATTATTGAGAATGTCGCAAAACGGTATGGAACTTTTGTGTTCATCTCAATCCGTTTCTACGTCCTCACGAGAGATTGTGAAGGTGATACGGGACACCCTGTATAGAATGGTAAAACAGTGATACGAAAGAAATATGAAAGAAATTGTCAGAATTTGCTCAAAACAACATGTCGTGTGAAATATAATATAAAAATCATTTAACTCTTAATCAATTTTTCGGAAATTTGTCAGTACAATAAAAAAAATCTGCATTATTGAAGGATACGACTAATAGAGCTGCTGCTAAGTCTGTGTACACCTGTCTATCTAAATAAGCTTCTTTTCTTAGTCTCTAACGGCTTTTAATAGGAACACTAGCTCCTTTCTCCTAATAAACCAATTTTCCGAACGTGAGACTCTTTTACGAGAAACTCACGAGACTTTTGCCAGAGGAAGAAATCAACACTGAGCTTCTTGTGATCCTCGAGTGATCGCATCGGTGTACCGTGTGCGCCGTCATTTCTCATCGACACAACGCCTGGGAAATTCTGTCGCGTTTTCGACCGTCTATTTTCTTCGTGGTACAAACGCGCTCGTCAAGCAGGCTCGAACTTTCCAACGGAAGGAACCTTCTCGCTTTTGCGCGAACGGCTCACGCGAGGACAAAAACGCGTAGTTTCGAGCGCGGGAGCGAGATGAGGCGCGAGAACGAGGCGCGCGTCACGAGAGAGGAGCCGGCACTTCCGAAGCAGGATAATTGCGACTTTCACGAGAGAAAGAGAGAGAAAGAGACTTTTTACGACGATCGAAAAGCACACGAGACGCGGCGCGGCCGAGATGTGTAGCGACCGACCGAAATGGAGGTTGCTCGCGCGGACGTAAACGGAACAACAATTCGCGAAATTGCCATCGTGAAAGCGAGCGAGTGAGGTGCGTTTTCGATCGTGACGCGTTCGCGGTCACGCGAACGACGGGAGAATTATCCGGCCGGCTCTGTCCCTTGCGGGACGCGCGAGGATGCGCGTGCAGCTCGCTCGGCCGAGAAGAAAGTGCGACGTCAAAGGGACACGTCCTCGCACGAGATGTGAAGTACA
>NW_022639451.1:5873757-5883997 GCF_010583005.1 Odontomachus brunneus
GGGGGGGGGGGGGGGGGAGGGGGAGCGAGGGAGGAGATTGCGAGAAGAAAGATGCTTCACTCACCTGGCATACAGACGCAGCGAAATGTCCCAGGATCGTCCAGGCAGGAGCCGTCGTTCTGGCACGGATGCGACTCGCACTCGTTCACGTTCGTCTCGCATCGCGGCCCCGTGAATCCTTGCGTGCAGTTGCAGGCAAAGGAGCCGGGCGTGTTCACGCAGATACCGTCGTGCTCGCAAGGAGAGCCTGTGAAACATAAGAAAAGCGTGTGGTCAGTTAGCGTCGATCGAAGCACACGATGGAGACTCAACGCACAGTAGGGGATGATTTGTTTCAAGTCTGCAAACCGTCACAGATATGATGAAACTCATGTCTTAAAATACAAGGGTACATATAAGTATTAGTTGTTGGATACTTAGATTAGAGTTAGATTAAGTAGGCTGACGCAATGTGAGACTTAGAATATGTAATGTAAGATAGGAATAAAAAAACGTTACATATCGTCCAGCACTGACGCAGGACGAATCAGAACGAAGTACGTCTTGCCTCAGAGCAGGAGCGGTAATAAGATGATTTCGGCAGCAGTCGCTTAGAGGAGAGTAACGCGAACACACGTTTGACTGCGAGCGGCAGTTATTAGGCTTGCGTGCACGCGTGACTTTAGGAGCGGCTCAGTGCTCCGTCTATGAATTGAATGATCGGAGCGTTCGAATAAATTGTCAGAATTGTACGAATGATTAATAAATACCTGTTTGAGTAATATTAACAAAGCGGGCTTTCTAGACACCTTGTTTCGCGCAGAAATAGACTCCTGTTACAGTAATGTTTTGTTGTACCCGACTATACATGACACTAAGCTCCACGCATTTATTTATTGTTCGAACACGGAATACGGTGTCAACGGTTCGTACGCAGCAAGGTCCAAATTCAACCTTGAATCGAAATCCTTTCACTAAGCCCAGCACCACAGCTGGTACATTAACCTTGCAAATCATGCAATCACCTGAATTTCACCGAGCGTCCAAAATGCTGTCGCGCACTTCAATGGGATACGACTCCTCCGATCCCTCCGATATTTCCAAGACACGGAGCCGTTATTCGATCGCAACGATCACCAAGAATTTACTCACGAGAACGTCCAAAAAGAGAGCTCCGCGCGCTTTTATTACTCAGAGGCGCTAGTGATATGCAGCGTCGAATTTAAAAGGCGCAACCTAATTGCCACTGGCGCCGACAGATGTCGCCAACGACTAGAAATTTCTAGAGACCCTATAGTAAGAGTCTGGACAGTCTTGTCTTGTATTCTGTTGGTGTCGACAAAATATGGCGGAACCAATAAGGTGTTCGGAAATTATATTGGATGTGCAGTATTATTCTACTAGTAAGAATAGAAGAATTGATTAAAATAAGAAAACAAATTTGATTTTAAGTTTTATTTACATAAAAATTGCAATACAAAATAATATAATGTCATTTAATAGTAGAATGCATCGCCATAGTTTTACTACTGAAAAATTTATATTTTAATCGCCCTTTCTTGCAATCAATTTTTATGCGAAATCGAAATCTCATCGAAAAACCTTTCTCCGTACTATTAAAACAATTAGGTACGCAGCAGCCAGGCATTTTCTACAAAATTGTATGCAACTTGTAAATATAAAATACAGTATTAAAGGTTAGGAATTGATTTTTATAACAGCATGCATTTATAATACTTTTTTTCTATATATTTTACTTCATTACAATATTATATTATAAATTACCTGTTTTACTTGTTTGATATTTTATTATTGAATATAAGATTCACAAGATTTTTTTTCTTTGGATCACATCTATCTATATCATATCATCGCTGTTTATGTTTTACGACGCCATGTTTTATCGAACTAGAAAGACTGTCCAGACTCTTACTATAGGGTCTCTAGAAATTTCTTACGTACGAAAATTTGGCAAGATGTTGGAAACACGATGAAGCATCACGACTTGAGATCAAGTAGCGGAAAAGAGAATAGTGATTTCCTCAAAATCTGGAAAGCTGCCGGAGATACGAGAAGACATCGCGGCTCAAAATAAGGAAGAGGGTGATTCGGTTAAAATCTGGGAAGATGATACGAGAGAAGACATCGCGACTTGAAGTAGAGGGTGACTCGCTTAAAATCTGATAAGTTGTCGGGGACGAGAAAAAACGACGCAACGCGTCGCGGGAATCTCGCGTAGCCTTCGCGACATCGAACGGTTTAACGCGCTCAATAAAAGCGGCACTCTTTGACACATTCCGATCCGTACCGCTCTCCTTTATGACGACGATGACGCGTCGCTCGATATTCGTCTCGCCGGATAATTGCCGCTATATAAAATTCCGACGCGGGAAACGCGGCTCCTCGCTGCGACATTGAGAACAAATGTCGCTGATTTAACCAAACACCAAACTCTTGCAGCAGATGGTTTGTTGTTAACACGAGACAGCAAATGGCGCAATAGGAACAAATGATTTATTACTTTCAATTTGCCACTCTAAACCTTCTGTAATGGAGACATAAGGTCTGTTTTTTTTAGCTAAACTACCTAAACTCGTGCAATAAGTTGAAGTAAAACATATCTGTTTCACTTTAACTTATTGCACCAGCGTGCACCAGTTCAGACAGTTCAGTTAAAAAAAAACAGATCTACAATTAACCTAATTTAATTTAGGCCAAGTTCCACAACATTCGTTTAATTTTAACTACCAGTTAAGTCCCAATAGTGATTGGTTAATTCTGACTAACTCTCCTTATGTCAAATGCGATTGGTCAAGTCCAATGGAATAACCAGCCAGTTAAGTTAACAGAAGGTTGTGGAACTGGGCCTTAAATAGATAAGAACAAATGCGACTTGTATCTCAAGCAATATACGTTTGTTAAAATGATCAATAAGGAGAAATGATTTGCAGCGCTAATTATTCGATCTATTTCTCAGACAATCACCAAACATACTTTTGTTCTGATAGCCGAGGGATTTTTTCTCAGTGAATGTTGCGAGAACGGGGGACTGTCGTGGCTCCGCCTCGGTGAAAGTTCATCCGGTTTCGGATGCTCGGGACAGACGTCGCCGTCGTCGTGTGATATTCGCGTGTGCTGCCATTTTGAGTGAAACTTTTTCCTGTTCGGCGACGAGGTACGACTACGACGAGCGAGAAAAGAGAAGAAGGCCGTGGCGGAGACGCGCGAAAAGCGCTCCTCCTGTTCTTTCTTAGCCCGACAGCCCTTCGGTGGGCACGTCGGTGACTCTTAAATCGCGGCGGCAGCGGCGTGAACGCGACTCGCATCAATAATTAATAGCTGAATACGGCTCGGGCTGAATCTCGTTACGTGGCTTCGTGTATAGCGCGTTTCTCCGCCGCGGTTGGACCAACGAGAGAGGAACGGAGGATAGTACGCCTTAATTGGCGAACACACCGCCGACACTTTTTAGACGCCGCCATCAGGACGGGAGGGGGTAGGGGGAAGAGGAACGGACACTTCCTATACCCGGTTAACTCGACCATAAGGAGCATGCTGGTAGAGCATTCTCGAAGCAGCAACTCGACGGTTCGTTTAAAAGAGATCGCAATTTTGCCCGTGGAAGCCCTCTTTTCCCGGAGAAATACTCCCTCGCCCCTCGGCGCATTTCTTGTAATTGCCGCGAGATAATTGCTACGGGTCGTTGCGTATCCCGGTGTATCTCTCGCCAAATGAGCGGCGGAGGAGCGCTTCATTAGATGCGCACGCTCTCCTTTCCCTCTTTCCCCGTTCCTTCTCGACACGATAGAATTTCGCCGCGCGCTTCGAGTGCGTCGAAGTTATTTTACTCGTTCTGTACACGCTCTGTACACAAATATTCACTCGACGATTTAGAGGAGAATTAATTCTATGCAAGTGAAGAATCACTCGAATTCGAGTGACTCTCAGTGGTTACTCTATTTTTCGAGCGAAATCTCACTCAAACAGATTCAGAGAGAAGAATTTCTTTCGCGTTACTTCAAGCAAACCTTTAACCTCTTCGCTACGGCTGGACTTTCCGCGGAGCTGTATCTCTGTACGACAAAGTTCGACGCGGACTGCACGAAAACAATGCAGTACTGCGATTTGTGTCTGGTAATGCTTTTCATTATGCAAGCACATTAGAATAGGATAAACTCGGATAGAATGGCTATACTTTTTTAAAATGCAAAAAAATACATTTCTTATTGTTATTTCTTAATAGCGTTTGGAACGTTACTTCACTGAAGTCTACAATACATAATACCATCAAAGTTAAAAGAAAAATACTTCAGTGAAATTATTTATTACAAAAATATCAAAACATGAACATTGGCCATCTTATCTAAATGTTTAGGGCAAGATAGCCATAAGAAATAGATGACCCATACATATTTTATGTTCAAGATTCTGTATCTATTATTTTATAAAATAATGAAAAAAAAACATAATTTGACATATTCAATTTAGTATAGGATATTTAATACATATTATTTGTGAAAAATATAATATACATGTAAAATAGAAACCTCTATTACAAAACTTTAAATTTGAAATTCAACTTTTGATCAAAACATATTGCACATAAGATTTAATTACTGTAATATTGAAAGTAACTTTTGACATATAACGACTTTTGTTTTATAAATGTTAGAATAAAAGGCCATCTTACCCAAAATGTGAGTGAAAAACGGTTATAATAGTACTTATAAACAAATAGTGAAAATGAAAATAAAAATGCATATTATATTATAATTTACATACCTACTTTATATCTAACGTTGATTGCGATAATTGTAATTTATTCGACGTTACAGCAAGTTTTAGATACATGAGAAATTTTGGATACATGAGAAATTTTATAGATAATCGAAAATAAAAATGTAATGCAATATTCATAATCTTGCTATTTCCAAAAGTGTACGCACATACACTACGATAAATGTCGATTGTCTTTGTGACTTACACAAACGCAATGTTTTGCAATTATTAGAGAAATTACAGCCTATGGCCATCTTTCCGGTATGGCCATCATATTCGAGTTTATCCTACAGTTTAGATGAGTTTAAATAAATAAATTATAATTTATTAGAAATAAGATTGACGCCACTATAGTGGCGTACCATTCAAAAAGATGACATACGCAAAAGCCACTATAGTGGCGTACAGTATCTAAGAGGTTAAAGATACTACAATTAAATAATGTAATAATTGCAAAACATTGCATTTGTGTAATCAGTCACAAAGATAATTGACATTTATCGTAGTGTATGTGCGTACATTTTTGGAAATAGCGAGATTATGAATATTATACTATATTTTTATTTTCGACTATCTGTAAAATTTCTCATGTATCTAAAACTTGCTGTAACGTCGAATAAATTACAGTTAAGCTATCGCAATCAACGTTAGATACATAAAGTAGGTATGTAAATTGTAATATAACATGCATTTTTATTTTCATGTCTCGAGCAGCATATGATACTTTACGTAAACTTCCTGTATATTTATTGGACCACCGTTCATTTAGCAGTACACTTACTCTACGCGAGACGGCCAGGTGTTTTCTTCATCGTCCGTCTCATATCCGCAAGATACGCGCGCAATTAGCTGCTTAGACACACGCGGGCTTTTCTCGCCGATGACTGCGAACGGTCGCGAGCTTATAAAGAGGCGTCGCTCTTGCTCCTCTCGGTCGCATACCGTGCTCGTGCAATTCGCCGGCGGTTTTTCCGAGCCGGCGTAATTGCTGTCGCAGCCGCCGCGTGACGAGCGACGGGGGATGAAAGGGACGAAAGGGCGCGACGCGAAGAAACGTGCGTACGTGTGTCGTGAATGCGCCACGGAGCGTGCAAGAAACGCATTCCCGCGCCGTGTTCGCGATCGGCCGACGAGGAAGGAGAGATGACGAATCGCTCTCCGAGAATGCCACGTAGCGGGCCTAGTCACCCGAAGAGTCGCCTTTAATATGTCTCACCGCGTGTGCAGGTGGCTAAAAGAGGCTGTGACGCGAGCTCGCGACGAACAATACCGCCTGAAATCCGCCACCGCTGTCTCGGTGATTGTCGCCGAGACAACTCGAATTTTTCCGCGCAAAGAGAAAAGATCTTTTCCCGCGGAGAAATTTTCCGCATGAAATTCCGTCTTGAATAATGAGACGTCTGAAGACGTGTTTCAGACAGTAATTTAGCAATATGTGTGCGTTAATATATTTATATATAGCCTTATAAAATAAACTCTAAATTTATTATATAAACTCAGGGGAAAAATATCTAAAGAGTAAGAAATATTTATTCGTTGAATGGTAATAACATATTCTACTAATATTCTTACATCGTGAAAAAACTTCTTTCAAGTAGGAAGGTATATATTTTTATAAAATCGTTGCTTTTCAGGAAAGAAAGCAATTTCGTTCTATCTGAACGAAGAATTTAGGTGTAAATAAATATGTTATTAGTATCCATCGCGAATAAACATCTTTTTTATTTTTGAGATATTTTGTTGCTCGATGTACCGCGTGATTCGTACATGGAAAAAAGAGATGTGGTGCACCTAACAAAAAATATTTAGTTGTAAGCAAATAGCTGCATCATTCTACATATCTTATATGATAGTTATGTGTATGGTTGATTTGACTTACTTTGGTGTGTCAATTACATCAATGAAGTTGCGCGTGATCTGGTTGTGGCAACCAGAAATTAGTAAGGAAATCATTTTGCATAGACAAGCTAAATATCGATATAGTTGCATTAATCAATGCTATATTGCAAAGCAGCGATGTTAAAAAACAAAAGCAATTCACTACGCGCACAGCTAGAGATGTATACATGTGAAAACTGGTTCCGAGTGTATAAATATATATTTGTAGTTGCCGCGTAATGAGCCGCGTTAACCATGTATTATCACTGCTGCAACATAAATAACTCAGCCACTGCTCTTTGGTTACAGCAACCACGTAAATAGTTGTTCCGTATTTTACTATTGAATCTGATTGGCACAACCAGATTTCTGTATGGATCAACCATATTGTTTTTTCCGTGTATGAATGCAATTTCTGATATCCTTTATTTTTACACCGGTCTTTGGCATATTGATCGAACACATGGTTCTGCCCCAATTTCTGCATTCCGAAATTTTTGAATCACCAGCGCTTGGTGGTTTTGCAAACCCATGATGCCTGATCGAACTTCCCGACACGACCGCGGGCATAATTGGTCAGTTGCATGCGCCGCGAGGCGTAGTTTGCGAGTCGCGCGCGTTGCAACGCGTTGCATCGCGTTGCACCAAACAGCCGAGCCGGTGCAGTGGCTGGCTGCTCGTCCGTGGACTTCTTGCTCTCTCGCCGGGAGCGCGGCTCGCTTAAGGAACTTAATCTACCAGAAAATATGCAATCTAGATAATAACAGAGCCCCGGCTCGGGCGCGAGATCATTATGGTTGTTATTAAACTTAAAATAACAATTTAGCGTTTAATTAGATTCGTTCGTGGGGGCTCCGCGACGCGCGAGCCTTTTTCCCCCTTGAGAAAAGTGCGCTTCTGTGTACTCCGGGGCCGGAGCTGGCCCCTCTTCTCTCGCTCTCTCTCTCTCTTTCTCTCTCCTTTGGCTGCGCTCCTCCTTCGAGACGCGACTTCCGGCAAAATCTCATTATACTCGGCGCGCGCTGTCGTCGCGCGCAAACTACGTCTCTACGAATGCGCTTCTTGCTATGAACACGTTTTCTCCCGACCAGTCGATACGATTGCAACGTCGCTTCGACGTCTCCCTCAACGTATAATGCAACACAGTGTTATCGCGACAGTCGATAACGCACAGAAGATAACCCGCCTCGGGAAAGATAGGCAGGATATATCTCGGAGGAAAGAAAGTTCTCGCGGGTTCTTCGCGGCAAACTTGATTGAATCGATCTCACTTCTCTTGTCGAGAATGAGAACGAATGCACGAACTGACGTTTTTCGGGAAAATATTCGAGATAATTAAGACTTTAATTAATGCTTTAAGAATGCGATTTTAAGACTTATCACAACGTGCTCAACGCGCGCTCCTGAAATTTGACTACCTTCACCTGTTTATAAATAACGGAAAAATGTGAACAGGTCTATCTGTACGATTCGAGTGTGTCATCAAGTATACAGGCCTCTTGGTGATATCGACTTACCATTGTTGACGTTGCCAAATTCCGGTGTAATAATGGGCCTTTGTTTAGCCGGCAGGTAACAAAGCAGAGCTCGCGATGGCCGAGTGAGGGTCGTGCCATTTCAGCACGAAAACGAATAGGAGGAAACGAGAAGAAGGAACAATCGCGGGGACAGACTTCGTTGCGCGCATTACTGTATTTGCATTCGCGCGAAATTGGGTGAACTTTTGACACGTGAAAGAAGTAGTGGATTTTAAAAAATCGGAAAACAGAATTTTATACGTAAACTCTGAAAGATCAAATAATAGAAAAAAAATTATGCCAATAATATATGTGAAATGTACATAATAAAAATTTTCGCAGAGATAAATTTAGAAAAAAAAGATGGATGCAAGACGTTATGGTATAATCGGTTATAGTTACGCAAGAACGATCTAGCCCGCAAAATTATGATTTGAGTTTTTGTTTTATCAATGAGTAGTCCATATGTCTTTCTACATAAAACAAAGAAGAGCCTTATAAGTGCCAAAAATGAATTAAAAAGTTTTTATTTTCTACTAGCTACGCCATTTTTTACTATTTACGTCTTTTTTATTTATCTTTTTAAGAGTCAAGTTTGTCAACGAATAAGTTGGATCATTCTCACGTAACTACGATCAATTCATATTTTCTCACAGAGAAAAATATGGTTACATTCGCCCCCAGTAAAACTGTTTTGTAATTTTAACCACAAAAATAGTTAGAATAACTATCCTTCTAATAACACTTACTAAAACAATGATTATTCTAACTATTTAAATAGTTAGTGTTATTAGAAAGATAGGTATTCTAACTACTTGTGTGTATTAAAATTACAAAATAGTTTTGTTGGGGGCGAAAGTAATCATATTTTCCTCTCAGTGCTGAATCAAATGAAGAAGTTTGTTACTCGCGATGCACATATACGAAGAGTGTCAGAAATTCTCTGACATCCCGCCAACCGTCACCCCTTTGCACGATCAAGGATCTCAGGTGTTTCGATCCCTTTCAGAGCACCGAGGATGTAACTCAACACCGGACGACAACGAAAACGGCGACGGTGGCTGGCCGTCTTGTTTGCGGTGGTCTCTCGCTGCGAATAGCCCGGCGTTTTCAGAAATCCGGCGTAAATATTTATAAACCGGGAGAAAGAGGAGAAGAGGCGGTCACCTCAGACGACGGCGGTCTGCGTCGGATAAATTATGCGGAAGGTAAGATCGCGGCGGCGAGAGAGACGAAAAGGGTTCACCGCGAGAAGTGGATCTACTGGAATATTCGCATTCACGGATGTGCGATCGATCGGCCCTAAAACTAAAAAAAAAAACGCGAGGATATTTCCTATACCGCATGCCTCGCGGGTATACGCGAGAATTGCACGTTCGGATTAACACAGCGCGCGAACCTTAATACGACCACTCCCGGTTTATAGCCGCTCCGCGAGAATCCACGTAAATGCACAAATTGCTCGCAAGAAAGAGGAAAAGAAGAGGAAGGATTTCGTCCCCGAACGTTAATTAAACTGTCCGCGCAACACGCGGTCACACATTAAAAGGGTGGCGACTCCGCCGGATGAGGGTAGCTCCAATTATATCGAAATTCGCTTCGCTCTCCGATCTAATAAACCTGCCGATTAAATGGACCTCTAAATTCCCCCTTCATCCTCTCTCTCTCTCTCTCTCTCTCTCTCTCTCTCTCTCTCTCTCTTCGGCGAGAGCCGAGATTCCTCTTGAAAACTGGAATAATTAAAGAGCGACGAGGGAGGAAAGGCTAAGAGGTAAGCGGAGTCTTGATTTCCCTGACTTAACGCGGCGGTCTCCGGAGCGGGCTGCTATCTCAACTTATCGCGGAACAGGCATTAAGAGATCTCCTACGGCTTCGCCGCGAGTCGCGCACGTTCGTTCGGGCGTAGCTCTTAAGTTATTATTCCAAGTACAAGCGCGGCCGCGGGCGTGCGGCCGAGGGTGGCGATAAGTGCACGTTTCCGATGGAAAAAAGACCGAGAGAGAAAGAGAAAGAAAGAGAGAGAGAGAGAGAGAGAGAGAGAGAGAGAGAGAGAGAGAGAGAGAGAGAGAGAGAGAGAGAGAGAGAGA
>NW_022639451.1:5885287-5905608 GCF_010583005.1 Odontomachus brunneus
AGAGAGAGAGAGAGAGAGAGAGAGAGAGAGAGAGAGAGAGAGAGAGAGAGAGAGACAGAGAGAGTGAGTGAGTGAGAGAAGAAGAAAAATGAACGGATCGCGAAAACGACGCAGCCACAGCTTCCAACCGATCCCGTCGAAAGATCCGCCTTGACGCCGGGGAACAGCCGATAATTATGCCCGGTGGCCATTAATAAACTAATCCTTGGGGATTTCTTAGCGGCCATCGGGAGCAGAGTGCCCTGTCGCTTTATCAGCCTACAGAATCTCCAAGTGCCCAGGGCAATCGTCAGAGGAAGAGACGGATGATGGGGAGATGGTGGTAGAGGTGGCGGGAGGGAGGTGTGTGGCCGATCTACAGGGTTTAATGACTTGTAGTATCAAACAGCCGGGAGGAGAAAAAAGGGGGATAAATGAGATGAGGTGGGCCCGGAGTCCCGGCTAATCACCGGCGGTATTAACGCGCGCGCACGCGGCGAAAATCACGTTTGAGTTTGGTAAGCGCACACGCTACGGACGGTGAAGAAGAAGAATGCACACGACGTGTCGAGCTCGAATCACTCGTTTTCGAAAACGGTCGAGATCGATTTTAGTTAGAGATTGGTGACAATTATATTTCAAACAAAATATTAGCTGACCTTTTAATCGAGAACTTTTTATGTAATTAGTTCAGGTAAAATGCACTGCTCGAAATCATTTGTAGGATCACCAGTAATTCTTTTCTTCGAATTAAATTTAACGACAAATAGCTAACAATCAGTGGAGACCAAAGTTAGATATTGAGAGAAATATTCTCATACGGAGAAAATATTGTAGTAAAAATTACAACTACATTCTTGCGAACTTGGACCATGCAGAATTGTGAACGATATTACTGTATACTTGTTTAAAAATGCTATGCATCTTTGACTTTTCAATATAAAATTATTGCAAAATTGAATTTTTATCCTATATCAGGTGGATCGTCAAATTTACTACTGTTTCGATAAATTCTCCAATTTCAGTATAAACCAGCTTTATAAAAAACAGCATAGAAAGAAATATAATTCTCCGTGTGTCTAACCACAAGACGAAGTGATCCCCTAATTGTTTCTAACAGCAATGTGCACGCACACATACACATTATACTCTTCGTTCTCTCGCGAGGAATGTTCTCAGGACGACGATTTTTCGAGACGGCGGAATTTCCAAGAACGGAAGCGATAAATCGATAATAACGACACGACTTGATCGCGAGTCCACGGGCGAAAACTCAAGAAGAACATGCGCGAGCGCGCGGAACCGGGCCTTATGGCCAAAGGGTAGTTCGCCCTTCATCATCGTCGACACGAACGTAACAGAGAGCCATGTGCGTGGCGGTACGGTAATTTACCGATAATTTCTCGAATCGCGCGTCCTTCGCCGCGATGAGTAATCGTACGCCCCCGAAGCGAGAGGGAGAGAGGGAGAGAGAGTAGAGAGAGAGAGAGAAAGAGAGAGGAGCGACCATCCGCGAGCGGTCCTCTTTGCGGAGGAATAAGGAGCTGTCTTTGAGTAATGTCTTCCTAATTATGACGACCGTGCAAAGCGCGGAACGCCGCGACGAGGACGAGGACGACCAAACACCGAACAGTCATCATCGAGGGAAAACGCGTGCGTCTCTAATTCGTCGTCCATTCGAACCGTCGTGGACAAAAAGTGTCTAACAGTCGAAATCAAACGCTGATTTCGAAAGCGCGGTCGGAGCTCGCCACGCGGCCAGCAGAACGCTACCTGTGGCCAGCTAGAACAAACCCAGACGCGGATGATAAATGACACCGTGACACGCGATACGATATTTTTGGCGTCTCTGTCCTGAAAAATTATACCCACCACCACGTTTAGAACGTGGTTCACGATCAAGACAACGAAAAAGAGCACATTGCAAAATGATTGCATGATGAAAAAAATTTGGTTGGTTCAACAAAATGTCTGCTGAAATATAGTCTTCGATTAGATTTCCGGCTGAAGTCAGCAGAAGTCTGTATGCAGGTCAACAAGATTCTGGTTAACTGCACTGAGAGACAAAGGCGGTTATAAACCGACAAAATCGGTGGTCACTCGCCGTCTTCAAAGAAATATTGTATCTATTGAGCCAATTAGTTCAATAATGATGAAATGAGCTGCGTTAATATAGTTACCGACCAAATCGCAATCGTTGAATCAATTGATAACTCTTGCCGCAGCAACGATATAACTCGTTCAGTCTGCTTCAACGTATTTTGCTTGTTCAAATAAGATCTTATTGATACACACTTTTTTCTGAGTATAGAACTTGTCATTGTTTCCAGTTGACCAGAAATTTTGTTAAATCGCACGTAGAATTCTAGTGACTTCAGCTGGAAAAGTTGGC
This sequence comes from Odontomachus brunneus, assembly GCF_010583005.1. Taxonomy (NCBI): domain Eukaryota; kingdom Metazoa; phylum Arthropoda; class Insecta; order Hymenoptera; family Formicidae; genus Odontomachus; species Odontomachus brunneus. Next base: position 5,887,659 of record NW_022639451.1, read on the forward strand.
CGAAGATCATATTTCACCAGATACTTGGTTAATCCAACCGTATTTCTTTCGTGTATATCAAAGAAAAAGAAGAAAAAGAAGAAGAACAGAACGCATACACTCAAGAATATTATTCTCACGTACGCGATAACGATTCGAGTTCACGTTCCGTCGCGGTCGTTACAAATGGATCGCGGACGGACATTTCGGATCGCGTAATTGCCAAGGCGATGTCTAATTATCGAGCGTACCGACGAGTATCACCTGCGCGCGGAGTTCACGGAGCGGTCGCGCGGCGCTAATGAACGAGCGAGGCGAACCGGCTGATTGTTAACGCTCACCACCGAAATCCAATTAATTCCGTGACGGTTGATTAACGAACGCGCGGCCACTAATGCGAGGAGGAAATCCGCCGCGTGCGCGCTACTACGCGCGGCCGCGCGATCAGGGTACGGTGGACGAGCGCGGGGAGCGGAGGAAGGGACACAAAAGACGCGCTTTCGATTATTAATGAAGTGTCTTTGTCCGGAACGAAACGTATTAACCGGCCGTACATACGTACACGTATTCTGCGCCACGTACGGCGCGCTGCGTGTTTATTATGGCGCATTGCGAGACAGAGAAAGAGACAGAAAGAGAGAGAAAAAAAAAGAGAGAGAGAGAGAGAGAGAGAGAGAGAGAGAGAGACAGGCAGAGAGAGAGAGAGAGAGAGAGAGGGGGGAGGGGGAAAGAGAGGGATTTACTCCGAGCGGTTTCCAGATGCTCCACCTCGTCTCCTTTCTCTCCGCCGTTTAAACGAGTTCGCATTCCTATCGTCGGTCCAGCTGCGATCCGCGGCCGATAGTCGGTTTAACCGCGATCGCACCGATCCGCGCGATATCCCGCAATGCATCCCGCCTAATCCGCCTCATGTCTTCCGCGTTCTCACTTGCTTCGCGAATTCGCGGATTTTACCCGCGACTCGCGCAGAGAAAGACGTTTATTTTGATGGACGTGAGTCGTTTCCGGGATGCCGTTACCTTTAACATCTCGAAAATGTGTACACTGAGATTATTGTAGCCAAAATTACGTTGAAATTGAACATTTGCCTACAATATTTTTTGCAAAGCCAGGCTGTACCCAAATTGCAGTACAAATTATTGTCAAAATAGTAAAGTTGCGACGATCTATCGAATATATAATATGAAAAAAAAACGTTCAATAATTTTGTAATATAAAGTCAAATGCGCGTGATATTCTTAAATAAATGCATAATAATTTCGATCAAAATTTTACAAAGTAAATTTTTTAAATATAAAAATTTCGTTACAAATTTTATTATATAATATTTCTCCCGCATATCTTGTTGCAAATCTTCAAAAATTAACGTGAATCATCAATTTAGTGGTATTGTAACAACATTTTTGCGAAGAGATGAGAATAAAAAAGGGCAAAAAAAAAAAAGAAATAAATCACACAGGCCGGGAAAGACGCAGTGCGCTAACGCATTCGCGTCTCTTCTCGAGACACGGTCATCTGACAAAAATACATACATCAGCTAGGTTTTTTATATTATTGAATGCCATTGCTGAAAAGTAAAACATAAAACGATCTTACGTGTGTAAGAACCGTTAAAACGCCTCGAAAGATCCGATTCTATCTATCTCTGTGTTTCTCTTTCTCTCTATTATACTTTACTCTCTTTCTCTCTCTCTCTCTCTCTCTCTCTCTCCCTTTCTCTCTATTAGCGACGACGGTTGGGTAAAGGAACGAAGGATTTCGAGCCGCACTGCGGGTCGAATCGAAACCTCGCAGATGATATCGGTAGAAGAAGCTTACGTGCGGCGTGCGCAAGAGGGAAACCGCCGAGGTGTGTGGCTCCATGCCGCGCTCGATTCTCGGTCGGACTATTAATTAACTCGCGACTACTGCCTGTCCACTGGTTAATTACAAACCCATTACCTACGTGCATTACGTACTTACGCCGCCGAACGGCCGCTTAATCTAGTCGACTTGGGACCGCCAATGCGCCTTCACTGCGCTAACACGGGATGCACTCACTCGCGTCGTGACGAGAAAAAAACGCGGGATGAAGAAGGATCATATGATATCGGACTGTTGTATCGATACCTGATACCGCGAGTTCCTGGGGAAATTTTCGAAAATTCAATGGGTAACGATGAATTTGTAGATGAGAAACTTACCGATATTCGTTTACCAACGGGACAACGATGACACAGAATCGACGATCGCGTTTCTAAGTTTACGTACCGCTGATTGCTGGAACGAGCTATCTCGCGTTCAGACACATACACACATACACAGGCGTATGAACGTAAAGTTCGATGCGTGGAACGGTCGCGCCGAAAAAGAGTCTCGATAAATTCCCGCGCGGCCATTAATTATCGCCGCGGAATTATTAATAATCGCCGGCGTCTTGACAGTGGGACTCCCTCGCGATACATCACGCGGGACCCTCCAATCATAGGTCACATATCACATTCGTTCGGCGTCGAGGGAGCAAGAGAGAGAAGGAAAGAGTGAGAGAGCGTGAACGCGAGAGAAGAGGAACGGCTTACGAATGACAAGTTTGCCCGCAGCTACGCGATCGGCAAAGGAAAGGGAGAGAAAATTGGGTACATCGCGCGCGGCGCGCCATTAACGATCGTTGCTCCCCGCGAACGTTCACGCGCGCCACAATTGTGCGTGTATATATGTATATGTGTGTGTATGTGTGCAATCGGACCGACACGTCACCACGAGAGATAAATAACGATAAACACAGAGATCCCGTGAGATCTAGATCTCGCACTGGCGATTGTCGTCGCGCCCTCACGCTTTCGACGGCAACTACACAGAGAGAATATTATGGTTTTCCTTTTTCTCGTATGAATTCCTTCGAATTTTACTCTATTTTTAGTAGTCTATGAAGACAGACTGTCAGTAGGATCTATCTTCCTAAGAAACATAGTAAATTTCGCTAGAAACATAGCAGATTTTGCTACAAACATATACAAACAATGTGATATTAAAATATGAATGTTTTAATATCACATTTTAGTTCCTACACGAAAAAAACGTTTGGAACTAAATTCTTTGTGTGGTACAAATAAACCAGAAAACTCCGATTGAAATTATCATATATTAGAATTCTGTTACACAAAAATTTCGCTAACTTGAACAGATTTTTGGTAACTTTAACCGGAATTTTTGATTCAGTCATTATTATATACCAGAAATTTGATTCAACCAAGCGTTTTTTTCCATGTAAAATACGAGTAGCACATATGAAATGAAAGAATACTGTAAATTTGCTGCTTAAATAAAAGATTTTTAAGTAAATATGTTATATAATATCCACTGAATAAATACGTCTTCTCTTATAGTGTATCTTATACATGCCGCATACCTACGCGGAATATCAAATCGTCTGCATGAATCGTGAAAATTATACGTTTCATTATCGCGCGACGAAAAATCTGTGTCACTGCGGACAACCTTTGCTGAATATTAAATTATGGCAGTATGTAACAAAGCTGATGAATTATACATTCCGCCATCGTATGTGCAATATCTACGTCGCCTCGGAATATTTTTGCGGAATATGGAATTATGGGACCGGCGCAACGGACCGGTAATGTTCGAATTATACGCTGTGAATTTAAATTGTAGTAAACAAATAACTAAAAGGGCAGAGAGAGAGAGAGAGAGAGAGAGAGGGAGTGAGTAAGTGAATGAGTAAGAGAGAGAGAGAGAGATGCGTTCGGATGGACGTTTCGTAATTGCACACGAAACGCACATGTCTCGAACAATCATCTGAGAAAACCGTGGCGGCTAATTTTCATTATTATACTGTACTGATACGAGCTCATAACATATGTTGATTAAAACTCCCGGACAGGCGATATATCGATCAACGTGGTCCGATGACGAAAACGACGATGAGGACGGCGCGCGATGAGAGGAAGACAGAGAGAGGAAAAGAAAGAGAGACGAGAGGACCCGGCACGATAAATAACGCGGCGCGGATCCAGTGCCGAATTAATCGATCGTAATCGATCGATCGCCGTCCGCCAATCTGCCCCGTGTGGGTTTTCAATTTGCTCGGACCGTGGGGGCCTCCGTACACTCGGAACGCGTACATTAATCCCGCGATTACTATAGCTCGGGGTCTCGAGAGCCACGAGCGCGGATCTTGCCGTTATCTCGTCTGAAAAATCTCTTTCTCTCTTTCTCGCGCGCGCGAGATATCGATCCCGACGTGTCTCGCCTCTTCTTCCACGATCGTTCTCCAACGAGGATTACAAACAGCGGCTGTATCCTTATCCCGACGCCAATCGTAGTGACCGCGATTACGATCACTGCAGTGACGCGCGTTGACGTGTGTGATACTTTCCCCAAATGATTTATATTTGTGTACGTCACGTGTCCGTTAAATATTCGTTTTGCATTGTTATTATGTTGAATTAAAAGTGCGAGTTAAAACGCGGTAAAACGAGATTCAAGCGAAAATAATACACTTGGACTTGCAGTGTGGCTCGCACATGCTACTCTCTTAGAATGAATCAGTAAAACATCACTGAAAACAGTGAATATACACTGATTTGCAGTTATAAGTGTTGCACTGAAAGTGCTCAGTGCTATACTTATAACTGATATCAGTGACTATTCACTGATTCACTTTAAGAAGTACGCGAAGTGTCCATCCGTAATCCAGGTGCCACTCCTAACATTCTTATCCATGGGAACATTTCCTCGCTTCTCTAAACTGTAACAAATCCGACACTATTCCGCCTTTAGAGTCCCTTTCTCACGATCTCGCGGCTACTTTATAGCGCGGGACGCCCGCGACATTCGGTATCATCAATTCGCCATTAAATAAGTACGCCTAAGCGCGCCACGGTGGTGATCCTTCGGAGCGATGGAGCGTAATGATGATCACTTACACCGGAACTCGTTTTTGCCGGCTCGTTCGCCGGCGAGAGTTGATCGATGATGGACAAAAATCGAGAGACGTATGGCGATCGCCGTGATCGCGACGTGAAATTCGGCTGCCGTTTTTAGTTACAGAACCATTAACGACGCTAACGAAGGGTACTCTCTGGATTCAACGTTCTCTCTTTCTCTCTCTCTCTCTCTCGCTCGCTCGCTCGGTCTCTTTTTCGTTCCTCAGAGATGAGGGAAGAGAGAAAGAGAGAGCCGTTCGCGTGTCCTCGATTGGCTCGCAATTACCATACTGCCCACGCAGATGCAGCGATGTTAACACGCACAGGTCGCGCGGGGCGGAGGGACTCACAACCGCGCAAACATACGTGATCAGAGGGAAATATTGCGGAGCGCGATGACCCTTTGAAGAGTGTCGTTCGTACGGCCGTTATCACCTCGTCGAAACTCTTTCGACCTTAACACGACGAATTAATCACGCGAAAGAAACGTCTTGAGTAGCGAATGGAGAGGAAGACTATACGTCCATTCGTATTTCTTTATCCACGCTCTTTCTAGATGTTTATACAGTGAGAGAAGAGATGTCTAAAGAATAAAAAATATTCATTTAATTCGGAGCCGAGTTGTATAAATCGTTGGTGCGATTTCGCGGCTGTGTATCCTTGGTATCTTTCACTGGATGTGTATGCCTCCAAAAAAGAGTTAACAATTTTTTTATTGCACAAAAAATATTTTTTCAATATCAGTATTTGATTTTGGTGCAAATGTCTCACGGAATTTCAATAGATTGCATTGAAAAATACGTATCGAATGGGATCATCATTGACCCCATTCTGTTATTTAAGAATTTAAGGATTTATATCAGTATAAGTAAATATGCTATTTACTCTAAATACTTCTTATTCCTTAAATATTCTCTCTCTCTCTCTGTACAATTGTTTTTGTTTCTTTTCTTTTTTTGTTGACCTTTTGAAGCACAGAAGCTTCAAACTTTGGATTCTAATAAAATATTCATATCACATATCTAGAACGACAAGTTAAAAGATAATTTTTTTTTAATTAATTTTTTATATTTTTCTAAATTTTTTTACAAAATAGAGGTAGTCTCACTGTGCAATAAAATATTTTTATCACTATACACAGCCTGAGCAGTGGTTTCGTTGCAAGATTATTATACCTGAAGCTATAATTTGGTTCTAATATGTGATCTCAGGATAAAAACACTATGCTCCAAAGGGTTAAATATCAAATACATAGCTATCTCAATTAAATTAATATACCGCAGTTAGGACAAACGAACGTCCCGTTGTAGAGTAACCGAGAGACCGAGTCTTTCTTATTTATGTTTATTTACATTTATTTACGTTTATTTTTGACGGGGCACGGCGTGTAGTGTCTGCCCGGAGCGCGTCTTCTCAGACGCATGCCGCGTGAATCCGATTAAGATGATGTTCTAATCTGAATAATTCGCGTCACCGCTCACAACTTTTTCGCGCCGTGCTCAGCCTCGCGCAATTTCCAAAGACGCTTCGCGCCGCCGAGAATTCCCACAGTCTCCCGCCCGCAAGCCGGCAATCGTATTTTTCAGCCAGACGTATGACGTACGCAAGGTTAAGACGCGATTTGCCGCTTCAATGACTCCCTGAAAATTTTCCCCGACTGTCACTCCAGCCCGGCGATTTATTATTTCCCGCGAACGCGACTTTAATACGCGCGAACTGGTCTCGCCACGCCGCGATAAACATCTATCCAATTGCTATCCCTATCTCCTCCTTCTCCTCTTCCTTCCCCCTCCCGCCCCTCTTTTTCCAGCGAGATTTTTCTCGGCGCAATCGACCGGCATTTCTGCGTTCTTGAATCGAGCCCGTCATTAATAACTATGTCCGGCTAGACCGGAGCCGCCGTGAGAGGCTCATTACTTTCGATTTGAACGGAGATTACTTTCGAAACGGATTATAATAGCGGCCGAATCGAACGCGGACGAACGCGGTTATTCTAAGAGCCGATCTTCAAAATCAATCGCCGCAATCAAGCGGTCGATACCATTCCCAGGTCGATTAGGCACTTCATTTGGCCGAATTTATCCCCGGATCGGCCGGCGATTACGCGAAACTTGTAATTCAAGATGAAATTTCCCGCTTTGCACAAGAGCGGTCGTTTAACTATTCGCAATTCCGTTAAGTTGGAAGAGCCATGGAAATACGAATGATCGAGCCGGATAATAACAACAAGAGTCGCATGTTCGCGAATGTAAATATACGAGTGAGATAAAAACAAGGCAAAAACATTTCACAGAAGCAACGTCTGATACACTGCTCAAAAAAATTAGATGATCACAAAATGAACGAATAGTTTTACCTGTACTAAGGAAAAATATTTAAATAAAAATATTTATTCAACGGGTACTAAGTAATATGTTTACTTATATAAAATATTTTTCAAATAAGAAAATATATATTTTTTTAACACTTTAGCTGTTCATGAGATCAATTATTTTAATTAAATTTGTTATATTATTAAATTATTTTAATTAAATTTGTTAAAGTTGTTGAATAAGAGGATTTAGATTTAAGTAAATATTCTCCTAGTATATACGGATAAGTATATTTTAAAAATTTTTAAATATTTTTTTCTCAGTGAACTGTTTCTATTACTTAAATAAAATGTGGAATGAGAAATAACTAATAAATATGTTCTTAGCAAAATTAAAAAACATGTTGACGAAAAAGAGTATCTTATACTTTTCAAGTATCTAAAAAATAATATAAGAATCCTAAGAAACGATCTTGTAATTGTTTCAAACAGTGCAAGAACATGAGTCAGGAAAAAATTGCGAGAAAATGGAGAGGACTTTTCCAAGTGAAATAAGTCGTTAAAGCATGCATACGTTAAGAAGCAAGACTCACCTTGCTCGCACTCGTCAATGTCTTCGGAGCAGTCCAGTCCTTTGTATCCGGTGGCGCAGGAGCAAGTGAAGGAGCCGTTGATAGGGCTGGTGTCGCAGATCGCGCCCTCGTGACACGGATTCGACGTACAGGCATCGTCCAGATGGCAGAGGAGTCCTGCGACACAAAAGCGACAGTTCTCCCTGAAGTCAATTTCTCCACACGCGACTTTATAGACACACACATACTCTGTATAGTCACCACTCAATAAAAGAAAGTCACTTATAGTCACGTAGCGAAAATTATCTAGACATGAGCAATTAATCGAGACGGTTAGATGACTAGCAAACACTGCGATACATCGCGTGTGTTTTGTCCGAAATCACTCCGATAACTCGTATAGTTTTATCAATTCAATTTATACGAACGAATCACTGTACGACGCGATTTGAGTTCCTCCGGCGACCGACTAGACATTCGGCGACACGCACACGCGACAGCGGACACAAAATTTTGGATAATGGAGGGGGGAGGGGGATTCGCTAATTAATGCAAATTTTACACGGGCAGATTTCAGTACGACGCGAGCCCCGAGTTGTCTCCTCGGCGCGCGGCGGCTAACTGACTCTCAATGATAACACGCGCGCGCGGAGAAAAACAACACGCAGCTCAACCGTCATGTTTACATATCCCATTGTCCCAGGGTTTATACAACGTGTCCCATTTATTACGGATCTACATCGATATACGTGACAGTATCAAATCAATGATAATACTGATAATACTGCCTTAATTATGTGAAAATATTGAAAAAGAGGAGAAAAAAAAGCAGTCATGGCTGTAAATAGAAAAGATGTAGATACAGGATACAGAAAGAAAGAATCAGGAAACTTGTAATGATAAATTAAAGTAGAGATAGATGATAGGTGGAATAGAATAAGGTAGAAAGGAGTATACAATATGACGAATGTGATGTTAGGAAAGAGTTTGTGAAAGTAAAAGCATTTTATGATATTGTAGGGTGTAGTTGGTATAAAGATTGTGATATTAGGATAAGAATATTAGTATAGGGGGACAAGTTGGCAAAGTCGGTTATTTCTAGTATTTTCTAACAAGTTACAAAATTAAGTAAGCAAGATTCTTAAACGTGTCAAAAATGACATTCCTGTTTGCTTGATTCTGAAATCTATTTCTTCTTCAGAGAACAGTAGAAATAATCGATTTTATCAACTTATTCCGATCTCCTTTATAAGAGTGATAGAGGTATGAAAGGATGAGTGTGGCTAAGGATACTTTTTGTAAACCAAGTTCCTTCTTGCTGAAGGAATAAATACATAGATATTATGTGAAAATATCTGAACTCGCCGATGATTTTTTCTGCGTTTGGCGACTATTCGAGAACGAGTGATCGCATGAATTTTTACTTTTTTATTACTGTTTTTAGTGTGAGAAGATATCTTTCAAAGACATATTTGCATTGGAAGGCGCTGAAGATGTCTGGATTTTTCTCTATATGTGTGATAACACCAGAATTTGGCCACGATGCGTAAGATCTCGCGAGATCTCTCTATCATCAGAGCGATAACAGTCAGTGCGGGATTATCGAGCGCGTGTATCCCCTTCCATGACTTCCTGCGATCCGTGCAACAAATTACGCGGCCGTAGAAATTATTGCAAGACGAGCTGAGAGGAAATTGCCGGCATCGTAAACTCGGAAGGACAATATAAAATTGAGAAAGCTACGCCGGGGGACATAATTTTCCTTGGGAAGCGGCTCGCGTGTGTCGAGAGGCAAACTTTTCTTTATGAGGCCCGATAACGGTACCAGAGTCCTCGGGATATTCATATATAAACCAGAGTAAGTGCATGCAGATGCACGGAGCATGCACCCGCGAGTAACTGTAACTATATCTCTAACGCGAACTCTGAAAGCACGCCCGAAGGCGGCGCGAGAGGGACCATTACACGCGTTCGTGTATCGCGCGGCTCCGTTATAACTTGTGCGAACTCTCTTCCTTCCTCAACCCTAAAAAGACAGTAGTCTGCTCGCAAAATGACACGCTCACATTCTTTGATCCTAGAGCGAACGTGCGGGTAACACCTAGTAACGCGGAAGAAATTCGTCTAAAAAAATTTCACAGCTACCAATCCGACGGGAAAATTATTTGTGCAGCTTCGCGAGACAGAGTGCAAGACTTACAAATTCGGATTTTTTTGTCACCTCCCTAATATATCTAATACTCGACAAGGCAATCATTTTTCAATTATCTTAATCTTAATTAAATAATTTTCATTCAATTTCAATTAAATAATTTCAATTAAATAAATTTCAATTAAATAATTTTCAGTCAATTTCAATTTATTTAACAAAACAAATGAATAATCTTCCATAAGAAGTACCTTTCCATATTCACATCCTCATCGAACTTGACTGTTTCGCGAATCGATGGGATCGCCGCTGGTCGATATAAAAGCTCGATTCCGGGGAATCGCGACGCGTCCTGTCTGCTGATGCCGAGAGAGAAGAGAGGGAGAGAAAGAGAGAGATACCTGTATTTGGCGATCGCCGGCGGATCGATCTGAAAACGGCCCACCTCGCGGCTGCTCTGCCGAGCGGCCGGCGAAGGAAGGAGAGTAAGGACAGAAACTCGTTTCCAGTCGCCAAGGTCGATACACGATGCGAAGCCGAGGCGTCCCGGGAGTCCTCGGAATCTCGAGATTCCGAAGGACCCGTTCTCTACGTAGCTCTCGTAGTAGGCGCGTACGGAGCGCACGTGTGCAGATGCACCTGCCGATGCATTTCGCGGAGCTCGCCGCCCGCCGTCGTCGTTGCGAGACAGTCTTGTTCCCGACCATACTCGGCGTCGAGTTAATCACCCCGCGGATACGCGACCTCGCCAAAGCCAGCCGGAGAGAAGGTGGCTTCGCGCGTGTCTCTGTCTCTCTCTCTCTTCCTTTCTCTCCCCTCCTCGAACAGGAAAGGGGATTTTAAGCTTCCGTCATATTTTTTACGCGCTCGCCGATAAATGTCGCGCCGGAATTGGACGTAATGACCAGCGGGAGTCGTGGCGATGAAACGCACGACTGATATCGGCCACGACGTGAATCCTCGGACTGCGAGGATGCTCTTGAGGGAGATTCTTGCATCGCTGAATATCAAGTTTTCCTACAGTAACAGCTATGTCCATATCTGTAGCGGTCACTGAATTACCTCGACCGACAGACACGATCGATCTTTTCGCGATTGAAAGTATCGTGTAATTAACATTCGATTTATCGCGGCGAGATTACTACGAATCTTTTGATTTGATTATTGTCACCATGATGATCTCACACAGAAGAAACAGCTCCGTTAGCTGAAATTTCTGATTCCTGGCGGCCAGACGAAAACTTGGTTGTAGAAATAGAAAGATTCTTATGGGGATGATTTCTATTCAGCTAATTGCCCCGAGTTATGTCAATTGAGTTTCATGTAACTGAATGTTCAGATGAACGGTCACGATAACAGAGATAAGGTAAACGTCCCAGTGGTCGAACATACATGTCCCAATGATTAACATGTTGGTTTTGTATTTTCCTTTGTTGAAATGCTTTTCAATATACAAAACAATATAATAAATGAAAAGAAATATTTAGTTACTTTGTGATTTTGCTTCATTTATTGATAAGCATCTTAACAAACATAAGTATATTATTAGTAATTCAATTATTGCATTCGATTTATCGCGGCGAGATTACTACGAATCTTTTGATTTGATTATTGTCACCATGATGATCTCACACAGAAGAAACAGCTCCGTTAGCTGAAATTTCTGATTCCTGGCGGCCAGACGAAAACTTGGTTGTAGAAATAGAAAGATTCTTATGGGGATGATTTCTATTCAGCTAATTGCCCCGAGTTATGTCAATTGAGTTTCATGTAACTGAATGTTCAGATGAACGGTCACGATAACAGAGATAAGGTAAACGTCCCAGTGGTCGAACATACATGTCCCAATGATTAACATGTTGGTTTTGTATTTTCCTTTGTTGAAATGCTTTTCAATATACAAAACAATATAATAAATGAAAAGAAATATTTAGTTACTTTGTGATTTTGCTTCATTTATTGATAAGCATCTTAACAAACATAAGTATATTATTAGTAATTCAATTATCGATACACGTTCAATCACTAGCACGTTTACCTTATTATCTCTCGTCAGCGAGACTTCCCCCATTTGGTCGCTATTCGGTTACACACGAACTGAAATCTTTTTCCCGCGCATCGAAAAATTCCATCGCGATCACTCGAAAGAAATGCGGCCCGAATAAGCAAACGTTACGCAAAGAACTGGCCGCGAATATTCCGACGCTTTTTCAGGACGACTCGAGAGAGTCGCCCACGTCTATCGCCGGTGCATTTTCCGAGCCCTGCGACTCGGTGGATAATGTGAGCCTAAGGTCGCTTACCGGTCTTTCCGTATGTGCACTGGCAGTAGAAGCTGCCGACGCGATCGATGCAGGTAGCGCCGTTGAAGCAGGCCGCACCTGCACAGTCATCGATGTTGACGCTGCAGTCGGCCCCGGTCCAGCCGTTCACGCATATGCACGAGTAACTGCCGTGCGAATTTGTGCACGTAGCGCCGTTGTGGCACAAGGACGGCCGCACGGAGCACTCGTCCACGTCCAGCTCGCATTGCGTGCCCGTGAAGGCCGGCGGACACAGGCAGGAGTACTCGTTCACCCGGTCCATGCAAGTGGCACCATTCTGACAGAGGTTGCCCGGACAGTCGTCGATGTTCTCCTCGCAGCGCTCCCCTCGGAATCCTGAAACACCAAGACACATTGCAGGCTTTAATTTTTGGCGTTCTTCTTCGCGTTAATCGCGATTACATGAGTGAGAGACGTTAGTGACTGTCTCTGTGAATAAATTTTAGATTTATTAAATTAAGTCAAATCGTCGTGTAAACTCGCAGGGAAGCGAGACCCAACGTGTGTTACCACACCGCCATCGTTAAGGTAGTTAGGTCAAAAACAGTGAAGTCACAGAACTTCTTGAAACTTGTAGCAAAATTAATTTAGGTATTAATATGTATGTGTGTTAAATACAGGTTCGATTAACCGTATAGTTTCCGAGAAATTACCACTTATAGTTTACTCTTTTTCTGGATATCTTACATGGCGCTGACGTACAAAAAGTAACACGTAAACGCGCATTTGTCAGCTGCAAATGACCTACAATAAGGATTAATACGAAAATTTGGACAAAATTAGTTGAATGACTTACAGAAGTACATACTTCAGTCTCAGCGAAATTGACCGTACATTATTAGAGTATGATTAATCAGCAAAAATAAGTTTGGCTTTTGCTTTTTCGTTCGCGACCATGCTTTGCGGATGTGGCAACGTTGTATAGCTTGGCGTCGCATAGCGCTAATAGAGCGCTAATAGAATGCGACGTTGCCACGATCTATAGTTCCGCGATTAAACGCAATTCAGCATACTGTTTCTTTTTCTATCATTTCATTTATTTTATCGATTTTTAGTATTCTGAGAAAACCAATGATATTTAAAAATCTGTTTTTCACTTTTACTTCAAAGAATTCATCGGTTGTTGAACCTTTTATTTAAAATCTAATTTTGACTACCACAGTTGGGAAACAACTATCTTAATGAGGATTATATTCGTTGTGGTAACCAAATCGCGTTCGCATGTTAATTTACATATCGACCTCTTCCGTGAATAATGTACAGCGTGTGATCCACACCATCTACTATTTACCGTTTCAATACTCGGCGGTAGGTGTGGGACACTCTGCATAAACGATTGTGAGATTTTACAGGCACTCTCGCTCAAATACGTAACTCGAATAGCGCTTGTTCAACTCGTATCATTCCCCTTGTCAATCGTTAGATACGTCTCGTCCCGCTTGGTTATGTCAAACTGAGCGTGCTCTCCCTTCATGGCAGCGACGCGCGCACGCCGCCATCGCGTATCGAGTATCGAACTATCAATCCGCGATCGACAATATGGCGCCAGCTTGAAATGCCATACCTCGATCCGCCGGCTCTTCCTCTTATATGATAGCAGCAAAGGGTGGATTATAAAAGTTTCAGAGCAAGTTTCGCAGACAAGTTACGTAGTCATTATATATTGCACTGCACTTTCTTATCAGTGACAAATGATGATAATTGTAATAATAAAGGTCACGTTTGGAGATAATGGCAAGGCTGCATTCAGCGTGGCGCCGTTATCGAGGTAATTAAACCGTTCTTTCTCGGATCACCGCGATTCTCGATCGCCTCTAATCCTCCAATTGGTTTTTGTTGCTTGCCCGCGTCGGTGCCGGTCGAGCGCGCATTTGCATGGCCACGAACGGGTAATCGCCGCGCAATTAATAATCAAGAGCGCGAATCGAAGCGGCGATATTTTTCAATCCGTGCCCAACAGCAATGGGAGGAAGAGGAGGAGGAGGAGGAGGAGAATCGAACGGACGACGGCGGCCGGCCGCCGCGAGAAAAGGGAAAAAAGGACGCGCGCGATCGTTCTCGTTACAGCGCGTCGGCACGATGATGATCGTGCGGTGGTTATAAAGAGAACTCATTACCGCAACACGCCGTGCCGGGCCAGGCCGACGCGAGTCTGCGCGTCGTCGTGCGTGTTCGCCGACGTGAAAAATCGAAAACGGCGGGTCGACGCGCCGGTCGTCTCGAAGCAACGCGCGTCGATTGGTCGTTCGGTCGGTCGACTTTGCTCAGCACTGACTAGGGAAATATGTCCAGTAGCCGGCACTCGTTGCAGCACTCGCCAGTTTTCGGCACTCTAGCCCGGATTTTATCATATATTAAGGTGTATGGGGATTTATTAATTATTTGTTTATTCGTTTTCTTTTAAATTCTCATACCTTTGCGATATCAGAGTTCGCTCAGCGACCCTATCTTTTTTTGCTCAATTTTTAATTATTTTAATGAATTTCTTAATGTGTGAAGTGATGTTTTTTCCTCTTTTCGTAGAATTCCTAGTATATTAACAAACGTAAAAAAAATAGGCAACAATTTCCATTTGTATAATAGAATTAAACAAATTTCTATTCGTATAATTACTATAAACAAATAGTCAAAATTTTTGCTTCTTATGAAAAAAAATTAATTTTAAATTAACTAATCTGACATTTTGTCAGATCTTTTTGCTACGTTGTCCAAATCCAAGTAAATAAATAGTTTGGATATCTCTTATAATTGTATCCTGAGGTTTTTTGGGTCACTGAATCCTAATCTGAGGAGTCGTCAAGTTTTTAAAAATCCAAAATTGTAGAGCCGGTATGAATTTTAAAATTCTTCGGTCAACCCGCAAAGACTCCGGAGGTACAAAGATCCGAAAAAATTGGTCTGATCGATCGATCGGAAGTTGAGCAAGAGAAAGAAGAGATCGACATGTCACTGCGAAGGGGCGCAACGAAATGAACTCCAGCGACCATGAAATCGAGCTACGACAACTAAGACAGGTTTCTCTTAGACGTCGCGACGAAGGAACGTTGAGCAAACAGCGGCGGAAACGATCGCGGCGGCGCGTCGTGCGTCAACTTTTTGCCACAACGCGGACGCGGAACGCGCAGTTCCGGCGCGAACGAGTTCGCGGGGAATGATATCGCATGCTGCTCTTCGACGAGAGCACAGAAACGCGTGTTCTTCCTTCTCCGCGAGACTTCCGGGGCGAGAGAATCGCCCCGTGCGATCGAGAACCTCGTCTCTCGTTAATTCCAACACGCGCGACCCCAGCGTGCTATGTTGTTGCCGCGATGCCATGTCGTCGGATAGGAACTCGAGTTTCTGGACATGGAGCACCGCCCAGTCGACGTGCCCTTGAACCTCGACGAGAGAGACGAGGGATGGGAGGGAGGAAAGAGAGAGAGACAGAGAGACGGACGGATGGAGATCGGCGAATCGGCCGAATCGACGTTGCATGACGCTCGATTATCCGCACATCATGGAGCTTTCTTCTTCTTCGTCGCACTCGTTTTCTGCTCTCGTTGAACCCGGACAAAACAAACATTCGGACGGACGCGCGACGACGAATGGATTCGCGACGGTTCGTCGCGACCTCGAAGGACTCGATTACGCGTATCCCGTTGCGCTACCGGCAGTTCTTTCTCTTTCTCGTTCCGACTGAATGTTTCGTCTACATCCTGAAATTTACATTTTGCGCCTCAAGTCCGTCTCGGACGCGATTCGCGACGGAAATCGGTTCGCGGGACTATATCTGCGCGAGGATACTCTAGAAATTCGAGTTAACGTAAAATTACCAATACCCGGACATTCTTGGTTTTCAATTGCGAATATCTAAATATCCAACATAAAATATACATGCATAATATATTGAATATATACATATATATTGAACATATACATATACATGTATTATAAAGTTTAAATATTCGTATTTAAAGACCAAAACACACAATAAGAATGCCCAAGATTTAATATTTTTACTTTGCAAAATAGAACTATGACCCGAAGTCGAGTGATTTTTCACTTATACAGAATGAATTTCTTCACTCTGAATTGTCGAGTGAACACTTAAATTCAAGATTGAATCTGCCGTACTTCACCGTCACGGAAAGAAATACAATTTTTTGATTTAACCGATTGAAATATTCACTCGAATTCGCTCTAAGTTCGAGAATATCCACTCCTGCGATTTCAAGCGGCAATATTTTCAGCATTCTCCGGGTGAATCTTGGCTCGTTGTGACACGAAGATATTTTAAAGAGTATCGCATAAACGTACAGAACTAAAAATCCAACTTGGTTTCTTGGATCTTCCGAAATACGCTTCGAATTTCATCTTTAATTAAGGCATCCCCGGCGCCGTGCTCGTCGGGGATGAAGTTCGCGCACGAAAGTGCCTTTCCCCTCGACGAAGCCGCTCGATCGCTCGATCTTCGAGTCGCCGCGAAAGCGCCGATAACGAGAACGAGGAGGAACAAACGAGTAAGGCGCGCGGACACACCGGCAGATAAGACGCCGCCGTAATTAAGCGGCGATAGGAAACGGCGATCGTTCGCTCTCGACGTCTCTTGTACACGCGAGGGGACATCAAGGCGAACGAGACCGCGGACAGAAAACTGAGCGCGATATCGTCGGGGCTAATAGCACCGTCGGCAATTACTATCGACCACGTGTCGCGTCAGGTGTCGATATTATTTCGCGATATCAATTATTCGCGTGCGTCGTATTGCTCATTTACGTGCCGTGCCACGCCACGCCGCGAAACAACCACGACGCGCTCGCGCCGCGATACCGCCAATTACCAGCGAGTACATCGGTGTACTCGGTGACTATCAGCGACATCAATAATTTGTTTATCGCGGAGCTATATCTCTCTATCTATCGCGGAGCGTCATGCAGGACTGAATCGCATTAATTGGTCGGAGGTGCTTTAATTGCCACTTCAACGACGCGACGAGCGACTTCTTATCTCTCTATCCTGCATTTGTTGACGGTGCAACAAATGTGATGACACAATAGGCCTGCTTTTTTTCGCGAAAAGTAGCGTACATTCACTGAGAGAAGAATTTAGTAAATATCATCAAAATTTGGTTACTATTACTAAATGATAGATGTAAATATAGCGAGCCAAAGCTATGGCAATATTTATTAATTAATTTAGTTCTGTAAAATAAATTATTTACTTGACAGAAGTAAGATTTATTTGCTTCCAGAATATATTTGGTAAATAAAACTTATTGAATAGTTGAGCAAAATAAGCCATTTTGTAATAGTTACAAAATTTTTTATAGGTTCAACCAACCATCTATAATAATAGATATTGAAACGATGTAATAGCTGCAAATGAATGAATTTTTCGTTGTGCTGCAACAAAACATACTTATATTGGTAACAAAATAGAACTCGTACCTACTGAATTTTTTATTATATGGGATATAACGATTTCATAACAATTATCAAATATCTGTTCATAACTGTAATATATTTCATATTAAATATTTAACATTAAGTAACTATTACTAAATTATTTAATTGATGTTACTGTGAATGCAATTACGTCATACTCCCGATCTATTAAATATTTGGTAATTATTATCATATTTAGTATTAGTTACTAAGGATTCAATGAATTTCTGTAACTAAATGCAGTTTGTTATAGTTACCAGTCTTTTC
>NW_022639451.1:5905618-5912494 GCF_010583005.1 Odontomachus brunneus
TAGACGTAAATATAGCGGGCCAAAGCTATGGCAATATTTATTAATTAATTTAGTTCTGTAAAATAAATTATTTACTTGACAGAAGTAAAATTTATTTGCTTCCAGAATATATTTGGTAAATAAAACTTATTGAATAGTTGAGCAAAATAAGCCATTTTGTAATAGTTACAAAATTTTTTATAGGTTCAACCAACCATCTATAATAATAGATATTGAAACGATGTAATAGCTGCAAATGAATGAATTTTTCGTTGTGCTGCAACAAAACATACTTATATTGGTAACAAAATAGAACTCGTACCTACTGAATTTTTTATTATATGGGATATAACGATTTCATAACAATTATCAAATATCTGTTCATAACTGTAATATATTTCATATTAAATATTTAACATTAAGTAACTATTACTAAATTATTTAATTGATGTTACTGTGAATGCAATTACGTCATACTCCCGATCTATTAAATATTTGGTAATTATTATCATATTTAGTATTAGTTACGAAGGATTCAATGAATTTATGTAACTAAATGCAGTTTGTTATAGTTTCCAGTCTTTTTTCTCAGTGTTGGAACTCGAGAAGAGATAGGTAAGGTAAATGTACCAATGTCCGGATATTGTTATTATTTTTATATTTGAATATGAATATTTCAACTTTCAACGTACAATATATACATATTGGTATACATACATTTAATATTTATATTTATATTTAATGTACGTTGAAAGATGAAATATTTAGAGAAATATTCAAAATAATAAGAGTGTCCGGAATTAGGTATATGTCCGGGCATTGGGACATTTACCTTACATACAGTTGCGACTTGTTGGAAAAAGTAGAAGAGAAATACAAGTTAGCGCAAGGAATGCTTCGAAAGAGAACAAAGTGAATATGACTGTAAGCACGAAATTTCTTGCTTCTGCTGTTTGAAATTGGTGTTTTGGAATTTTTGTACCTCTCTCTTCCTCGCAAGAAGATGTTACAATTAGACAATTATTAATCGTCATGATTAAGGGGATGCTGGAGTCGATGACGAACTCGAACAACGTCGATAATGCAGAGACGTTCGTCACTAACATAATCACGTTATCTTTTTCGTATTTCTTATATATACAGAACTTACATGAATATGTGTTGCTTTGTTTTACCATATTCAACGGAAAACCTAACTATATATGTGCAGAAATCTTTCTACAAACTTTTTCGATATTCTTAAGCTTCTAATGCAGATGCGAAGGTAGAGCAATGTTCTTCAAAATTTTTCTGCTTGGAGCATTCACACTTTCGATATATACAAGCTGCGGAACTTTTGGATTAGGCAAATATTGCACTAACTGACAGCTTGAGATTTTATATTAAAAATTTTTTGTTCGTTTTCGTCACATATCGAGCAATGCTCTTATTTATTTTTGCACGTACTTCCACTGCGTAAAAGCATTTGTAATTCTGTATAACTAATACGATGTAAACTTTGCAGAAAAATGTCAGTGTTCTGTCGATAAAGTTTTCAGCTTCAGGATCCCCTTAAGCGACGATTGTTACGAGCGGACGCGTCGAACGTGTTGATAAATTTTCAATTTCACTTCTCGCTGCAAGTTGTCTGAAATAATTGCGCGACTGATGCCGATCGGCAACGGAAGCGCGCGTATCCTCGGTGTAAGCGCATCCAATAAATCCACTATAGCAAGGCAAATACGACTCACGTCGGGTTAGAGCGAGCTAGCTAGCGAGCGAGTGTTCGCCACGTACGGAACGATTATGCACGGAACAAAATGCTACGAGGAAATCCGGATACGTTGTTTCTTCGTGAATACCGACTAATATAAGAAGCACGACTTATGTGTGTGTATTTTGTCTCTCTCTCTCTCTCTCTCTGTTCCTCTCTCCCGCGCCCGCTCCCCCTCCTCGACAGGCGCCTTATCTGCCGGTATCAGCTGTTGCCCGGTGATACATACCTGGTCATGGACCATAGTTAGCATCTAATGGCGCGCATAATTTATGCCCCGTACAGTGTCCGAGTATACGCTTCCTGCGGCTGTGCAGCGCGACGATGGCATGAGTTAGGGCCATGTGGCCGTTAAAAACGCGAGGCCGCCGCGTACCCGTAGGGTCCACGACGTGATTACGGCGGAGCCCGGCGAAGGATGCCCGTAGCATCAATAATAATGCGACGTGAAGGTAAATCGACTCGGCGCCGAAAACTCGCGTGGAGTTTCGTGGAGTTCGCGCGGAAATCGAAATTGACGAATCAATTGTTTCAGTCTGTAGAGAATAACGGCATGTATGTAGCGCAATCCACTAGCAGTTTCACAATTCTACACTGAGAGAAAAGACTGGTAACTATAACAAACTGCATTTAGTTACAGAAATTCATTGAATCCTTAGTAACTAATACTAAATATGATAATAATTACCAAATATTTAATAGATCGGGAGTATGACGTAATTGCATTCACAGTAACATCAATTAAATAATTTAGTAATAGTTACTTAATGTTAAATATTTAATATAAAATATATTACAGTTATGAGCAGATATTTGATAATTGTTATGAAATTGTTATATCCCATGTAATAAAAAATTCAGTAGGTACGAGTTCTATTTTGTTATCAGTGTAAGTATGTTTTGTTGCAGCACAACGAAAAATTCATTCATTTGCAGCTATTACATCGTTTCAATATCTATTATTACAGATGGTTGGTTGAACCTACCAAAAATTTTGTAACTACTACAAAATCGCTTATTTTGCTCAACTATTCAATAAGTTTTATTTACCAAATATATTCTGAAAGCAAATAAATTTTACTTCTGTCAAATGAATAATTTATTTTACAGAACTAAATTAATTAATAAGTATTGCCATAGCTTTGGCCCGCTATATTTACGTCTACTATTTAATAATAGTAATCAAATTTTGATAATATTTACTAAATTCTTCTCTTAGTGTAAGGCGTCGGTAAAGCGACTGATATCTTAGGTTTTTTTCTCAAGTATTAAGAATATTAATCTTATAATATATAATTGTAAAACAACTAAGCAGTATAAAGAAATTTTTGCCGTATTTCCTTGCAATGTTTTACTCTTTTAATGAGCCAAGTTTGACCCGAAATTGGAACTCAACCCATAATTTGGATTGTTGCCTTACTTCATAACGATCTATTTGGGCCATCACTTGGGTCGGTCGACGATTGTTGACTGTGCCGCGAGCAGACATGACAACTAAAACCGGCGGGAACGATAGACCACGACGAGCCAACACGCGATTTCTTTTTTATCGTGATTCTGTTTGGCGGTGTTTTTGAGTGACGCTTCGCGTGATCGCTGCAGAAACGTCGTTGTTGCACCGTAGGAATTCACGGACGGTGTCAGTTCCTCGCAAGGTGCACGCAGATGGTCGCACTGGTTGGGTTTCGAGTCGGTATTTTGGTCGAGATTCTCGGGTCGGGGAGCCGCACACGGAGGCTTCTTCCCTCCTCGAGTTACCGTATTGGAGGAGCAGGAGGTACGTTGTTTCGAGACACTTTACGTCGCGGTTCACGACGGGCAGGCTCCATCAGCTCGGTGCAATATTTCCTCCCGCAGCGATAAAAGTTGTCTCCCGGCGACCGGCAGTTCATCGAGGGACGTTTCTCGTAAAAAGGAAGGAGAACACGCGCGCGACGAAATTACTTCACGTATCATGTCCTCGTAATTACGACGAGTAAATCGCGGCAAAAAGTACCGTGAGCTCAGCCAGAGGCGTTTGTCGGTTCATCGCGGGCGAGACGCGGAGGAGATGCGCGCGACAAACTTGCGAAATAACGCGAAACCTCTTTCCGTCTCCGACGCATGTACGCGACACGACGCGACAACGTTCTCTCGTGATAACGCAATTACAATATTTTGCCCGCTCGAGGTCTTTTTCCTCAGGGGACTCCGCGGCAAGAACAAAATTGCAGTGGCTCAGCGTTCGCGATGGCATTTGCACATTCCCTTCCTCGTGACTGGATTTCCCCCGAGGTGCTCCTCGATCCCTCTCTTCTCCTTTTCTCTCTCTCTCTCTCTCTCTTTCTCTTCTTTTCCCGCGTTCTTCTCGCGCTCTCTCGCCCTCTCCTCTCCTCCCTCCCTCCGCCGACCACGCGATATTGGCTGGCGACTTTTTGAGTGAGAGGGCATAATTAAACGGCGTACATCAAAAGCGGCGCTCGACGGAATCTCATATTCCGCACAAAGTCGATCGATTCAACCGATCGGTCGCGCTCTTACGACGTTCTCGACAGAAAAGGCGCGCGCGCGCGCGCGCGAACGGGAGCGGGAAACGAGGAGGACGCGCTCTTCGAAAAACTGGAGCCACTTCGGCATTCGAAAGGGCCTCCCTCTCCCCCGCCGAGACCAAACGATTAGGTCGCCGATGATACGGGGTCGGGGATGAGAAGGACGACGGTACTCGGGGCCCGTTCGGCACGACGAATCGATTGCCGTTAATATCGATAGCAGCGGCGCGAACAAAAGCGATGCGCCTCCTTTACCTAAGAATCGACCACGCGCGTATTTACACGTCCATTCGTTCCGCGCTCGTACTCGCGCGTACTTCTTTTTGCGCCGCTTTATCTTCGCCCGTCCTTCCCTCGCCTTTTGGTCCAGCGCGCGTTGTCCGACGCAGCAGCTTCGGAAGACCGGCAAAAAATCGACCACCGGCGCCCCTACCCCATCCCTGTCCTCCCTTCCCATACTGTGACTACCATCCGTTTTTCGTCGATCGATCGAGCAAACAAGTTTCGCCTTTTTCGAGCGGCGCAGGCGAGCGCAACTCTTCGGCACGGTTATACTTCTTTAGTAGTCGACTTTTTATTACACACATAATGTACCTTTTACCATGCAAAAAAGTATATGTTCAAGCATGCGCTTTGAAATAACACGTTATTGCGATACACGTACGATATTCTTTTTCTTCCTTTTCTTTTGAAAGAAGAAAGGATCTTAAGAAAATTCCCCTAGGATTATTTATTAGATCTACTTGATTCTAGGATCAAGTCAACCTAGGATCATTTCATGGTGTAAATTTGCTTTGTAATTGTTCTCGAAATTTTGTTCATCACGGTTTGGGTGTTGGTACTTCTCGCGCGACCGCAGCATCCTTCGTAAAGGTACGAGCATTCAAGAGGGGTGCTCGATGGCTGGGCTAATGACGCGAGAGAGCTGATTTCCATAAGGTACCGACCCTCCTCTTCCTGGAAACCCGCCAACCCCTCGAGGCAAATCCTATCGTGCAACGCGAAGCAAAGGTGGCCCCGACGTTGTGGCGTAAACGACTAGAGGGGAATGAGAGAGAACGAAAGAGAAAGACAGAAGGTGGATACACATCGCGAAGGTCCGTGCGTAGAGGTGAAAAAAAAGGGCAGCGCGAGGATCACTCGCGGGAGAGAGAGAGAGACGCGTGGGTGCGTCGGACGAGGACGGAAAAGCCCTCGCTGCTTATAAATCAACCTGGATGTACCCCCATAATTGCAATTGTCCGCGGGCCTCACCCCAGATCGGAGCGATCGTTGCACGTATGTGCGTGCGTGCGTGCGTCCACAGGCGAATGTGCGTGTCGAGCGGAACCTATTCGACGAGGATAGCATGAGCTTGTATCCGTTACTTCGTTGCTGGCGCAGGGCTGTAGCGTGACCCTTGAAAAGAGGCGTTGGAACACTCTACACGAGTCTGTTTTCGCAACGCGTAACAAAGATGCATTGTTGGAAACAATTGGCAGATCTCTTGTGCGAAATGAATTTTTTTTTTAGTGGACATATTTCAAGTACTTCACTAATATTACTTATTTAAATTTTTAGTACACATTTCTACTTTGACTATTAGTTTACTAAAATTGGAAAAATTTTACGGGCGTAGTCATTCGTAGTAATCGTGTGATCTCCTCATTATTTGGAGTTACAAATATTCTTGTTATATCTCTTTAATTCTTTTGCTATTTGAAAAACCTAAGAATCCGGGAAAATCTGTGTAAAACGTCGGATCATTCTCGCACGGAATGTGGAGTTGCTCGTTATTCGCGGGTAGTCGTCAAAGGACACGTTGCACGACTTAGGACCGATCTCTCGAACCGGAATTTCGAGAATCCGGCAAAGCCGCGGCAATTAGCCGCGCCGGGGCAGCTCAAATGATCTCATTCACCTTAAAGTATCCGCCAGTGTGGTGGCGAGATAGAGGGAAAGGGAGAGAGAAAGAGGCTCGAAGGATCCTCGAAGGAGAGAAACAAGAACTCGAGACGCGGCTCGAGTTCGTCGCTCCAGCAAACGAGTGTCCCGCAAACTAGTTACGGACCTGTCCGAATATTTCGCTGGTATGCCGGACGTTCTTTTTTCCCCGTTCACAGCGGCGAAAGAACGCGGGAGTTTCGCGTTTCCGCGGCATCGAGTCGAGTTCTCACGTCGCGCAAAAATAGCGGAGGCGATCCTGACATAGTACTACTGAGGCTTCCTCACCGTAAGGATATCCCTTCATTTCCGCTAGCGCGACGAACCTTCTTCTTCCAATATGTCACTCATTAGAACACATATCCTACATATTATTTTTTTTCTTTCTCAGTGGACAGTTTCAAACAATCTATTATGTCAGCTATCTATTATGTATTTCGTTGACTAGGCAATAATTGCTAGAAAAACTATCATGCATAGTTGTTAAATACCTTCAAACGTTGTGTAACTTGTAATTCTACAACTGGTTAGATAGTCTATTTTTGTGTTTTCCTCGCTGTTTTTAAAAGGATTCTTTCCGCGTCAATAAGATAAATAAATACTAAATAAGTTCCCTAGAGAGAGAGAGAGAGAGAGAGAGAGAGAGAGAGAGAGAGAGAGAGAGAGAGAGAGAGAGAGAGAGAGAGAGAGAGA
>NW_022639451.1:5912649-5921617 GCF_010583005.1 Odontomachus brunneus
AGAGAGAGAGAGAGAGAGAGAGAGAGAGAGAGAGAGAGAGAGAGAGAGAGAGATCGAGGCTATTTTTAGTTTCAAGTTTACGTTCAAGTACGATGATTATCTCACGAAGACGTGTCGTGAATGTCCGGTACTTTGACGAGATCCTTGATATCAGTATTGGTAGCAAGCGGGAACGTCGAATAGCCTCGAGATCGTCGGTAATTAGCCCGCGATCGACGAAGTAGATAGAAAAAGCGCGGTCGGAGCGCGCGCGCGTTGAAATTTGCTACCATGTGGTGGGCCACCCTGCGACGATGGAAGTAGCAAAATTCGTCCGTGTCGAATGTCCTCTCCTACATAAAACACCCCGTATGTGTGCTTCCACCACTTCGGCGCCCTTCATGCTCACGCTAATATCCAGCGTCTCCCTCTTGAGCGCGCGGCGAGCGGTAACTCCGTCTCTCTCTTCCTCCACATCGCGTTCCCCTCTCTTCTCCCGGCCCCTTCGCCGTCAGCATCGCGGCTCTACCTTCCTCCCTTCAATTGGGACCTTCCGTCTCGCTCTTCCTCCTCTCTCTCTCTAGCCCACGAAGAGCGGCACTACTACGACGCAGTGCCTCTCAGTCGGACCGAGGTGTGGCAACGTCGGCGAGAGCGGGTGTGCGTCCCGTGCTGAAGCGGGCCCACGTGGTGGAGACTGTGGGAAAATTCTCATGCCGCCGACTACGCCGCAACGCGCCGACGGTGCTCAACCGGCGGCGACCGGCGCGGGAACGCGCGCTCGCGACTTCCTGCTTTCACGCTCCAGGTGAGTTTCACCGGCTTTGCGAAAAACGTATCATTAGGGCGTCGCGAGAAAATCCGACGACCAGCGGTTCGCGGGGGCACACTCTCGGCCGAGCTCGTTTCTTTACTGTCGATCATAGCGGGTCAGGAGACGAAAAGTTGGACTGATGCGACTCTTAGACGGCGACGAAGGAAAGGAGAAACTAGCGAAAAAATAGGAGAGTCTCGATTAATCAGCGTATCTTGATCGAAACGACGTCATTTCTTTCAATTAATTTCTCAGACGTTAACTCGTAGGAGGTTCTTAAAGCCGCGAGTTTTATCGTCGTGAAACGACGTCGAAGGCGAAAAGGCTGGTTGACATGTATGTCATCCGGCACCTGTTTCAGGATTAAAAGGAGCCCTGGACTTTAAATTCAACAGACAGAAAGATAACGAAGCGACACGTTTATCTCACTGCATCCCGAGCAATGCCGATGACATGTGAGGCGTTTGACATTTTTGCGATACACGCGTTGCGGAGCCACGATGTTTTCGGAGCTTCGCGCGCGGTGAATTGAGACGCACTGTGCCCGGTGGACTTGACGAGGCGAAGAGGAAGGTTAAATGTGCGCGCGAGGCCCGTGCCTCCCCACCAAAAAGCACAACCGGCATCGGGTGGCCACGAGCACGCCACAGGGGTGCCCACGGAAAAATTATTCGTCCGCTACCATGAGCGCGGCGCGGCTCAGAGAAGAACGTTATAATTATTCGAGCCACGTGGTCAACTAGACGCGATTTCGGCGCTTGTGCACCTGATGAGAGCGGCATAATCGCTCGGAGATGCACGTAGTGAACTTCCGGCACATCGAAAGGGCGCGCATAATGAAAGGAAGAAACCGTCTTTCGACAAACTCAATGAAAATAGAAAAATTACTTTTGTAATTGTAATAAGAAATAATTACTATAAATTATGATTAAGAAAATTACTTTTTTATCCAATTTTACTATACTGATAGTGGTAGTCTTGAGGACTGTTTATAATGAAGATAAATATAGGGCTGTAAAAAATAAGAGTAAGAAACCGTCGAATCATAGTCGAATGTAAGAAGAATAATCGATTGTGATTGATCAATTTCTTACTTTTATTTCGTACAGTTATACTTTACTTCCATTGTAGACACAGTCCTACGTATATGCATACATTATTACTACTATTTTCATATTAGAACAATAAAAAAATGTGGCCAGAAAAAACTCTCAGTGCATGATGAAATGCACTTCTGCATTCTATTCTAATAATATCCCTCCCTACTTTATCTTAGACGTCAAATTATCTGCGTTTTAGAAAGCAAACACAAGACGAGAGCCTTATATAAATGCTGAGAGAAAAAATTCGATAGATATAAATAAAGCTGAAATAATAAAGTCAGTTCGTTTTTTAGCAAATTAAGGCGGGTACCATGCTCCTTCTCCTATTAATTAAATCTAAGAATCAGACGCGAAAATTAATATATGCCGCTCTGTCTGCAAGGCGTTACCGCTTGCGGCTTATTAGTGTTCTGGCAATAATTTTCCTGCGGCAACGTCGGCGGCCCGGGATAGACATCGATCACCATCCGGTCGGCAGAGGGACGTGCGTGTCTGCAGTGTTTCATACCCTTGTAAGGAGTAATTATCGCGATACGGTTCTCGTTAGAGGATCTAATGAGGCGACGACTCGAACCGCCTTGCGCTTCTGTCGGAATTGGTCGCGCGTGCAAGCCTAATATCAGCAATGAAAATGGTTTCGAATTGTCAGTGAATTTTCTAAGTAAAGCTTGGCGGCTTATTGAACGTCCAGCTGTGGTTGAAACACCAAAGCGCTTCGGGAATGAAGAGTAGGTAAGTATTATTATCATCCACGAGATCCTGGCGTCTAATCGCGTCGTGTGCTGGAGCTGCGCTCACGTTCGCCCGTGAAAGCGACGTGGGTTTCGGCTGCGGACAAGCCTCGCGCGCGATGTAGCCTTCGAGAACGCGAGACGATGCGAGTCGTAAGCCCGTGCCGACGACGTCGCGGAGCGCCGTAAAACCCGACGATTTCCGCAGCAATATATCGGAGAGGTTTAAATCGCTCGCGCCGCGCGGGGCCCGTACGGTTTCTCTCTCCGCTCGCGGTGGACGATCGTATCTGTGTGCCCCATCGCGCACACGTGAACGCCGCATAATGCATCGACCGAATGGAAAGGAGGGCCGGATGGACGTCGGCATATGGGATTGGGAGTGGTCGAGGGTACTTCGTCGCTGAAGCTGAGAGAAAGAGAGGAGAGGCGAAGAGAGAAAGGGACGATGAGCGAGAGCGATCAGTTGATCAGAGACAGAGAGAGAGAGAGAGAGAGAGAGAGAGAGAGAGAGAGAGAGAGAAGCGAAAGGAGGGAGACGCGGGATCGATTCGAACGGAAAGCAAAGAGACGACTCGAATCGGGATGTTAGAATTGCGCGGTGAGGATATACTGTTGTTGCGAAATACTCGCAAATTCAGCCCCTTTACGAGAAGCTCAGTCTTTTCATAAAACGCCGCCGTCTACGTAGACGAGCGTTTCGTGAAAAATGATGAGTTTTTTATCGAGTGAATTCGCAGGCATCATGTGTGAAATGCAAATATCGATTGAACCTAATGTGAAAGAGATAAAAATAAAATTCACCGCCGTTGCTCTCGCTGTCTCTTCTATAGAATCCCGAGTTTTTATCTGCCCCCGTTGATGGAGCCGCACGTTTGTTCATTCGTTCGCCCGCGAGAATGCTCTCCCTCCCTCTCTCTCTCTCTCTCTCTCTCTCTCCCCGCGTCCGTGTTTTTCTGGTGCCTTAAGAGGTGCACGTATACGCGAGAGGGGAATCACCGATAAGCGTAATTTGAATGGGTAATGGCTTCACCCGAGAGGTGGGTCCCCCGGTTAATGACGGGGCCTCGGAGAGATCCGGCCAGCGAGATGCTGCGCGCTGCCGAGGTCCGTGATGCACTCTTTCCTCCCGTCCCAGAATGTGATCGCGATTGAGAGACGTTTTCGGTGTGGCCACGAGAGCGCCGATAATACGAAATTGGGCGCGGGATTCACTTTCCCCTCGTGCCGTCCCTCCATCTCGATAAATGGCTTCAGACGTCTATAAGATGATTCCCCTAACGTCAGTATCTGTTCAAAGTATCTGAATATGATGAAGGTGGACAGGCATGCAAGAAACAATCACAAAGATTGTTTAATATCTTCCGGAAATTTGGCTATGTAAACGCGCCAGTATTCAAACAAAAGACGAAATAATGATGTGTCTGTGTCGTCAGAAATAGTAAAATTATGCGCACACAATTTACTTGTTAACTTGTCAGAATCTGCGGGAAATTTAGAACTAGGATGTGTCTTTAATTCCCTCGTGACGAGTACTGAGACGTCCTTCGAGATATCGAGCGACCGACCACCAACGGTCTCGTGCACGCGGAGAAAATTCTCGAGGAGGTCGTCCTCTCCTCCGGATTGAGCGCGCTCTCTCTCTCTCTTTCTCTTTCAAACTCCTCGAGTATTCTTGGTAAGGGAAGATGAACAAAAGAATGGAAGGAAAGAGAGCGTCTGCGCGACACCGATGGGAAAAATTTCGTCGGGTCGCACGAGGGGAATTCGGTCAGGTGGTTCTCGGTTTCACGATTAATCCGGCGCCATGTAGAACTCACGCGTCGAGGTCTCCTGAAAATCCATGAATAATACATGCTGGAAGCTCTCGCGCGTAACGTCTAATTCGAAGATATCTGAGAACGAGCGTCAGCGTCGTCGTCGTCGTCGTCGTCGTCGCGGTCATATCACTGAATCACTTTTCGAGGGCGTACTCGTGAGAGACTCGGTAAACACGCGAGTACGACACAGTATCATAACAACGCAGGGACGTGAATGGGAACGAAGTGAGATTCTCCAGACACGCACTGCCTAAAGCGGAGCGTCCGCAAACAAACTCGAGATACGTAGGAGCCCGAGGCCCTCGAGACGAACTCATAACCTCATCTCCCCGCGCGCGAGTCTCGAGATTAAATAAACACATTTGCGCGATTGTGTGTTGCGATCGCGTAGGTCCCGCGCGTCGGCGGAGAGAAGAGAGATACACGCGCGTCAAAATTTCAAGCGGAATTACTCCACGAGTCACGTGTTCGAATTGACGTGGAGAAACAACGGCGGCTAAATGTACGCGCCGGGTACATTGTGGCGGCAAGAGGCTGCTGCAACTAGGAACCCGAGAAAATACTTGAAATTGTGTTATCGCACGGGGCGTTGAAAGTCGCCGGTGATACGAAGACACGCCGAGTCCTGCCGATACGGAAAACGGCGAATAAAATTTAGTCGCGAGTTGCTGGAAGCGGACTCGAGATGTTCTCAGAGAATATGTATACTCAAAAAAATGATCTTGCAGTCGCACAGCGAAAATTAAATGACTACACTGAGAGAAAAGACTGGTAACTATAACAAACTGCATTTAGTTACAGAAATTCATTGAATCCTTAGTAACTAATACTAAATATGATAATAATTACCAAATATTTAATAGATCGGGAGTATAACTTAATTGCATTCACAGTAACATCAATTAAATAATTTAGTAATAGTTACTTAATGTTAAATATTTAATATAAAATATATTACAGTTATGAACAGATTTGATAATTGTTATAAAATCGTTATATCCCATATAATAAAAAATTCAGTAGGTACGAGTTCTATTTTGTTACCAGTATAAGTATGTTTTGTTGCAGCACAACGAAAAATTCATTCATTTGCAGCTATTACATCGTTTCAATATCTATTATTACAGATAGTTGGTTGAACCTATCAAAAATTTTGTAACTATTACAAAATCGCTTATTTTGCTCAACTATTCAATAAGTTTTATTTACCAAATATATTCTGGAAGCAAATAAATTTTACTTCTGTCAAATAAATAATTTATTTTACAGAACTAAATTAATTAATAAATATTGCCATAGCTTTGGCCCGCTATATTTACGTCTATCATTTAGTAATAGTAACCACATTTTGATAATATTTACTAAATTCTTCTCTCAGTGTACTAAACATTGCAAAATCGCGTATGTCTTGTATATTAAATAATACAGGGACAGAATTGATATCTGAACTATTTGTAAAATCCAGCAAGAAAGAGTCTTTCTATCGTGCCAATTTAGATTACGGCCAGTCACATTTCTTGTAAAAGTGACTGTGATAAACAAACAAAAGTAGTGACGAGAGATAAGCAAATATATATTCTTACATCCACCTGAATTTCTGCTTACGGATATTGCTAAAATGCTGTTAAAAAATTCTACGCATCACAGGCAATTTTCGAGCAGATACAAGGAAACAGCGATGAATTTTAATTATGACATTTAGGATTCTACCTGGACTAACAAGACATTTTTTTTTTAAGTGTATGGATGGAAGAACTGGAATTCGGCAATACTCGGCAACGGGTTTCGTGCGGTTCGTGAGGCCAACGAAATCTCTCGGGCGGGAATCTTTCGTAGAACGTATGCAAAGATCGCGAGGGCAAGAACGGGATATCTCCCCCGGCGTGTGTAACAGGTATACAAAACGATCGGCGAGCGAATGGAGCGGCGCGGCCGGGACGCAATCGGTAACGTTTCCTCTCCTCGAGGTGAGAGGGAATGTTATTCCGCGAGGAGAGAGAGACGGCGAAATGCGAAGGCGATTCGCGGCTGATCGCGATCCACGCTCGCCTCGAGATCGCAATTAGACCGGCGGGAGTAAGAAGAGATCGCAAAGGAGAGTCATTGAGAGTGTCGAGGGGAGTAACAGGTGCGCGGTGATCAACAGGTGGCTCAACCTCTACACGTCGCTCTTCTGAATAATGTCTTCAGGCGAGGACAAAACGGTACACGATCGGTCGATCGATCGATCGATAATAGACGCTTACAATGAGTCGGATGTGCGCGGGATATGATAATACAAAACTGGCGATTGACAGACCGGAAGAGGACTCCGAGCGGAGTCCAAGGACGGTTGGGAACGCGGTGAGCGCGAGAGGAGAACGAGAATACCGAAGTTGCGCGCAGCCGTCGGAAATGAAAATCTCCACGTGTACAACTGGCTACGAGGAGCTTCACGAGCTGGAAACGCCGCGTGGAACCACGGTGACGCCGGCCGGTACACTCGAGCGCAACAGGTAGAAGACAGGGATCAACAGGTTGTTTTCGCATGCCAATCGCCATGTTGCTCCTAGTCCTCAGTCTTTGCTGAAGTATAGACAATACCTGCGGCGCGTATCAGAAGTATCGAGAAGGAGGTAGGGTGAGAATCCGAGTGAAAGAGAGAGAGAGAGAGAGAGAGAGAGAGAGAAAGAAGTGGGTAAAGAGAGAAAAATGAAGAGAGGAGGGCGTCGGGGAGCTGTAAAAGAAAGACGAAGAAGGAAACTGGCCTCAACACGGAGAGACAGGTACACCTATAACCCTCGCTATCTTCTCCCTCGTGAAGTAGCAGCGTGCGCGTGTCGTGTAGGTGTGCACACGTTCGTCTGTGTCGACGGCCACACGTATGAGCGCGAACAAGTGCAAACGTGTGGTCGTGCACGTGGTGGGCGCGCACACAGGCGTACCGGCGGCGCTCGAACAATGGGACCGTCACGCGGCTACCATTCTTCAGGGACAATCAGTGGGGAGAGAGAGAGAGAGAGAGAGAGAGAGA
Source organism: Odontomachus brunneus (assembly GCF_010583005.1). Lineage (NCBI taxonomy): Eukaryota > Metazoa > Arthropoda > Insecta > Hymenoptera > Formicidae > Odontomachus > Odontomachus brunneus. Next base: position 5,920,110 of record NW_022639451.1, read on the forward strand.
GAGAGAGAGAGAGAGAGTGAGAGTGAGAGAGAGCGAGCCTTCTTCTCCCGACCACGCGGGGCTCCATGCCGCTTAAAAAGGACAATCGCCTCCTTATTTACGATTTGGACAGCCTAACCTCGTCTCCTTCCACTTTCCGCCTTTCCCCTTCGCGCTCCTCGTCATCTTGTCCTTCGCTCTTTCTCTCTCGTTGCCTCCATGAGACACAACCAGCTCGTTCCACGTGGAGTATCTTCGAGGTACGTGGACACGAGGGGGTCGTCGAAATCCCGTGTACACGGTCCCGTTCCGGCGGCCCCAGGCGACTCTTGAGCGCGCGCAGCACGCCTACTGTCGAATTTTTCACGGGATTTCCCGGGCGGAACATAAATTTCGAGGCCCCGTAATATGCCGCGTCACATACGCTCAGCGAGAGCTTTACTACCCGCCGTGGGCTCGCGTCTCTCTCTTCCTCTCTCGGTGGATCTCTCAGAAATTGATTACGAGGACGGGAAGAACGCCGCCGCGGGTCCCGGCGGCGCGACGGGTACGTTTCTACACCCTGGCAGATTAACCGGCGTGATTAAGAGGCTCTCCGATTAGTTTAAGTCTTCAATGTAACCCGTTAGTCGTCACCATGAGATACGCATATGCATAATAATAATATAAACGATTAAATTGTAAATAATATGATTATATGGCAGAATTAATTATAATATGTAGTAAAATTTCTGAAAATCATATTTTCACATCAAAAGAATACTTGACTCAAGCTGCAAGTTTTTCCTTATTTTATGCTCATAGCTTCTTGAGTCGTTGCTTGGTGGGGAGCTAAGATTCGCGTTTTGGGATCGCGAATACGTTTCCTTCTCTTATAGACACGACGAATCGCCAGCTCGAACCTAGCACGTTCATAGATAGAGATCTGATTTACACAAGATCGCTTTATCGGCCGTAAACATCGGTTCTCGCCGAATGCGAATCAGATCGTCGCTTATTGTTTGTCGGAACGGACAGATATTACGTTTGCGAAAGAGGCATCGATCGCGATCGGGCGAACACGAATCAGCCAGAGGGCCTGTGGAGAGCAACATCGTTCCCCGTTAAATTATGGTCGTCCGATACGGTCGAGGCAGCCGTAAAGCAAACGAGCTACGACTTCGTGCCTCAATCGCGTGAATTATTAAGAAAGATTTCCACTTTCGTCGTATTTCACATCACGAATTATCACGCTCCTCTCGTCATCGCCCGACTCTCCCTCGGAACATTAATGCGTAAAAATTATTTGACGAAGGATATCTTTAATGCAATCTAAAAAAAAGAACATTTCGCGAAATTGAGGTGTGGTGTAATCGATGTAAAATATTTTCTATTGTTACTTGCTGCTGAAGCTCGTGGAAACAGAATTCCAAATACTTCGATTTAGACGCGCGTAAGATATTTCTTTTCGATATATTTTAGGAATTTGTTGTATCACAAATATATTACACGCAGGATTCAAACTCCTTCGCGATAAAAAGGACCGGGGG
>NW_022639451.1:5921802-5940667 GCF_010583005.1 Odontomachus brunneus
GGGGGGGGGGGGGGGGGGGGGGGAATAAAATCTTTGACGTGTCCCGAAATCACGACGTACAACTAGCGACCATCGTGGGGTCCGTCTTGTACGAGAAGATGAAGTAGGTGGAGAAGAAGGTGAGACGTGGATAGAAAGAGGAGAAGCGTAGAGAGGAGAGACGATGGGGGTGAAGGAGGCAGCGGGGGGACGAAGAAAGGGTAGAGTGACGAGGGTGGAGACGATAGAAGGGGGCGAGGGAGAGTAGGAGGAGGCAAGAGAAGAGGAGAGTGCAGTATCACGGTTGCTTTATCTCGCTGCGCTGAGGAGGCTGCGAAGAACTTGAAGAGCACTCCGCTTACACGAACGCGAGTGGAGGGCATTGTGTAAGGAACAGAGCCACCTTCATACACGCACCGTCCTTCTCTTCCTCACCCTCTGCTTCTCCTCCTCCTCCTCCTCCTTCTTTGCCTCTTCTTCCTCGTTTAACCATCTCTGCTTCGGGAGAAGAGGTTTATGGGGAACGCGGGAGAAAAAGGGATAGAAAGAGAATGAGACACGGCGAGAGAGCGCAGGAGAATGGCAGAGAAACGAAGAGAAGGGTAGGGGAACGAAGGGAACGAAGGAGACGAGGGGGTCAAAGGAGGAGGAGGAGGAGGAGGAGGAGAAGGAGGGAGAGGAGCTCGCTGAGTAAGGGGGCGTGGGTGCGCCCTTCGTGATTTACATATGCGTATTCTATACCTTATTTACTGCGTCGATCATCCTCCACTTTATCTCCTCGCGTGTGGGTTGCGCCGAAGAAAGAGTGCGGCGAGAGAGAAGGAAGATGCAGATGAAGGAGCCGCGACGCAGAGAAAGAGGAGATAGAGAGAGAAGGAGAGAGACAGAGAGGCGAAAGGAAGAAGGACGGTGGGACGCGTCGTCTCTTCGTCTATTAGCCCGGAGCTGCCGTCGGTACCGTAAATATTGCACGTAGGCAGATAATCTTAACCTCTTAATTGCGGAGGATAACCTGCGCTTTCGTCACGACGAAAAGAGAGGGGCAGGAGAAGGAGGAGGAGGAGCAACAGAAGGAAAAGACGCGCCGGTTTGATTAACGTCCGGATAACGTGGAATTATGGAAATACGACGATCGGATTGTTGAACACTTCCTGGGGCTTCCACAAACGGAGAATCGGAGAGAGGGTCGCGTTCGCGCGTTTAGGATACTTCAAGTCGGCGACGGTGATTTTTCGTTCGCGGACCGACTTACTTAAAAGGAGAGGCACGTAAGGAGAGGGGGTGGGGGATAAAAAATGACGGCGAGATAATTGACGTGTGTCAGGTTTCGCTTTTTCTTTCTCCTTCGTTGTCTTTTTCTAAAGAGCCGACGCGAGAGTCTCCCCACATGTCTCCCTCGCGGTAACCTCGGCATGCCGCGGTTAATTGTCGTAACTGCCTTCGGCCGAGGGGCGATCGTCTCGGAGCGAGTGAGTGAGCGAGCGAATGAACGAGCAAACGAACGAGCAAGAGACAAAGAGCGCCGAAAATGACGAGGAGAGGCGGTCTTCTTCAAGGCGCACACGCCGGTTCGTACGCATCGCCCGCGATGACAGCCTGACGAAGTACTCCTCTCTCGGACAAACGTCAGTCGAGAAAAAGAGAGAGGGGGAGAGAGAGAGAGAGAGAGGGAGGGAGGGAGGAAAGGGGATGAAGGAAAGAGAGACAGAGAGGGAGATACACGGCGTCGGAGTCGCGCGCGTCCTTAATTGAAAGTTTGATTGGCAAGGGTGATTATTAGTGCCCACAAAAAAAAACGTCGCGCTCGAAGGCGCGCGGCACGGGGACGAAATTTCACCTGGTATCACACCGCGATTGGTTGATCTCCGTAATGAGAGAGTGGAGAGACGAGTCTCACGTTGATTGTCACGAATAAGGATTGAACATGCCAGTGACGTTTAACGTCGTGCTGTGCGTTACGTAACGTAGAATTATAATTGTTGCATCACGCATTTGTAGCGAATAAATACCATATATGTTACTGAAATCACAGCACGGCGTTACATTGTGATTATCCTTTGGGCTAATTACAGACAACGATCGGCGAGCGAGATTTTCGATGCGTTTTCATCGCGTTTGGAGGCTATCTTTGCGCATCCGCGGCATCGCAGTCGATCACTCTCGCTGCGGATTCTTCGCAGATGATAATTATCGATTATCGATCGATCGCTGCGGCGGTGTTTGCGGAAGATCGCGGAGACTTTTCTCGTCGAGCGATCTCGCGCGCGCGCATAAGTCACGTCGGATGCATCATCATCGAGGTGGCGACGGCGACACGCGGCTTTATCGACGTTTCCATCTTCCACCGGGATCGAAAGCGACTTCGTCGAGAAGCGATTCCGTCGACAAGATAAAGAGGCAAAGATGAAAGGAGGGGTAAGAACGAAGGGAGAGCGCGAGGGAGAGAGAGAGAGAGAGGTAAAAAAGAGAAAGAGAGAGAGAACGGTCGATAGGCGAGCGAGCTCTCCTCTCTTCCGAGACGGCCGAGTAAATCATGGGAAGAGTATTCGTGAGAGTCTCGCGGGTCCGGCTGGAAAGAGGAGGAAAGAGGAGGAAAGAGGACGAAGAGGAGAGTCACGGGGTTCCCGTGGATGATCGGTGGTGAAGGGGAGAGATAGAACCGGGATGGAGGAGCGAGATAGACAGAGAGAGAGAGAGAGAGAGAGCGGGCGGGCGGGGGAAGGGCGAGGGGGATGTGAGCCGAGAGAAGAAACGTAGGGTTTCGGTTCGACATATCAGCCCGAGGTGGTCACGAGTCCCGGAGTCGAGGTGGAGGGCCCACTAGTGGGTGGGACCCTCCACTTCGTGCCTCTCTACCTGACTCTTTCCCTCCTCCGAGATGTGGTCGGCGCGAGTCCTCTTTCTCTCTGTCTCTACTCTGCTCTTTCTCTCTCTCTCTTTCTCTCTCTGCCTTCGTTCTGCCGCGCGCACTTCCCAGCTTCGTGCCTAACGACAGCTTCGCCTAAAGCGGCTGAAGCTGAGAGATCGGAGTTCTAAAGTTGCCGGAGAAGTCAGTTTCACATCTATCGCGGTTACGTTGCGCAGCGCGAAAGTGACAGTCGTCCGGCCACGGGAGGAGAGTATACCGAGGGAAAGGGGGCAGACAAAAGACGAGGGAAAAGAATGGGAAAGGGCAGATAAGAGGCGGGAGAGGAACCAGAAAACGATCGGTTCTCCGGTTCTGCTACAAAGAATGGCTTCGTTGCTTTGTCGGCTCTTTATTGAACTCGTTCCAGCACGAAAATTGACATTTGTCTATTCAAAATCGAGACAGAACCGAAAAAATCCCGAGGTTACTTTGGGTTCCCGGAGTTATTCGGGTTCTCGATTCCTAGGTCGGTCGCACGCACGTACGCATGCACGCACACACGCGAAGGTCGCGTAGGGATACGAGAGAAGGTTGAGAGAGGCCAAGGAGGAGGTGGAGCATGTAGAAGTTCTCCTCCAACGCGTGGCGCGTCTTTGCTCTTGTTGGCTTGTCTCTCCTTCTACAGGCGGCGGCGGCGGCGACGGCGGCAACAAAACCGCCGTGACTCGCACAACTCGCTCGGGGACCGAACAAAAACCACTTTGTTCTAAGGTAAACCCACCTTAGGCGTATATGTGCGCCCCGTCGAGGCCGCGAAGATGCCCCGACGAAGCGGAGAGAGAGAGAGAAAGAGAGAGAGAGAGAGAGAGAGAGAGAGAGAGAGAGAGAGAGACCAAGTCCGAAGTCCGGCATCTTCCTCCGCGAAGAGGCGAAAAAGCGAGACGAATCGACCGGAAATTGTCTTTGACGATCCCTTTTCTCTCCTCTGTACTTCTCTCTTTCCTCTCTCCCTTCTTCATCTCTCTTATTTAATCGCGCTAACTCCTTCAACCGATCTATCCCTCGCGCGAATCACAAATTCTCCGACTAATCTCACTGAAACTGTCGCGTTTTAATTATCTAGCACGGTACTTTTCTCTCGTGTAAAAAATTTTAATTCATTTAAATTTTCATTTAAATTTTATTTTCATATAAATTTTCAATAATTAATCAATCACTCAATTTTCATAAGAAGATCCTCGTAACAAGCATGCCGATTTTGTGTGAAGTCATTTGATGCGATTATCGAAAATGGGGTGAGAAAGATGATTGTAAATAAATCATACTTGCGGGGTCACATCGGACATAAGAATGGACGATCATTGACAAGAGGAAGGTTAAGCCAGTGTTGCACCTCGCTCCGTCGCGTTACGAAATTCGATTTGTACTATTTTCCGGGCCGTTGGCGAGTCGAGATTAATGCGTTCGTTTCGGCCGAATCGGGCATAATCGCGAACATTGTCCGCACGGCTCAATGACGATTATTTATACGAAGGTAAACCCGCGGCGCGGCGCGGCGCGGCGCGGTGATGTACGCGCCGGGGATCGATGTAGAATCAATGGTCCCTTTGACAGAGACGAACTGCGTGACGTCCTATCGAACGAAGACACCCACTGCTCTATTCTCCTTGCCTCTCCTCGCTGCTGCGTCACGCAACATATCTCTGTCGGCGTGAGCCATTATCGATTCGCGATGCACGAACGCGCGTTTGACTCTCCGCGGAATGGCTGAATAACGCGAACGCACCCTGTCCACTTTTCCTCCTGCGTGCAATTCAAACGAACAGCTCGACCTTGTCTGATATCGAGTACCATGAAAAGCGCTTTGTCTAAACAGCAAGAGGGCGAATGTCTTTTCAATCACTCGGAAATTGATAACGAATAATTTTTCAAAGTTAATGCGTCGTGTTTGCCGGACTGATTCCCACAGACCCTAAAAAGCTCCCAAAAGTTCAACTGATAACTGCATTACTAAAACATTTAGGCTCTTACTCTGAACTCGCTTCAAATTCCGCCGTCTGGTCGGCTTATGAGCACATTTATATAGGTGCAATTTTATCGACAGAAGAGAGTTTAGAACAAGAGTTAGAACAAGGGCCTGCTAAATTTAGTAAATTTGTTATTCAAAAGAAAGAACAACTAAAGATTTGACAAAGACATTGCAAGGGGGAATATCTTTCATCCCGTTCTCTCAATTGTACACAATCATACAATCTATGGCTTGGTTTACATCGTGCACTTGATACGCGTATTAAATAGTAACTTTCTATTAGATAATCTTAATATCGATGATGTATATAAATAACGGTTAAGCTGGTATAATATTGATCAAGAAGACTTATTTTATCGATTGAATGCGTCGTCGTTGATATGCATTGTCAATATTAAGATTATTTAATAGAAAGTTACTATATAGTACGCGTATCAAATGCACGATGTAAACCAAGCCAATGTCTTAAACGCGATTGATTGTACATGACTTAAGAGAGACACGGTAATGTCATAATATCGGCCACTATGTTAATCACTACACTGAGAGAAAAATTATCTTAAAATCAACAAATATTTCCTCGGTGGGTGCCATTAACATATTTACTTAAATCTACATTCTCTTTACTTAAATCAAATATTGTTTATTTAAATCAAGTAAACAATATTTGATTTAAGTAAAGAGAATGTAGATTTAAGTAAATATGTTAATGGCACCCACCAAGGAAATATTCGTTGATTTTAAGATAATTTTTCTCTCAGTGTATGACATGTCAGTCGGACCTAGAATCTCGATGCTCGATCATTCGGATATCGATCAACGCACGCAAGAAATGCACATCCAGGGGAATTCGCAGATCTCGTTTCTCAGCGGAAATAGAACGGCGCACAAGATGCTGCAACGCGCTTATTCGATGACGGTCCACGTTGCTCGCCATAAACGTTACACATAAAACCCGCGAGCAATATGTAGCTGCACGATTATCTGCGAAGGGAGAGGCGAGAGGGGGAGGCGGTTAAGTGCCGATCGCAGTATCGGGGACACATCGATGCGGCGTTCCGGCGCGAGATCGGCCGGTGTTCCTCTGGTCGAATTTGAATTTCAACAGCGGCTCGGAACGGAACATACACGGAATCCGGTGTTGTGTCGCGACGCGAGTTCCAGTTTCGGTGGGCGATTTACCGCTCATGGACAAGAGGAAGAGGAGCCGTTCCAGACCGCTCGTTGTATCCGATAACCCAATAGCCGAACGGGTTGTTCTCGTCCTCCTCCTCCTCCTCCTCCTGCTCGTCGTCGTCGTCTGCGTAGAGAAAGAGGGAGGGACGCAGGAGATTCCGAGCTCGCATAAATTTGCATAGAACCGGCGCGCCCTTTTGCGCTCGCGTTCGCTCCAACTTTCTCGGTCGAACGTGGTCCCCGCGAAGCGACACGGGGCGACTCGTGTTTTTCGTTTTCGCGACGACGACGACGATGACGACGACAACGACGACGACAACGACGACGAAGACGGCGGTGGCGAGAGCGCCGCGCCCTTAATAAGGCGCGCGAAGGTCTCGGGGCGAGGAGGTAGGCGTGGATCCGTCTCGCGTTCTGGCGAAATCGAAGGGCGGTCTATGCAAAATTCTCGTTCCACCGCGGCGCTTTCAATTTGCGCTTCCATTATACCGCTGACACGAGCCGTCTATGTCGGGCATTGTCGCGCGAATATCAAAGTCATCTCGACTCCTTAGCGCCAATGATTTGTGCTTCGAGTAATTATGTTCCGCCGCGCGAATGCGAGGCGAAATTAACGCGATCGAGCCGTCGTAAAGTTCTCATTACTGCAACAGCGGTGATTTTAGCAGCAGTTATTGTATCATCTGTGTTGTGACTTCCACGGGCAGTTTATTTGTTTTATCGCATCGTAACGGCGGTGAATCGAGAACGAGCTTGCGACGACGGACAAGCGATTTTTTAACAAAACTTGATTCTTTTCGGTCAATTTTAAATTGTAGTAATTAGAATTTCTTTAATATCGATAAAAATAAAAAGTTAAAACTTGAGTGTGATTTCCGTATTAAATGTACAAAATTGAATGGACGTATCAGCGGATCAAAAATCGATTTTCTTGAAATCGATTCATATCAGAATCCAATATATACAGGAAAAAATCGATTAAAAGTATGATTTCTGTAGAAAAGAAAGTTTTCCTCGAGCACTGAGAAAAAACATTTGCAACTATAATCACATAGAGAGATAATCGCTATAAATTATGATCGAGACATTCATCTTTTTTACTAAGTTCTATGTTAATTAATTACTATAATTTTTTAGTTAATTCTACAACTATAATCACATAGAGAGATAATCGCTATAAATTATGATCGAGACAATCATCTTTTTTACTGAGTTCTATGTTAATTAATTACTATAATTTTTTAGTTAATTCTACTATATAGTTAGTGCCAATAATCCTACATGCATGTTTCTTCTGCCATTTTCCTACAAAAAATGTAGCCAAGAATAACTACGATTTTAGTTAGATTAAGCATTCTGTTTCCCCTCAACGAGAATCGGATTGTACTCGCACGTCCCTACTTATGGCTGCCGCAACGACTGCGCTTTTGTCGCCATCGCACGAGATGCAGGGGGATGTACGCGAGCGGAAGCCCACGGAAACACGTCGCGCGCGATTTGAAAGGAGCAGGACATCGTGGAGAGGGACGGAGTTGCGCGTCACGAGCGGCGGTCGCGGGACGTTTAAGGAAGCGCGTCGAGGTCTTCTCTTTCTCTCTTTTTTCTCGAGCCCCGCTGATCGATTAATGACGGAGCTTTAAGGGAAAAGAGGGTGCTTGCCTTTAAGGTTGTGCCACGGCGCGCGAGGAGTGGTTCCACCCACAAAGGGGCCCTAATGGCGCCGCCCGCGGGCATTTACCAGTGACTTACGCGCTCGCCCATGATAAATAAATCTACGCGGCGCATTATACGCCGCGGTTCCCGCTGTCGGCCCAGCCGTGATTAATGTCGCTCTCACACACGACACGACACGCCGCGTGTGCGTGTGCGTGCACGAATCAGCACGGGATTCTCGTCAAACCGAAGAAGCGTCTCGTCCGTCGAAACCAGGACCCGAGCTGGACCCGTCAGTATGTTTCGCTTTGGTTCGTTCTCATTACTAAAGACCAAACTATGGCGTCTACTATCTTTATCCTCTCCAAGTTTCAATAAAATTCCACGAAATTAGGATATTCAGACTCTTTGCGACATTTACCATCAGTCAGAGATAAAAGTCGTTTTAATGGGGAAACTTGATAAACGTCAGTCTTCGACGAGAACGCGATGGTGTGCGTGCTCGTGTTGCTTCCCGAAGTGTTAGTTGAGACGAGTTTCGCATGCGGGCGGTCTCAGGGACGATTCGAGATAACTCTGTAGCGATGGCAAACAATAAATAAAAAGGCGGCCACGTAGATATTTCCATATCGTTCGGCGCACTGCCATCGGTCGCTTGGAATAAAAGACAAACATAATGGCATCTTTCCCCTCTTCCATCCTCTCTTTCTCTCTCTCTCTTGTTCTCTGCATTTCTCGCTTTCCACGCTACACGCGTTTCATCTTCCGTTCTCAAGTGGGGAAGCTCTCGAGGGGGTCTCGGGTCGCACTCCGTCATCGCAAATATTTACGGATGCGCGGCCGAGCGGTCGTATCGTACGTGCGTTACGGATACACACGAGATACCGGATGAATATGGCGAATGAATCGTTCGCATGAGCAATGCATTCGCCAGAGAGCTGCACGATACCGCACGGCAGCAATCCTGCTGTACCGTTAGACGCGATCCGAAAGTTCTATCAATTCGATGTAATACGCGCGCGGCAACCGGTGCCAATCGCGGCGCACGAACTCGCGTCATTTCTGTGCGATTTGTCGACGCCAACGCGATGTATGCATCGACACGCGCGGGAATTGCTTTATCCTCCGCGCGGGGATGTGAAAGCGTTACGTCGTGTCGGTCGCCCCGAGTATTGCCGACGTGATGTTTGCGCGGATCTCTCCGCGCGTAAACAACTCTGCGCAAATATCAACAAATTGTTTCGTGCCTCAGAGCACCGGTGTCTCGCACGCGTTGATCCCATCTACGATTGAATCCTAATATCGTCCTTCGATAATATAAATTCACGGCGTGAAGTATCACGACGAAGGCGGTAGTCTTAGAACTACAATAAAAGGAATGAGGAATACTGAAAATAAGAAACAACGCTATTCCTCCGTTTCTCTATTCTGCGGTGATGAATTAGGTTTCATGTTTTAATATTGAACTGCTCCTTATTCTCTGTTTCCTGTTCTCTATTCTCGATTCCCTATTTCTTATTCCTTTTATTGTGCTTACTTTGGGAAAGCGATCGTTACTCTGCGATTTTCCGAGGTGATATAAAATTTACTTTGTAATTCCTACTTTTAATTCTGCTTGTTTCGCACACGTGAGGAAATGCACGCTAATCCTATCCACGATTGAATCTTAATTGCCCTTCAATAATATAAATTCGCGGTGTAAAATTTTACGATGGCACCAAGACAGAAACAACGATCGTTACTCCGCGATAGTCCGAGATGATATGGAATTTACTTTGTAATTTCTACGAGCGCAAAGGCGTCGCGTTACAACGGAGAGACACGAAAAATCCCGGCGCAAACGTCGTTCGTTCGTAAAATACATATTGTCGTGCGTAGATTACACTTAAAGGATGGTATTAGATACGGCCTAGAGATAAGCGCGGGCTGCTGCCGCTTACACCTAAATGATCACGAGAGCGCAGGCCACGGTATTCCGCGAGCCTGTAAATCCAACATAAAGATACAAATCGAGAAGCGGGAGAGAGCCGCATAAGAAGGACCATAAACTCGGTTTATCCGCCGAGCGGCTCTCTCGACCGAGAGCGCGCTCCCGGTTCTTACTTCGTTTCGCCCCCCTCCGCGCGCCCGCCACCGTTCTCTCCTCTTTCTCCGCCGCGGTAACGCGAAAAAGGCACGGTAATTAAGGAAGATAGAAATCGCCCCTTAAAGCGCTCTTAACAGCGGGAGGCGAACGCGGGGTCCGCCTCCGCCGTAGGTAACCTTCGACGGTTGGAGCGCCTCTCCTTCTCGCCGCTTCCCGTTCGGCGGACGATATTTGCATCTCGGAAGTGCATGCCGCTTCTCGGGATAAATCAGGTTGCCGCGAGGGTCCCCGTTGTTTTAATTACGATCTACTAATTGCGATAATTGCAGATAACGTGTCAACACGGCGCCGCTCGATACGATAAGTATGATACTCGTGGCGACATCATCGAAAAATGACGCTATTTAATCTTGCAGTAAGCGCGTCAGCCGTATCAGGGGTCCTTATATTTGCGATATCTCGCGCAAAGAATGTAATTCGTGATCTCCTCCAACTAACATTGTTACGTCACGGATAACGCGAGGAATGTCTATTTGAAGAAATTTTATAGTTTTGACGAAAATACGACGGTATCTAGCAACTCCTCGATGGAGAGTTTATGAAATTACCGACAAGCTCTGTAAGTTTGAGTAATTATACTCACAGCCCGCACAGAAAATTTCTGGCGATCTAATTAGAATCCAGGCTGAATTCCCAAAGTAATTATGGATTCTGATTAGAAGTGTAATGTTTCAAATATGTAATTCTAAGTGAGGAAACTCAACATTTTTTTAATAATTTTGCTGGTCACTTTACGTTAGAGAATCGAACAAAACATACTGATTTGCCAAATAATTTTACCGTTCCGTAAAATATTCCGTGTTTTAGAAATATGTAATTTTTCGATATTTTATTATGAATACAACAGTTGGTATAAAAATAAGATTCCTTGCTTGATAGCATAAAACATACCGATATTGCCGATTGGAAAAATGCGCGTATTGCTGTAGTATTTCTGTCTCGATTCTACAACGAGGTTATATTTGGGATAGGAATGTGATTGCCAATTGGTGTCACAGTTTGTGAGATAACCAATTTTGGTAGAAATTTGGCATTCTAGTCGGAAGCCATTTTGGGAAAATTTTGGAAAATTTCTATGCGGGATGATATTTGGGATAGGAATGTGATTGCTAATTGGTGTCACAGTTTGTGAGATAACCAATTTTGGTAGAAATTTGGCATTCTAGTCGGAATCCATTCTGGGAAAATTTTGGGAAATTTCTATGCGGGATCATATTTGGGATAGGAATGTGATTGCCAATTGGTGTCACAGTTTGTGAGATAACCAATTTTGGCATTCTAGTCGGAATCCATTCTGGGAAAATTTTGGGAAATTTCTATGCGGGATCATATTTGGGATAGGAATGTGATTGCCAATTGGTGTCATAGTTTGTGAGATAACCAATTTTGGTAGAAATTTGGCATTCTAGTCGGAATCCATTTTGGGAAAATTTTGGGAAATTTCTATGCGGGAAGTTGCAATTGGATATTTCGCACGTGGAAGAATAGACTTCAATTTTCATTGAATGTAGAGAGAGAGAGAGAGAGAGAGAGAGAGAGAGAGAGAGAGAGAGAAAGAGGATACCTCGCGCGTACAACACAGTTCGCCTTTGAGCCGCGGTCCATGCCGGAAAAGAGCAGACGTGAGACACCGCGGCGCGCCGGACGCAACGCGTAACTTTACGGCCTGTGACACCATCGCGGCCTCCTCAATTACGTGCGCGATCTCGCCGATACAGCGTCGCTCCTTGCATCCCGCGTCGGCTCGGCGCGGTGCAGCTCGTATCCGACGTGCGTGGGTTCGAGGAGGCACCGTTACTTCGCACGCCGAGAAATTCCATCAGCGCCCTGACGGTGAAACGGAGGGAGGAGACGACGGGGGAGGGGAGGGAACTCCGATGGAAATTGGAAGCTTTCACGTTCTCGCGCCCTCTGCCACCCGCGCGCCGCGCTACCGACACCCACGCGCTCGCTATCTCGCCGCTCGACTCTAGGACCGATTAAAATTAATAAGTGCATTCTGCCGCGCGCGCACGCATCTGCATACTGATCCGGCCGCGGTGTGGTCGAGGTGCTAACGAGGCTATTCTTCTTCCACAGCTCTCTATCGTCGAAGCGCAGTCCCGGCTTCTCTCGCGATCATCGCCGAGAGGAAGAGACTCGCGCGAGTCGTTACGAAGCGCGCCGTACAACGGAGGAATTGTTCATTCAGTGAAGCTCGTCATATCGCGAATAAAAGCACGTGAAACAAATCCAACATTTGTTCTCTTGCAAACTATTGGCGAATGATTTCCTTCCTCTACCGGTACTCAAAGCTCGCGGGTCCAATGCAGTTCTTAAGATATATTCAAAAATGGAAGAAGAATCTCTCCACGTATCTGTTGGCGTCGAAAGCTCTCACGTTAGAATCACGCATTCCCGTTCCGCAAAGTGCACCGTGCAATTTATATTCCGACGTGCGCTCTCGTCGCTCTTATCGGCAACATCATATCTTTATCTTCCGGCTTTCACCGCGGCTATCATTATATTTCGAGGAGATTCAGATCCACCGCGCCAGTTATCAGATGGTATCCAAACGCGCGGCAAAATCCACGAGGCGGCCTCTCCACGGGAGAGGATCAGGACGGCGGAGGGGGTGGGAGGAAGATCGCGTCGCGGATAAAATCAGACGCGAGGGTGGAAGGAGCGAGGCGAAAGGTGCGACGAAGAACAGCAACGGTGGACACCTACGCGAGGTGACGCGTCAATTACGGGGACAGGCAATGTTTCAGCATGGCAATGTGCGCGCAGGCCCTTCGAAAGATGTCTCGCACACGGACGAGCCCTATAGGGCCCCTTAACGAGATTCAAACCAGTCTCGGCCGTAACCTTCGCGCAGGAAGCACAATGGTCCGCGTTTCTCTCTCTTTCTCTCTCTTACGCGTGCGTTTAAACTATCTTCTCTCTTTCGCGATCTGACAATACGCAATCTACGCGAGGAGTATTTGTGCGCGTTTCGTTTCTTTTTGAAGATAACAATCTTTAAAGAGAGAGAGAGAGAGAGAGAGAGAGGGGGAAAGGGAGGGAGAGAGGGACTTTATTTACGATAGAAGCGAATTGTGAATCGCAAGGAGGAGATAATTATGGATTACGTACAAGTTCCAAGCTGTCAAGTATCAGTCTTGAATACCTGTAGATATACGCTGAGAGAAATTAGCCGTTAAAAAATTTGTCAAATCTCCGGCCAAGTTCGGATCAATTTTCATATCCGATCAGGATATCCGATGAAATTCTATCGGATACTTCCGGCCATAATGGCATTTCACATCCGATGAAAAAATTAAGAACCGATACTTTTCGTCGGATGCATAAAAATTCGTCGGTATTTTATCGGATTTTGATGGAAAATATCCGCTTGTCAATTTTTTTTACCGAATAATTTCTCTCAGCGCAACAAATTATTAAAATTGCGAGTGCAATTATTCATGATCAAAATTTTTGCGCAATATTATGTAATACGTGATGATGCATGCACGAGGAATATCATGGACGCGATACCATTATAATATCGCCCATGATATCGTAGGGTTCACGTGGAAGGCCAACTTTCTTTCCCTTATTTTTGTCGATCCCCCTCAGAGAGGTGGTGGGCCGGGGGGCGGAGGGAGGAGGTGAACGCGGGCTCGCGCGGAGCGAAGGAGCAGGTTCCCGGGCGCGCGAGAGAAGCCGGAATATTCCCCTATCTTGGGTTTCAGGGTCAGAATCGTGTTCCAATTAGATGGCGCGGCGAGACTCCCCGCGTTTTTCTCCCATCTCGGATACTCATACAGCCCCTCCGTGTCGCCCGCCGCCTCCGGGAGCCTTCCGCTTCTAATAAGGCGCGCTCTTGGCTTATAAAGGCGAGACACGGCGGTGTGTATACACACAACGTTATGCAATGCAACGCGCACGTGAGGATGCATTTCAGCGGTAGCCGTGGCCGTTGGGGTCGCGGGTCGCGCGTCGTGGGCAGAGAAGGTCAAGCTCCGTGGACGAGGACGAGGTAGACGGGGATGGGCATGAGCGCGCCTCCACGACGTCGACGCGGATGAGCAACGACGAAAAGCCGCCTCTCGGCTTTCGACTCGGCTCGAATTCACCGACTCGACTGACCATCGACTGACTCATCGACTGACCGAGTGATGCCCGGCGCGTTAAAGCGACGCGAGCTGAGTCAGGGCGATGAGACGTCCGCTTCGAAGGGCCGCGGTCGGCGTCGCGAAAACGCGTTTCCTGGATCTCGCCGATCGCGGGAACCGTCGCCGAGTTCCCGCGAGTCTCGCGTAATCGCTCCGGATTCCATAATTAATCAGCGATTGCACGCTGGTCCTCATCGCGCCGTTCCAACAATTTCCTTTCGCTCGTTGTTAACGGAATAATAATTGGGGGAAGATCTGTCGCAGCGAGACGACGAAATCGTCGCCGCGAAAACAACGACGCAGAACTGCGGATGTGAGAACGAGCGGGCGTGATTCGTTAATAAGTGGATATGCATCGAGATGAGTAACGTGTTACGCACCGACGATTCTTTCCGCGCGAATTCTCATTACTCATACCTGTGATTAGTTCGCAGCGCTGCAGACAGAGAGAGAGAGAGAGAGAGAGAGAGAGAGAGAGAGAGAGAAAGAAAGAGAGAAAGCGGAGAATTAAATCTCGCGCGCGCGCAGCCTCTCAATGTAAAGAATAAATCTGTTATTAGGGATAACGTCGGGACACGCGGCTATTGATTATAACGCGATCGTGCGAAATGCGTGCGCGCTAACGTGAACGCGCGTAATTGTCGGCAATTATTCGCTAACGCGCGCTTGCGTCCCTTTGACAGCGGCTTCGTTAATTAGTCGAGTCGCGCGGCGCGGCAATTACGATTCTTTCCTAATGAATGTGTTGTCCGACGCGGCTCTCCTCCATCGAGTCTCTTTCGCTGCCTTTCCCGCTCATTTTCCCACCTTCGGCGAAAAACGCCATTTTCTCATTGCTCTCCCCTAGGCCGCGGAATCTCTCAATTATCCGCAATAACGTCCCCGCGGCTCGTCTGAGTCGCGAGGAAAACCATCATTACGTCGCGTTTATCTTCGCGAACCATCACTTTTTTTATTAGCGCGTTTAATAGCCGCATCCTACCGTTACGTCAATTAAAACGAGATCCTAACAAGAAATTAATCGAAGCGCGATCGTTCGGAGCGGCTCGCGTAACAGCTTCCTCGGCGCGCGCGTCCTGCGACTTTCTCTACTTCCGTCGGAATAAAAATTCAACGTCGGCGAAGAAAACGGGGATTATAAGGGAACAGCGCGCAAGTGGGGGGAGCTCGATCAATCGCCCTCGTCTTATCTCATCGGTGAACCTCCAAGCAGCGGACAGTACTTACACTCTTAGAGGGGCAAAATTGATTGAGAAATTAACCAGAACCGTCTGTACGCGCACGGTCAGCGGCAGAGAACTTGCAACACTCTTCTTTTCTCGATGAGTCTTGCAACGCATTCGCATCCGACAGGAGAGTCTTTCCTTTTTCAGTGTAATTCTTAGAAAATTAATTTTCTTGCTCTCTAAATTACTTGGAACGAAATTTCACACGAAAGATACAGCCGAGTTACTAGAGTTGTTTTCCTACACTGCGAGAAAAAAATGGTTGATCTAACTAAACTTATACTTATTTCTAGCACCAACCATATTTTCTGTAGTAAAATAATAGTACTAATATGTGTGTGTAAAGTTATTATGACTAACATTATAATAGAATTTAATAGAAAAAAATATTTTTCTTCACCATAATTTATAGTAATTATTTCTCTATGTAATATATTTATTAAATATTGTTTTTCAATGAACAGATTGAATTCTCTACTGTGAATCGTTCAGTGAATATTTTCATTTGAAATTCAAGAGCGAATCTGATGCATTCCACTGTCATGGGAACATATTCGATTGAAATATCCGGTCATACGGAGTCAGAATTTATTTTGAGTGAAACCACTTTAATTTTGAGTGGAAGATTCTTGGGACCTCGAGTGTCGCCTCCGGTGAAAACACTGTCACTTTTCTTTCAAAGAAATTTAGAGAGTGCCGGATGTGCTTTGAAGTTTACCGAGGCAGAAGTGTCGCAATCTTTCCGTTCGAAGCGAGATCCAACTCTTCGTGCGCGGCGAGACTTTCGCGCCACCGACATGACGAAAGCCGGCAATCCGTTAATCATCCTGGGAAGAAGCATCCGTCAGAAACGCGAAGTCACGGAAACCACCCGACATCGCTCATTCACAAGCCGGTTCGCTCGTTCGCGGTTGTCCCACAACCTGGATACTTTTTTCTCCGTCATTAACCGCGCGCCGGTCCTCATGAGCCGCCGCCAATTAACGGCGACGCCGAATACACTCCTCGCGCGTCTGATCGCATCCGTCTTCTCACGAGAGTCCCTCTCTCGCGTAATCGGGGCTGCTCCAGATTCGATCGCTAATTAATTAGCGATTACGCGCCGTCCACCTCGCGGGGCTTTCGACAGAGAGAGTCTCGGCCGCTCTCTTGTCGTCAGCGAGAGCGTGATCGGCCGTGACTGTCGATCGATCAAACCCGGCGACTTCTGAGGGCAACAGGAAACCGCCGATCGTCGGCGATCTAATCCAGCTCGCGCGACGGCGGCAGCAGAACAGGTCGACGCCGACGCCCCCGTCCTCCTCCTTCCTCTCGAGTTGGAAGGCGCGTGAGACTTTTATTAATCGCGTCCGAGGCACACACGAGCTCGCGTTAAATTGACCATGATAGTCCGGAGCGCGGATACCCGCGGTGGATATCGCGCCGCTTACACGCGAATGATAATTACACGCACGAGGAAGAAGCCGAAGATGGTGGATCGAGCGCCGGCGAGCAACGGCTGCGCTCGGCCGGTTTCGCGATGCGGCCGCGATAAAGTGTCGCGATGCATCGAAACGCGATTATCGCGTATCCCGCGACGTCAGTCGCCGCACGGCCGAGATGTTTAAAATCGCGCGTGACTGGTAAGAGGAAAAAAAAGAGAGAGGAAAGAAGTGAAAAGGGAAACGAAAGACGCAGACGTCTGCCTCGAGAGGAAGGGAGGGGAGGGTTTGTCGCGAAACTGGTTCATTGACATCTTAATGGAGACTATTTTTAGCTACCTCGATGACTCCCTAACGATCTACTGATACTTTAATGGAGATTATTCTCAGCTGCTTATTCCTCGCACACGAGAGCAGGAGATTTCAGGCGATCGATTCTCACCTTGTATTTCTCGTAGCGGGGGTTGAGGCGATCTCATTCCGCAATAACTCCCGTTGTACCAATGCGTCAGGACACGCGACGTCCCCGAAATTTGAGAGGCGAGTCCTACGTTCAGTAAATTACCGGGACACGAGCCTAATTCTGGACTTCCTTTTCATTTCGGTTTGTAAATACGAATATTTAAACCTTTGGAGACATAGAATAAATATATTGAGTGTATACACTGTAAGAAAAGTGTCTAAGAAATATAAAAAAATATTTACCGATGAGTAGTTATAACATATTGTGCCAACATATTTTTACACACTGAGAAAAAAATACTTTTTAAACAAGATTGAAATTTGCTCGAAGCCTTGGCTTCTCGTGAAAGCAAATATGTTTTATTCAAATAAAAGAATTTAAATTTAAGTAAATATTCCATCAAGCTTCCTTTCTCTCTCTCTCTCTCTCTCTCTCTCTCTCTCTTTCTCTCTTTCTCTCTAAGCCACCGAATAAGTATTTTATATCGTTTAGACGTTTTTCTTTTTACTCTATACAAATATTTAATTTTAAAATATGAATATTTATATATAAAAACCAAAACAACATGAATGTCTAAAATTGGACGCATCACAGTTTTAGTTTTGCTGATCGCGAGGCTTGATTCCCACATTTCGAATTTTGCTAGTGCGGCTAGAATCAACGGTTAACTCGTTTGCACGCGGAAACTTGCACGTGGCTCGAATTTATCGTTGCGTCGTGTTTCGAAGCTGCCTGGAGAATAGCTCACTCTCGCGCCTCCGCGCGGCGATTAATCGCCGGCGTTCGATTCCGCTGTTCGCCGACGCGGCGATTTTGCGAATTCCCAGGAAATCCCGTGGCGGCTCCCGAGGCCGCGCGATAACGCCGCGGGGGAATTATGCGAGATTTCTCTTTCGAGGGAAGCCCGTAACGCGGAAGAACGTCGGAGGAGCACCCAAGCAACGCCGCGCCATCCATCATATCGTGTTTACCGTCGGAAAGCCCTTGGTAGATGCGATGCGCGATACCAAAACGTTATTGTTTATAATCATAAAATTCGAGTCTCCTGGCGGCCAGCTATTGCCGTGATTATTACTTCCTGGGCATAACACAGATAGATGGATGACTCCGTCTTCCGCGCGAGCTGTTGCGCAAAATCGCGGTACAAGTTGCACGTCGCTTCTTCCGAAAGAAACGAATAAATTCGCGCAAAATGCTCAATATAAAAATCAACTATTTTTCACAATTTCCTATCATTCAAAACCTAATTGAATTAAAGAATCTCTAATTAAAGAAGTACATAATACATTTCAGAACAAATATATATTTCACAAATTTCACGACAAGATCTGAAGTTTTCTAAATATTCACACTCACGGAATGACTGTAAATACGTAACGTACAAAAGTCACATGTAAAAAAAGTCGATTTGGTCGAAAGTGGGATGAAAATTTCGATTCGGAACATTCACCTTACCGCGCGATTCCATTCGACGACTCGCGACTAAACAACGAACTTTAATTTCGTCGTGTTTACGTATTACAAACATTATAATAAAACTTCATAAAAAGGAAATTATTTTCTTGGCCACAATTCATAGTAATTATTTCTCTATGTGATTGTATAATCACAAATACCAGATATTTTTTCTCAGTGTATGAATGCTGGCTTAAATTTTGACCGAAGCATTTTCTTGTATTCTCGATAAGTTTGTCGAAGCTTCATTTTCAAGAGGCTTACGAGGTGGACGCCGCGAGGTAACATCGGCCTCTCTCTCTCTCTCTCTCTCTCTCTCTCTCTCTCCCTCTC
>NW_022639451.1:5942589-5954399 GCF_010583005.1 Odontomachus brunneus
TCCCCCTCTCCCTCTCTCTCTCTCTCTCCCTCTCTCTCTCTCTCTCTCTCTCTCTCTCTCTCTCTCGATTTAATTATCGGCTGTTTCTTCCGCGCAACGCGAGGAACTATGTCGCGAGGAATATGTTGGCAGAAGAGAGATCGCAGCCCGCGGTCACGTTCAGCGGACGATATCGAAATGCCGGATCGTTCGAGATGCGCTCGTGCACATGTTCTCCCGTAATCTTTCGCGAACGCTGCCCCTCCCCCTCCACGCGTGCACGTGTGTGCAGGCCGGAGGATCGGTTTCTTCCTCCCGCCCGTCGTCCCTGCCCGCCGCTGCGCCACGTTCGTACCCTTACCGGGTCTAGCTAACGACCCGCTATCTCGTGCATCGCGAAATAATGAAATTACGCGAAAAAGGGACGAGGCATTACGGCGGGCCGTATCGCGAGTACGCAAACGCCGGCGGTATGCAGAGTGGAAGCGGTCCGGTCGGTTCCGGTGGAATCCCGCGCTCTGTGTGTGTGCCGTGGAAATTTAAACAAATTCCGTTTACCGTTGCGAGGTTACGTCTGCCGAGGTTGAAACGAAACGAGTTATCGAAATGGCTAGAAATAATCTCCATTAAAATGTCAGTGAACCAGTTCTCCTCTCCTCCTCTCTCCTTGAGACGGTCACTTGGCGTGATTTTTACGAGACACCGGTCGCGCGCGGTGTTAAACCGGTGAGAAGGTAAAGACTCGACACGCGTCAACCTCCTCGTGAATAATTTTATTCTGGAATGTCCACGAATTTCTAGATCTTTATCTGCGAAGGGCTGCGAACGAGTCGTCGCGATGGTATTTTGGTCTCGTGAGCAGAATGATTCCGAGACGAAGTTTTAGGTCTACTTTCGGCCACCTTCCAATCTTCCAATGCCTGTATATTCTGAAGGATCAGTGTATGCTTAATACACACATGCAGAAATTGAAATCCTACTTGACGCTTAAATGGCAGAAAACACAGGAAATGCCACTTGTAGCTTCTAAAGAGAACCTTCCCTGACGAAGTTAGTGGGACAGAATCAAAAGAAGTGGATGAAGAATATCAAAATAGACTTTAAATAGAATACTGAGATCGAAAATGGAATCAAAGTTCGAGATCTCTCGAAGGTAGCAACAAGTTTACACGCACGAGAACACACGTCATATTTTCCGAATTTCACCGGAATTATCAGCAATTAACGTGGAACGCGATACGAGTGACCGACGTGGCATAATAGCCGCCGTTTTGTCCCACCCAATATGGTTGACTGCATCTTCGCTACTCTCAAGTTCGTTCCGCTGAAATGGCACTTTACGTTCCGCCCAGACCTCTTTTACGTTCTATGGTTTTCGCAGAGCAACGAATGCGGAGGTCCGGTCGGATGGCGAAAGAGAAGAGCGCTCTCCGCTCTATTGTGCCGCCGCGATCTTTATGATCTTTTTATGATTAATGCAGCCGGCAAGCTGCAATGATGCGGCGCGATTATTCCCGCCGGTGGTCTCCCCACGATCTTTCTTCGAAACGAGGAGAGCTCTGCTAATTAAGGGCAATACCCCGGTAGCTAAAGTTCCACGTAAATATCCCGCAATGCATCGCGAGTTCGCGTCTCGGTCGAATCACCCTCGGTTGAGAGAATAAAGATTTGGATTCAACAAATTAATTCTGTGAATTCGGTCAGACTTGAAAAGTTAACGGGAGATTTCGCGGCACAACGCGTTATATTGTTCTACTCTCGTGTTTCTAATGCTTACGTGATGTCATGTTTATCTATCAACATTTCTTCCATGTTAACGTTTAAGAAAGACCTACTAAGAGCTCCTGGAACAGAACCTAGCTCCAGATAATCGGAAATATTTACGAAATTATAGCTATTCTTTAAATAACGTATTACACTGAGAAAAATTGATCTAACTAAACACTCTAATATCATACTTTTTTCTGGCCTCAAACATTTTTTTGGTTCTTTTAACACGAAAATGCATGTAAGGTATATTAGTGCATGTAAGGTTATTATTACAAACATTATAATAAAACTTCATAAAAAGGAAATGGTTTTCTTGGCCACAATTTATAGTAATTATTTCTCTATGTGATTGTATAGTCACAAACACCAGATATTTTTTCTCAGTGTATGAATGCTGGCTTAAATTTCGACCGAAGCATTTTCTTGTATTCTCGATAAGTTTGTCGAAGCTTCATTTTTAAGACATTCTGCTTATTAAAGAATTTTGCATACCTGGAAATGTATGACGTGTCGCTGCTACTCGCGTTCTAGTTTCCCGATCCTACTCGCTCCGGATACGCTATCGTGACACTGACACTCGCGTGGGTATCGATTCGATCGGAGAAACGCGTGTGTGTTAATGAACGCGCGATGCCGACGAGAGACCGATGGAATGAATGATTTAAAGAACCGATAGGAACGCGATAAGTAACTCACCGACACGCACGCCGGTGTGTGTACGTGTCGCTCGCTGGCTCGAGACTGACTCGGTCACAAAAACTGCGCGACGCGCGCGACTACCAAAACAATGGGCAAAAACGACCACGTCACTGTCGTCAATCGCCCGACAATCAATGACGCGTGTATTCGGCGTGGCCGAGGAAAACACGCTCTCAAAACATTCCGAATCTGTTAGATAGATTAACATCAGCACCGTAACATACGCGACAAATGCCCCGAATCAAAGTATCGGACTCCGAATTTCACAAGTGCTAATTTTGTTTCTTCAATTTTGTTTCAATAATTTTGTTTCTCTAACAGCAACACTTCTTCCTCACAATTGTTTCCTTCTCGCTCCCTTCGAATTTCCAAATTTTATCGAATCTCCACGTCAACCAAAAATCACCAAAATGAACCATGCGTATTAAAAATGACGAAATGTGCTCGATTCGTGTACTTAATACGTGGATAAACCACGTCAACAAAATGATTAATAAGGAAATTGTAAAGATAAACCGAAATTATAGAAAGCTCCTTTTGTCTAACAGAAATATTTGAAAGGCCTATAAGAAGCCAAGCACGGATGTCTTAGTGCTATTAGATATTAATACTGTTTTTAATAATATTAATATGATAGAGAGAGGATAATATGTTCAGCATATCAAGTGCACGTATCGGAATTTTTTCTCGATCATCATAGGTGGCGAATCAACCTTCCATACTTAGACCGATCTTTGAGTCCCAAATTTTTATATATTTATATTCCCAAAAACTCTCATTAAACCTTATATTATCCTCCCACTATCATATTAATATTATTAAAAACAGTATTAATATCTAATGGCACTAAGACATCCGTGCTTGGCTCCTTATAGGCCTTTCAAATATTTCTGTAAATTATAAAGAGTTTGTTGTTTTACTCACTCTGCTGTTTATCTATAAATTATTTAATAATTATGTTCACATATACATATATATATATATATATATATATATATATATATATATATATATATATATATATAAAAGCGTGTGCAGGCTTACTTCAGATTCTACATTATTCTTGCAAATTTTGCAAATATATATATATATATATATATATATATATATATATATATATATATTTGCAATATTTACAAGAATAATGTAGAATGTGAAGTAAGTCTGCACACGCTTTTCTATTTGTATCGCGTGACGTAATGAAAATGCACGACGAGACAAACGTAATCGTCGGATAATTCAACGTTGCCTAAGCGCATCGGCAACAATCGCAATTATCATAATTGTCTCTATCGTCACGTTGGCGTCTCTTTCAACGGAGGAAGAATTTTCCACTCCGTGGAACTGTAGCGCCGATCGAATTCTCTTTGTTTGGCTCCCAAGTCAAAATTTTGATCTTACTTTCGGCCTTAATATTCTATTTAACCCCTACTTTGATCTGGCGAGGGAGGGCGGAAGATCGCCGCGCGGGAGTTGATTAAGCAAGACACCGCCACCGGCGTAAGCAAGCCACCTCTTTACTGTTAGTCGATCAAGGTGGTTGCGAACAAAGCGGTCTTAAATTTATACGCTTCGCTATCGCTTCCACGAAGGATTCCAGCCGAGACAGAGAGTTTACGAGCGGCTGGCAGCTCGCGCGATAGAATGCGCGTTTGCGATCGCGCGCGCGTGTGTGCGTGAAGTCGCGGAACGCGTCGTGGTGTCCGGCGGAGAGCAGCCACGGGATGTCGGCGGGGTGCAAAGACGAGGGGAGAGACGGGGGCAAGAGTGCGCGCGCGACGGAGAGCACATTGGAAGGTTTTATCGTCGCAATCAAGAGCAACGCGCGAAAGGCAAGGCAAGGAGCTCCTCTCGCTCCTCGTGCCATTACGCTATGCCATGCCGCTTCGACATGTTTATGACCGCAGGTGTACCCGACGTCCTCTCCCCTATCTGTAGCACCCCGAGTCCCTCCCAGTCCCTCTGACCGCGTCCCCCTTCCGTCATTTCATCTCGGACGATATCCTCCCGTCGGAGGATATAACTACCGTTGCGCTGGAGCGGTAACTCCCGATTGACGTCGGTTGGATTTTAACACGCGGCGGCCAACTGGAACCGCCGCTTGATCACCGATTACAGAGTGCCGCGTTACACGGGGGTCAGTTTTTGTCGGATCAAGATAATTGTCCCGTCACGAGCTGGCCGAAGTGTCGATTCAAGTTCGACAGCGCGTGATTACGATCTTGAGAGTATTTTTGCTATACTCTAGATTTTCGTATCGCTTCAGTCGAACAGTGCTTTTGACATGAATGAAGATATTGTTAAATGAGTGAGTGAGTGAGTGAGTGAGTGAGTGAGTGAGTGAATGAGTGAGTGAGTGAGTGAATGAGTGTGAGTAAGTGTGAATGAGTGAGTGTCAGAGAGAGAGAGAGAAAGAGAAGGGGCAATTGCTCGCGTTTCGGATACCGCAGAGCTTCAGCCGCGCGAATCTCGGCGATGCGGCCAAAAATCTCGTTCGGGGTGTACGCGCTCGCCAGGCGGGGCATAAAGTAACTCTGGCCACGTTTATGGGAACACGGAGGCACCGAGGTCGGGAGGTCAAGCGACTTCTACCGGGATGACCTCGGGGAAACAACGCGCCCCCTTTGGCCCCCGCGCACCACCGACGAGTGCGGTGAACCCTCCTCGTGCGTTCGACGCGTGCATACCACACCGCGTGGTCCGTGCGCGCACACGCTCGTACAATGCGCTGCGCGGCGCGTATCGGTGCGCGGTTTGCGGCTTTCGCGCGAGAGACGCTCGGTGAGAATTCAAGAGCGGCCGAGAAACCGCGTGCGTTTGCGTGTCGCCACTCGTGGAAGTCTTACGACGAAGCTGCGGGCATCTACAGAGTGATGGAAACAAGTGATGATGAAACTTTCAAATGAGGAACACATACTTTTGTCTCTCTTTTTCCGATAACAAATAGGAGATCGCGAACACAATGTAATCCGATTTGCTTCAAACAATTTTTTTTATTAAAAGATTTATCTAACAAAAGGTATAAATTTAATCAAGAGCGGCCGAGAAACCGCGTGCGTTTGCGTGTCGCCACTCGTGGAAGTCTTACGACGAAGCTGCGGGCATCTACAGAGTGATGGAAACAAGTGATAATGATGAAACTTTCAAATGAGGAACACATACTTTTGTCTCTCTTTTTCCGATAACAAATAGGAGATCGCGAACACAATGTAATCCGATTTGCTTCAAACAATTTTTTTTATTAAAAGATTTATCTAACAAAAGGTATAAATTTAATCAAGAGCGGCCGAGAAACCGCGTGCGTTTGCGTGTCGCCACTCGTGGAAGTCTTACGACGAAGCTGCGGGCATCTACAGAGTGATGGAAACAAGTGATAATGATGAAACTTTCAAATGAGGAACACATACTTTTGTCTCTCTTTTTCCGATAACAAATAGGAGATCGCGAACACAATGTAATCCGATTTGCTTCAAACAATTTTTTTTATTAAAAGATTTATCTAACAAAAGGTATAAATTTATCAAACGCGGAAGGTATATGCACAGAGAAAACGATTTATTGAATCAAATAAATGTTTCTTTGGAATAGTCTAAACAAATTATTTGGTTGACACAACAAAAGTATTTCTTTGGAACTAAGCCGCAATAAATAAATAAATAAATATTTTTGTTGCTTCAAACAAAATTCTGTTCAATTAATCAAAAAATTCGTTTGGACTATTCCAAAGAAGCGTTTATTTGATTGAACCAAATCGTTCTCTCTATGTGCATACGCATATAAAATATCATTCCATTGCTAAGAAAAGCGATTCAACAGTTTATTTTCGTTCTTTTAAGTGATGGTTAACTTCAACAAAAAATATTTCCTTGATAACAGTCTTCAAATAATATCTTGAAAATGTACTCCTCACAAATTTTCACGTGCATGTGTGTGTGTGTGTGTGTGTACATGCCTCGCGAAGGAGGAAGATAAAGTCGATTCCCATCGCGGCCGAGATGGGACTCGCGAGGTCGCGGAAGCCGAGCTCGCGGAGCTGGCGAGGTGCTCATGAAAATGTATGAAAATATTCGAGTTGTTTCGAAACTCGCCGTGTCCACCTTCGGGCGAACTTCAATTTCGAACGGTACTCTCACGCGACTTTGAGTACGCGTGTGGCACTCTACTCTGGGCTTTTAATTGGATCTAAACGCGACCTGCGCGTGTGTGCGTGCGAGTGCAAACGGCCGAATGAATATTTATCGTTATTGTTATATCGCCGGGACTCTATCGCATTTGTGAATCAAATGATTCCAAAGCCGGTCTCTCTTCGTGTGTACGAGCGATTAAAAGTCCCCTGTAACGGGTTCTCTCTCAAACTATTACGGCTCCGAGGTAATTCCATTTTCTTCTTCCTCGTCCGTTCGACGGATTATTTTTACGCCGTTCACAAATAAATATGCGCGTCGATCGCCGAGATTGGAGCGTATCATGAATCGCGACATTTTACACGCCACGTTCACGTCCGCGCGCTCCTTTCGGGAATAGTAACGAAGACGTTCGTAGGAAAATAAAAAGCCACCGAGATGAAATCGGGAAGACGAATGACGTCTCTTTGTGCGCCATAAAAGCGGAAGAAACCCGGCTAGAAACCTGCTTCACGAATGACACTCGACCCGGGGGAAGAAGTCTCGGACTCGTTTCAACGTTATCCCGAATACGCGTATCACGTCACCCCAGAGTCGCTAATTAAAAGTAATCGCGCATACTTGCAAAACTGCTTGCTTCCTTCACGAAACGCCAATGTCGACGAGCTCCCGTCGAGATTCGCTAACGGGTATTCCGCGGAGAAAATCATTTCCATTGCGTACTAATGTTACGCATACTATACGCTGAAAGAAAGTTTTGCTAATTTAATCCAATGCCAGTAACATTTATTGATACGGCAAATGACTCTGTAGTGGAAACGAGTAATTTGCTACCTTCATTTCGCTGCTCTAAGCTACACTGCTGTAATGGAGATATGAGCAACCTAACCTAAATATGAGAATGTGATTTTTAGTGGTAGTGGTACGTTCACGTGTCACGTCTGTCTGCGAAAAGAAAGGTCATTCGCGAACGATATTAGAGCCACGAGAGTGCGGAGCTCCAGAGAGAAATGAGCAGAAGTTATGTGCATCATTATGGACGTATCGGGAGGACTGGTACGGACGTATGGTGGCGATCGATAGGTGCTCGTGGGGAACGAAGGGAGAGTACTCGTAGGGAGCCGTGAGGGCACCCGCGACCCCACGCAAGAACCATCGGCTCAAATCGACCATCAAACGTGCGTGCTCGCGCGTGTGGATTCGCACAGAGGGTAGGTAGGTAGGTAGATAGGTAGGTAGGTAGGTATATTTAATAAGGGAGCGAATAGAGCGCGGCGAGGAGAGGATCGAGAAGAACCTGATATGGTAATGGTAAAATATGAAGAGTACGAGGGGAGAGGTGGTTGCCTGCCGCGAGCTCGTAGATGGTATCGTGGCGCAGAGGAGGGAATATAGGGACCGATGGAAAAAGAACAGAAGAGGAGAGAACGAGAGAGATAGACACGAAGAATAAGGTACTGTGGCGCGCGGCGGCTTTACGAGCGACTCAATGACTCTCCGCAGTCTTGGGGGCCCGCGACGGGGCCCGCGCGAGACTTCCATCGCGCCGCAAAGCGAACGCACGATGGAAGTCGCCTTCTACGGGGTGTGGTCCCCTTTCTATGGAGATCCTCTCTCTCTCTCTCTCTCTCTCTCTCTCTCTCTCTCTGAGCCCCCCATCGCCGATCCCCCTCCTCGTCGTATCGATCGATCGGGGCCCCATTGTCTCCGAGCGGGAATCCCCGGCGCATCTGCTTTGTCAAGCGAATGCGTGCGCGCCACGTAAATTCGGCTGGAGGGAGCCGGAGTTTGGTCGGTCAGAGCGTGGGCTTTAAAGGGACAGTGAGTGAATGGACTTTAATTAACTGGACGAGATTTCTCGAATAACGACCACTACTATCCACGAGCATCTCGGGAAATAGGGATCTCGAGTTAGAATCGAAATAAAAAATAAATAGAGTCTCGCGCTTGAAACTTACTTGAAACTTTCCTCACGTGAGATACTTTGATCTGAATTTCAAATTGTATTAGTTTCTTATTTGAGTCATATTCGTGATATTGTATATTTGTAATTGCAATCCAACTAAAAAACTCACGTCCAAATGTAAGACCCGTTAATTGTTAATCGTCGTTACTCAAAACTCTTGCCTTACGTGAAACATCCGAATCCGAATTCAGAGTTAGATGAGATTTTGAGTGAATCGCGGTTATAACATATGTTATTCTTTTTTGTTTATGTAATCAGATATGACATACAGATCTGTAATAGTGCATTATACAATTATACATACGTACAATTCGAATAAGAAACTCAAATTTAACTCTAAATTTAGATCTGAGCATCACGTGAGACAAGTTTTAAACAATGACTATTATTAATAACGTTCTACGGTTAAAAAATGTGTCCATATCTTCGACAAATGGTGATTTCAAGTCATCTTAATAGTAAGGTATGTCTTTTTCCCCTGGTGTGAATTCGTGAAAATTTGTCTGGTGTTCTGAAAGATACACGAGCGCTAAAGTTGTCGTGTTTACGTGAAACTTTTCACGCTTGCGCTCTTAAAGTACAAGTTACATAATCACTACCCAGAGCGCGCGTAAAAATATGTATTAATACGGAAATAAATGAGGAATTTTTACACTTATTCCACGATATATCGTCGGTTCTTATCAACGAACGCGGAACTCCTTTTCCACACGAGCTTTCGATACGCGTGCAAACGCAACGTGGCTGACGATCGATACTGCGATTCCACGATCTTTAAATTAATCCAGATTTATACCCAGCACGCAATGTGTAGTTGTGTGTACATGTGTATGTCTGTGTATGCGTGTGGTTGCCGAGCCGCACCCGATTCCGGCTACATCCAGTGGCAGCTTCCAGCTCGGTTTACACCGCGTGGGTGTGGATTTATCGTCGCACCGGAGACGCGGACAAAAGGGACCGAGGCTCGCCCTCTCGCCCGGATAAATAAGAGATGCTCACGATAAAGAGACTCACGGAGGTCTATTTCCCGCCGCGCCAAGTTCAACGGATTATTCCGCTCTGCGAGCTTCTCAAGAGAGAGATTGCACATCTCGCGAGAGAGAAAGAGAGAGAGAGAGAGAGAGAGTTAAATGAAATTATATCCACATATACTTCCCCGAACTGTTTTCTCAAAATGAGATATTTCACGTAACTGTGGAAAGAGATGAGCGGAATAGAGAGAGAAACAATCTCATTCCTCTTGTCGGACCTGTCCTTTATACCAGTCTTTAGAGAACGCGAAATTGCAGCGTGCTCGCGGCATTCGCTGTGCATT
Organism: Odontomachus brunneus; assembly: GCF_010583005.1. NCBI lineage: Eukaryota > Metazoa > Arthropoda > Insecta > Hymenoptera > Formicidae > Odontomachus > Odontomachus brunneus. Next base: position 5,952,443 of record NW_022639451.1, read on the forward strand.
CTCGTTACGTCAGATAATGCAGACGCGAAACGGTACAGTCGTCGCACAGTTACGCCGCCATTAGATGAGCCACTGCTGTGGCCACGCTTTTCACGTAACATGTCAATATTAACGTCAAACTGACGCGTCGATAATAAAATAACGCGGGACTGCATAATCGAGCGAGATCGTGAATTCAATATGCTCCAATATCCGGCCCGACGTTCCCCCTGCCCCCATCGCTGCACTTTGCATCTGACACGAGCGCGGTTTATATTTCGCGTCGCGGAGCGGCGAGCGTTTCACAAAGAAAGAGGTGCGATACATTATGCATCATTCGGCCTGATTTCGGACCAATTCCCCGGAGATTAGTGGCGTGCCGTGCCGTCGCGACATCGACGAGACCCCAACGACGAATAACAGAAAGGGGTTCCCTCTCGCCGCGGCGCATCTGTGCGATTTGGCCGAATCGTGGGAAAGCGGCCATGGGACCCGCGCGCGCGTTTTAATACGCGGAATGCCAGAGCGATAATATATCTCTTGCTGCGTTCGCGCGTATCTCACGCGTGTAACATAATAGCATATAAATATCCGCGCGGCGATTTTTGTCAGGTTAAACGCCACTCGCAACAGTTTCCCGAGCAACACACTTGCCATGTGAAGGATATAAAACGCGCAAATACTGGCATAACGCATCACGGCACTCCGCACGTTATCGCGCTCTCATGTGCGCGCGCGCGTGTGCGTCTTTGTTTCAGTAAGAGGACAACGAGAGGCAAGGATAACTAAGAAAATCGTTGCGATCAGCGCGTGTAGCGCGCCGAGACATCTCCGCGCAAGAGCTCCGCGATCTCCAATTCGGCGGTCCAGATAGAGACGAGTGTTCCAGCCCGGAGTCACGGCTCGTCTCGACTCGGACTCATTTATCGTGCCCTTCCCCTTTACCTCTCTCCGTGGAGCTTACGAGAACGAAAGGTCTCCGGTATACTTATATCCACGGCCGCGAGCGAACAGCCATGGACAACAACGACCGGTATCTGTCACTGTCGCGAGGAATTGTGAGCCGGCCACGTTCAGTACGAGATCGGTGTCTCCACGTCTCTCGGAAGCTGCCGTGTCCTCTACCACTCGCTCTTTGTTTAGACGAGACGATTTGTTTCGGAATCAGCGGGCGACGCGCCGAGCGACAGCGAAACACCCGGGGTCTTCGAGTTAATGTTGGACGAAAATTTAAGTACAGCAAGATATGCGTAGGGGGAACTAGTTGTTTGGGGCATTGGAGTATATACCGCGTATCACCCGATATATATTTACGCCCAAGAAAATATAATCTTATCCTCAGCGGAATCCTCCTGTGTATGGCTTTGAGAGGGTTCTTCTAGAACTCAAATGGAAGATGTAACAGCCAGAAAAGAATTTAATTGCAAGGTGCTATTTCCTGTAATCCCATGTTCTAAACGAAAACTTTTACTGAGAGAGTATTCCTCTTCTAATGAAGAGGGATAATATTGTGCTTAAGGTATTTTCTTTCTGGCTTTAGAAGAACCCTCTTGAAGCCGTGTATAAGAAGGTTTTGCTAAGAATGAGATTATATTTTCTGCGTTGAAGACTCGCGAATTGACCTAATGTGAATAGCCTGCAAGTTTCAAGCGAAATTTAATTCTACTCGCACGAAAAACAATAGATCTTTATATGTCGATACATTTGCTCATTCCATGATCCTATTAACAATGTGGCATTATGAGCTAGCTTACGAGTAGATTAGCTGATAATTCTCGACGGCAGAGTTTCGTGATAGTGCCACGTCGCTCTCGTATGTCCTCGGAGGCGATTCTACGCCTGTGTCGCGGAATGGAAAGAACGAGTTACGACATCGTCCCGCTACTTTGTGTCGGCCACTCAGCTATTCGCGCGCGAATCGCCTCCTACGTCTCTCTCTCTCTCTCTCTCTCTCTCTCTCTCTCTCTCTCTCTCTCTC
>NW_022639451.1:5954636-5972641 GCF_010583005.1 Odontomachus brunneus
CTCTCTCTCTCTCTCTCTCTCTCTCTCTCTCTCTCTCTCTCTCTCTCTCTCTCAGCCACCTACGGAGTCAGGTTGGAGATCCGGAAGAGCGCGACATCGCGAATGTCGAGGAATGGAGCGACGACACGCCAGACCGCGCGATGAAATAGACCCGGACGCGGACAATGAGCGAGAATGGAGACACCGAGACGTACACCGCGAGGACACTTGTTAGACGTCGTCGTACGCGCCTGCTTTGTGCCCGAATGTTCGCGGCTATTAATTACGAGACGTCGTGGACAGAGAGAGAGAGAGAGAGAGATAGAGAGAGATAGAGAGAGATAGAGAGAGAGAGAGAGAGAGAGAGAGAGAGAGGGTGGGGAAAGAGAGGACACGGTTTTGTCGGATCGGAAGAGAACACGGAGGAATATATTCAGGAGGACACGTAGAAGAAGGAAGTATGAACAATCCATAAAGCAGCGACTGAGACGCGTCGAGAAGTCCGGCTGAATAGCGCGGACGCGCGAGAAGAATTAGAAAGATTTAATTAAGTGTTAAGTCCCGCACGACTAATAGAGAACAATGTAACGGAGAAGTCGATAAATCTTCTCTCTATCTCTCTATCTCTCTCCCTCTCCCTCTCTCTCTCTCTCTCTCTCGCGTGCGCACGCTCCGCGGACGTGCGCGGATTCAATCGCCCAAACGAAGCGACAGTCTTCCACGGACGAAGCCGCGGCTCGTCGAGGTGTGGGTGGCACGAGAAAGGCACGCACATACCTCTCCAGCTCGCCGTTAAAATTCGTGTACCGTTGCGCGAATGGCAGATACACGACACGTGGGAAACGAGCCGCGCGAGTTATCGCGCACCGATGCAATAATTATCAGCGGATCGATCGCGACGCGTGACGGAAAACCACGGCCGATTATTCGCACGCGCCCGCGCGTTTCCGGGTACTGCGAAGGTACCGCTTGCGTATTTATTCGGCGAGTGTGTACGAGCAAGAGGAGGAGGAGGAGAAAGAGGAGGAGAAGATTGTGCACTTTTGCGCGCACGTTTGTCAAGCGTGCAACAAGATGTTAGAAATTGCCGGCGGGGAATTTCGCCGATTAGCGTAGCGTTCCGACTTTTTGCAGCGATATTTCGAGAATCAAATCTTGAGGAAGAAGAAAACGAAGAAAGAAGTAACCTAATGTAATAGTTGATTGTATCGATTAGTAAAAAATGATTGGTCGAAACACTTTGGAGGTCAGTATTGGAAGCTTTTGTCGACTGATTTCAAATTCGACCAAAAAGTGCGAGAGTCGACGTGTGTCTCAGAACATTTTCCGCACAAAGGGACGCGCGTTGCGTCACAGATCAATTTTTCAAGAAATTTCACGATTGCAAAATATCGCCGAGACAACAGTCGTGCGTATCTGACCGTCCGACGTTCTCGGACGGTTTCTTCTTCCCTTAATCCTCGACGCATTCTCGTCGTATAAATCCTGCGCAACAATTCGCAGCGAGAAGACAGGGGAGGAGCGCAAGAACGGCGAAACGAACGTACTACGCTCTTCCAAGTTCTGCCGGTCTCGCGTTTCCTCCGTGCTACGCACTTTATGCCCGCGCAGCGGCATAAATCAGCCTGAGAGCGGATAACCATCCAGCTCGCTCTTCCTCAATGCGTACCGATGCGTTGCCCATCCACGCGTGAACGACAATACTCCACGCACTTCGCGCGGGGGACTGTGTAAACTATCTTCTTGCGTATAACCCGCGCGATACACAATCTGCGCGGCCGGAACTGTCAACAGGTGCTCCGATTCCTTGAAGAGGATGCGGGAGACCGACATGACGCCGCAGTTTCCTATTCTGCACTGTTTTTCTATTCGATCGCACAGAATTGCAAATGCTGTCACGGAGCGAAATTACAAATGTCAATGCACGGAAAGGCATATTTTATCGGAAACAAAACAAGTGTTTTCTGAAGAAAAATTCTTTTGTTTCTGACGCAACACATTCGATACCTTTTCATGCACTTGTACACGGAGAAAAATAATTTTCTGGCTGCAAAATTTGCAAATTTTCTGCTGGTCTAGCAAAATCTTTTCGTTATCATATAGACAGCAAAAAGATTTGCTAAAACTACTAATAACTATTTGCTGGATATAATTTGCTGAATCTACACATTATTTTGCTATAAGAACCATGATGGATTTATATAAACAGTTGCAGTTTTGCTCCGATAGCAAATAAATTTGCTAAGGATACATTATTTTGCACTAATAGCAAATTAACGTGATTCTTAGGACAACTACACTCAACAAATTTTTTCTATCCTGGCAACGAAACTACTTTTGCTCTGATAACGAATAATTTGTAAAATTAGTTATGTCAATTACATTTTTTTTATATCATTACGAATATGCAGTAACAACGACGATTTTACTAAAAGAGCAAAATTATTTTTTTCCGTATACTTTTGTTCTGCGAAAACGCATTTGCGATTCTATACAACCGAATAAAAAAACCGGTCGGACTATGTCAAAACTGCGTCATATGTCCAGCATTCCCTCAAGCGCCTATTTTGTCGAATCACGCTACGGATTAGAGACAGAGAATTGCGGATTGAAGATTAGATTTCGACGAATCAACGAACTTCGTTTGTAGCTTGCTTTATTCCAATTGATCAAGTTCCAGCCTTCAATCCTCTATTTCCAACCCGTAGTGTGTGACGCGGGCTTTAGACAACATTGTTCATTCATCATTGTCTTCCCGATGTTGCGAGAGAGGGAATGACGAGTGTACGCGACAATGAAACGGAGAAGATCCATCTCCTCGATTATTCCGCGAGATTCCCCCGACTATTAATACTGAAGATTAACAGCGTTTTACCACGGATAATGCCCGTCAATTCAATTGCTCGGAGCGAGCAGTTCGCGAATAATTTCCAACATTCTGTTTTCACTCAACACAGACGGGATAACTCGCGTCTTCCCGGCGACGGCGTGGTTTACGCGCACCTCTACGTGAGAAAATCCCGTGTAAACATCACGTAGGAAACCCATAAAAAGACCACGTGGTAATTCCACAGCGCACGACCTTAATGCAGCCTATCACTCTGACGTGCGCGGCACACATATATGCTCGTATTCCTTTTAACCAACTGCAGAAATCGCATCGTACAAGAAGGAAGAGAGAGGGAGGAAAGAAGGGAACGCGCTGTGTCGACCGGCCGATTCCCCATTTCTCGAGGTCGGTTGCGATAAAACGGATCGATCGGCTCGATCGCGCGCGCATGCAGACACGGGGACTTGCTCGATTCTAATTAACGCACGTGACCCCCGCAATGACTTCGTTACAACGACTGTTACGGTGCGAAGAGAAAGAGTCGCCGGTGGAAATGAAAGGGGAATGTTAGCGTTTAATCGGGGAAGCTCGTAACACATTTTTCACGTCGCACTGAGAGAAAAAAATAGTTGTAATAACTATAACTATAATCTCACTATATTTTATAGTTCGTTTTGGCCTCAAACATATATTTATAGTTCATCTAAACATGAAGATGTAGTAGAATGAACACAGATTTATAGTCACCATCTTATTACTCTTTACTATATGGTAAAGCACCTTTTGGGAATACAGTTACATGTACCTATATTTGCCAAATATTCCAATTGTATTGACTATATAAAATAGTTAATTTCTCTTACCATTCAATATTTGCCACCTTACCATATTTTTTATTTCAAATAATTATAATTCTTGGTAAAAATTTTACACGGGTCAGTTATATTATACTTATATTGTAAATATTACAAATATTATGGTAACATTTACTATAAAAATTATATTCCTAACTATAATATTTTTACTATGCCATTGTAGTTCCAAATATACATTTTTCTCTCAGTGCGAGGGCTCGAGAGAGCTCAAGCAGACTTTCGGTGTCATTAACCGGTTGGCTGTTGCAACATTCTTCCATCATCGCATTTATGCAGCGAGATGCGCCGAAGAGATTCATCCGGGGAACATCGCATTACATTACCGTCTCCCGATCGTCGGCGAGGTTCTTTCGCTTTGATAAAGCATTCGGGGGGAATTCGGTGGCGTCCGGAGAAATAAAAGGAACGCGTGAGTTCTTCTCAGGCATCACTTTATCTTTAAATGATCGAAATTACGGCTTCGAAATTTCTCCGTAATCGGAATTCTACATTTCTCTTTCACTCGACGGCTAACGTAGGACGATCGTCTGTCTAAGGGCCGCTCCTAGGGCGCCTCTATGAAACGCTCTTTAGTCGAGAATAGAAAAGCACATTAAGCGCGCGCGGAAAATAATGAAAAGTCCTCGAGAACGACCGCGCTCCGGCAAGAAGTCGATCAACAAATTAATCGGCGCGAGAGAGAATCGGCATGGAGAGCGCGCGCACCGTCTCTCGCGAGACTATTCAATCCTCCTCGGCGTCGCCGACAAAGTACAACTTGGACAATAAATTCGAGTTTCTTGCCGGTCGTCGCGGCGCGGTAAAACCGACGATTTAATTCCTCCGCAAGAACTCCGTCGGGCCGGCACAATCGTCGCGGTCGATCGATCGACAGGACTCCCGCCATCTCTTTCTCTCATTCCGACTCGATCACTCCGCCGTGTACGTACACACATCCACGTGTGCGTGTGTTTGTGCGTGTAGCGATCGAATCGGAACGAGAGGAAGATACGAAGGAAACGAGCGAGATTGTTCGCTCGGGATCGAGGAAACGAGTGTTATACGAAGCACCTCTTTCTCTTCTCCTCGCTCCCTTCTTCCTCTCTCTTTCTCTCTGCATCGCCCTTTCCCTCCGAGCGATTAATCCGCGGTTAATCGTTTAGCCGGCGCTCGATGCAGCAGTTTCTAATTAGCGAAATGAAATGGAGGAGGCGTGATCGGATCGCTGGACGAAGGAAATCCTGCACTAGGCGGGATGATCCTTAGAAAGGAGACGCTGCTGCGCAGGAATGTAGAAAGGTACAGGACACAAGGCGGAGGAAGGGAGCGAGAAAAGAGAAAAGGGCGGCATAGAAGGTGCGGCTCGTGCACGAAGAGCAAGCACAGCAGGCCGAGAATGAGAGTTAGGTGAGCGGGACGCCGCAAATTGAACCATTACGACTCTACCTACGCGACCGAATCGACTCGCGCTCGCGTCGAGAATCCTAGGCGGGATAGTTACGAGCTCTCTCTTTCTTCTCATGCTCGCAAAGGGCTCTTTTCTTCGCGGAGAACGAACGAACGAACGAACGAACGAACGTTCGGCAAAAACGAAGAGCGAGCCAACTACGGGGGAAGAAAATCGACGCCAAAGGGACGGGAAAATACGACGGCAGACAAGCGCATAAGCGTGCTGTTGCAAATTGAACCATTTATAACTAACTAGCCGAGCAAATCATTTCGAACGGGAAGACCGCGACGCCGCGCCGGTTTCGCGTTCGTGCATCGCGTTATCCCGGTAGTGTGATAATATCGTCTCGCGAGGTGCGAGAATTGCGAGCAAAAAGACACCTGTGAAGTGCGCGCGCGCGCGCTTACGTGACACGGAAGTTACACGGTATCCGAGTTACTTTTTTCGCCTCGGAAGTAGAAGCTCCAGAGGTGAAATCGTCGTGCAGGGAAATAGAGAGTGCAGACTCAAAAAGTATTTGTTACACGTCTGACAATTATTTTTTTTTCAAATAGGAGCAGCAAGTTGTGTACCGTTGTAAAATATACTCATAGTGTTTCGAAATAATTATTTCATCCAATAAATATCTGAAACTGTGCATCCGACACTTCTCTTTTTTCCTGAGATGTATTTTGTTCCAGTCACACAGTGTCTCCTTGCCGAAATAACGACGGCGCTAACAAGGCGCTGGAAATTCCGATTCAAATATTTGAGAATATTCACCGGTTGCACATTCGCGGGATGCACGCGACATTGAACGGCCGCACCTGCGACAAAAGTGGGATCGATATGCGACGAGAGACGCGAGGAGTAGCGCGAGTCGAGCGGTGCGAGAACAAGGAAAATAAAATCTTTACGACCGTAATACCGGTGCGAGCGAAAGCTGGAGGAGAGAAGGAGAGGGAGAAGGAAGAAGAGCAAAGAGAGAAAGAAACGGAGCGGCGGGGCTCGAGGAGGAAGTCCAGCGCGATTTCTCCCGCGCGGGACCCGGAATAGTTATGGCCTCGTCCTGGGCGAGTGCGCGAGTCCTTCGAGGACTCCTTCGAGAACCGGGAACGATGAGTTCGTCCCCGTCTGGGCTGACTTTCCCGCCGCTAACGATCGCGCCGGCAACGATCATCCGGACACGCCTTCTTCGAGTTTCGATCCCCGCGACTTATTGGAGTGTCACGCGGCAGGAAGCGGAGGAAGAAAAGAGGTTGTTTGCGAGCGAGAAAGAGAGAGACAGAGCACGCGGGAGAGCGCGTTTTACAGGAGCGTGCCTCGCGGAAGGAGTCGCCCCGAGCGGAGAAGGCGATAATGACGACCGGCGGGTAAACTGCTCCGCTCCAACCTCGTTCACGAAGGCGAAACGGCCGGCGAGGAGAGCGGAGCAGGGAGGGAGAGAGAGAGAGAGAAAGAGGATCGAAATAAAAGCCACGGTGCGTGCAGTTACACGCCGGTTTCTCGGCTTATAGCCTCCGCCGAGGGCTACTTAAACGGATGCCTGCCCGGGACAAGTAGAAGGCAACGCGGCACTTTGTACTAATGTAATGTCGTAAAGTACACGGCCGGTGCGCGGCGATATGCGTGAGCGAAGTTACACAAAATATGCTCGCAACGTCCAATTTCTTGCTGCCCACTTCCCCTCTCACTCTCCCCCTCTCCCCCTGCGCCACTTGCCCGTGCTCCCCCCCGTTGCCTCTCCTTGGCCGTCGAGAATTTACAGCCGCGCGGTAAACCGAGGACGGTTCGATTAAAACCGAGCGAACGTGGCCGCTGTGGCGGAGTTTAGTACGAGTGTGTCGCCTGAGTGAAGCGGTTTGCCTTATTAATTCGCGAAAGCGCGGAAAAACGCGAAGATTTAGCCGCAGAAACGAACTGCCCGACCCGTACGATCGCAATGATCGAAGCGCGTGTACATACGCAACCGGAACAAAATATACATACAATAAATTCTTTTGAGTGGTGAATTGAAATGACCGCGATTCAGCCTAGAGCGAGTTTCTTTTTTCTTTTAACAAGCACAGCTAAATTTTCTTTTCTTTTTATTGCTACTTTTTTTAGAATTTGGTGCGAAAGATAAAATACAAAATAAATCTAATTTGTATCTGCTATGAGTTAGAAGAAATACAATAGTATCAAAAAGATCAAAAGGAACTTAATATTTCACCGTAAAACTCTCATGAGCGTACCATTCAAGGGATCAATATATGTAACGAGAAACAAATTGCCGAACAAGAGACTAGAATTTCTGAAAGAGATGACAGATTCTATTCTACTATACGAGATCACACACGTGGAGCACACGTCAGTATTCTACGTGATACACCGCGCGAAATAACGTCAGAGGAAGCGCGTAACGATCGGTGACGAAGAACCACCTGCGAGAAGGTAGGACTCGGGCGCGTTCCTCCAACGGGAAGGGACCTGTGCGCGCTATACCGAGCAAGGTGGACGAAGACGAGAAGGAGGAGGAGAGAAGAAAACGAGGGGGCGAAGGAGCAGACGAAGAAGGTGGGGTCGCCATGGTCGTGGTCCGCCTGGGAAAAAGAGGACCACGCATTGTGATCCGGGCGGCGAGGAGGCCACGCTAGGCTGACCCTAGGCTCTACATTAACCATCCACCGTGTACACACGCACGTAAATGGCCGCGCCGCCACCCCCTGGCCCGAGTTGTACCTGCTGCACTGCGTAATCATTGCCCTGAGAGGCGCTCTTTTGTCTTCCTCTCTCGGCTCCCTTTTGTCCACGCTTCTCTCTTTCTTTCTCTTTTGCCAATTCATCTCATTTCTTTCGGCGTCGCTGGGACAAGGTTGCGCAACGGGCTCGCAGGAGACTCATTCGCGCGGCGACAAACAGAGTGGAACGCGGGCGAGGATCGCCCGAAAACGTTATCGGCGCACCACGTAATCAGCCGGACCGGCGACCTTTTGTTGGTCGAAAGTTACTTTCTTTGCCGCGAGCGGGCGGACGAGGATGAGCCGCGCCCGTGAGAAATGTCCTCGACTCGGCTCGCCACGGTCATCGCAAGATTTCGGGGCTCCGGGTAGTGAAGAGTGAACGGGGGTCATTTATGTTGCGCGCTCCGGAAACGGGAGTCAGCGAGAGAATGAGAGGAAAGGAGAAATTGGACGCCGGCTGAATTGTGTGCACTTTGACGTGCGACGCTGATCGCGAACCGACAATCCCCGAGACACACCGCGCGAGGTGGAAGTGTCCGAGAGGTGCGTGTGGACCGCGCGCCATTATCTTTGGTGACAAAGGGGATAAACGGACCGTCGCAAGAACGAGGTCGGATAAAGAATGAGAAGCGAAGCGAGGAGAGAGATGATACGTGCGATACGAAAAGTTTCATCTTTCGCGGGATTGGGTGCCGCCGCGCCGTCGCTCGGCGTGATTTTACGGCGCGATATGAGGTGTACGAAAAAAAAAGAGAGCTCGCTCTCACTCACCCTCAGGGCAGATGCACTCATAGGCATGTTCGCCGAGCTGATGGCACGAGCCTCCATTCTCACATGGCGACGGGTCGCAGGGGATGTACTCGCTCTCGCAATTTTGTCCGGTGTATCCGTTCGAGCACATGCATCTGCAAAAGACAAAAACGTACCTTTAATCCACTAATGTCGTGATCGAAATTACGATTTTCTCCTTTCTTTCGCAAATATATTATGATAAATATGAGTAAATAATGTGAGTAACAAGTAATTTCGAGTTTTTAAACGATTGTGCTCTTATGTGTGTGTCGTGAGTTTTGTAAAAGAAATATATACGCCGTTTTCACCTGCCATCTTTCACACTGAGGGAAAATTATATTAAAATTAACAAATATTTCCTTGATGGGTGACATTAACATATTTACTTAAATCTACATTCTCTTTATTTAAACCAAATATTGTGTATTTAAGTCAGGTAAACAATATTTGATTTAAATAAAGAGAATGTAGATTTAAGTAAATATGTTAATGGCACCCATCAAAGAAATATTTGTTGATTTTAATATAATTTTTCCTTCAGTGCACGTATATTGTTTCATGAAAAATTACAATGACACAAAAATGCATGATCGTTTCTTTATATTTGAAAAATTCAACGTTACTCATCGCATAATCAAATGCAATTCAGATTTCTCCGAATATTCCTTTCAGGAGTAATATGAATCTGCTTGGTAATTTTAAAAGGCGCGGATACGACACGCAGTAGGCGCGATATCGACTCTCCGTGCACGCAGCACAGGAAATGTCACGCAAGACGATCCAACAATGAAAACTGCCAAGCAATTTGATCGATTTCGCGTCGGTGTCAATGGCAACGATCGAAACAACACGACACCATCTGCGACGATGCAATCGTCTTATCGTCGATATGGGATTTGTTAAAAATTGGTTTTTCGAAAAAACATCATTCTCGCGTTAAAAGGTCGGTGCAAGGCACAAGCTTGCTTCAGTTGCCTCCACTGAAGCAGTTGGCTACGCCGCCAACATGACACTTACGTCATGTGACATTCATTGAGACAAGTCACATGAGGTCAATAAATTTCCGCAAATATTCCCCGTTTGCCAAATTAACGATAATCTCGCGAAAGTTATCTCACCATGATCATTGTCATATCTCACGATTTTTAGAAAACTTGCGTTAGAACGTGGGACGCGGACGTCAACAGGTCCGTTCTTTTTAGCTGAACTTTCTGAAAGTGGTACGCATTGGTGCAACAAGTTAGAGTGAGACAAGTGTATTTTATTTAATTTATTGCACCAGTTCAGCTAAAAAGAACAGTGACCCAACAAGTGACGTCAGCGAGGGCTACGGTAACGTCGGTAACGGAGTGCGATCGCGACTCCGCTAGATTTCATGTGGGACGCGTCATTCCGCGAACGTTCACGCACGCACCTTGAGCTCGCGACGAGCAGTAGCAGCAGAAACACATGCGTGAGATCCATTTTCACGGGTGATCGATGGTCGGTCGCAGCAGCGGTGGAACGTAATCCTCATATTTCGACGAGGAGCCCGTCTCGCATACGCTCACTCCATCTCCCGAGACAACAGAACCCACCCCGCTTCCTCGTGTCGCGCGAACAGATCGGGCACATCCGCGGCGAAATCACCTCACACTGATATATCCTCACACGAGAGACCTCGGCGCAACTTGCGCGCGATCAAACCCTCTCACAGTTCACTATGCCAACACTGTCTTCAGGTCGCACAGGGAGGTCGCACGTGGGTAATCCAACACGACACGGACGGCGAACGGTAAAAGACGGTCCGAAATAATCCCGACAGTGGACGCAACGTGACCGAATGACGAAATAATCTCGAGCCGGGCGACGAGAGAGTCACGAGACAATACACTGTAAACACACTGTCCGGGCGAACGTAACACGGCACGAAAGAAAGAACTCAGGCGACGCTCGTGTCGCGTCCGGTGGCGTCTCCTGAGCCGCGCGATGTGCACGTCCTGACTGCGCGATGTATCACCGCGGCGACGCCGGGGCGCGGCGGCTTTCCCTTCGTTCGCGACAAGACGCGAGCAGGTCGTCGGGCGTTCTCCTTCTCATCGTTCCCGCTATCTCATCTCGTTCTCACATCCGGCGTTCTGACTCCGCCGGCGCGACTCTCTCTCCGAAAGCCGCCCCCGCTGCCGCCACCAGGCGAGCCGGAGACACCGGCCGAAGTGGCGAACTCCCGCGATTTCGGGGCGACCGCCTCTCAATATGGCGTCGTGGCCGACAGAAACAAGAGACACTTTTCCGATCTCTGGACGTTTCCTCGGCTCTTTTCGCTACGCCACGCAAGTATGTGCGACGTCCCGCTGCGTATCTCCGTCTTTTTCGGATGTCACTCACAGTTTGCCAGACACAAAGACAAACACTCACAGTTTGCCAGACTGCCACAGGACTACGGCTGACGCATCGAACTATAACGTCGTCATTCCAACAGGAAAGGTGACACCGACTTGTCGAAACTTGTTCAAACTTGTCGCGACGTCGCCGGCGCAGGTAGCGAGACAGAGAGAGAAACCGCAAAAACTTTCCTACAAAACGGTCACCGAAATGCCGTCGCGAGACGAAATAATATCATATCCTCGGTCAAAGTTTCTCTCGCGGAATTCTCCTCTCGTGGCCGCGGCTGCCGCTGGAATGTGATGGTGCCACGGCTGGAACGACACGAGGAACGCGGGTGGGCAGACGAGTGCGGTGAGTGCAGTTCGGCGGCTGTGATCGCGCGCGACACTACCACTGGCTCTCGTATAATCGCGGACGATCGTCGATTTAACGCGACCACCTGTTTTCGTGTGGTGCGCGCGCGCGCACGCACTGAATGGAGTCTGACGGGGACGCGCGCGCGAAGCGTACGTCGTTCTCGGACGGCTGGCGGCTGACTAATCTTATCTTCGGTGGCGCACCGCTCAGAGGGCGCCACCGTCTCGGTGCCTCGCGCGCCCCTTGCTGCGCGCGCGGGTCTCGTCTCCGCTCCGCCACCACCAGCTCCTTCTCCTCCTCCTCCTCCTCCGTCGTCGTAGTCGTCGTCCTGCGCGCGCTTTCTCTTTCTCTTCGCCGACGTTTCGTCCGGCCTCTCCTCTCTTGCTCGCGCTGGAGCTTATTCTAGCTCTCCTCGGCTGTGGCATTCGATCGTGTGGCGGCAGAAACGTGCTGCCGTGTCCCGGCGGGAACGATGCCCGTGGCAGAAGAAAGGAAGGAAAGAGGGATCGCGGTCGACGTTATCGTCTCGCTGCCCCGAAGAGATAACTTTTGCGTAAAAGTCTTTTTTATCTTGATGTCTGAAGAGTCGAAGGATCCCCCACGGAGCCGTGCTTGTTAATCTCAACTCCGCGCTGATATCTCCCGAAAGCATTTTCCTTTCTTGGTTAGAAAAATGTCGGAAGGTGCATTCCGTGCGTGCACACTCTCGCATTCCCCAGCACTTTCACGCGCGTCGTCATGTTCTGCTGTCGTACGACACAGCCCGGTCCTTCCCAAATATGCACCGAGTCCCAACCGCGTCCGTGGACGTGCGCGAATTTACACATCTACACACACATCGTCCTGGCGAGTAAACGAGACTCGAACGAAACGTGTTCCGGGCACGAAAATAACGATTAAGGTGTGTTGACTCGGGTACTTAAGCGCGCATTTCATCCATAGGGATGATGGCTCGGTCATCATTCGAGGAATTTGGGAAGAGACCAAAATTTTCCAATATCTGTCGCGTATAATGGAAGCATTCTCGAAAATATGCTCGCGTTACATTGTTCGTGAAGAAAACTCGTAAAAAACACAATATGCGAATTCTGCTTAAGAAAATCTTATATATATATATATATATATATATATATATATATATATATATATATATATATATATATATTTCTGTTTAATTTTTAATCTATAATATTTTATAACATGTTGACTGCCACACTGAGGTCACTGATTACTATAATTTGCCGCGTCTCATTAATTTGCATATCAGTCATTAATTTATGTAACCAGTTACCTATATAAAACTGGAGACACCTGGTCACAGAAAGTCGATAAAACAGGTTTGCAAACGCATGCATATTTAATTGTATTTTTCTGCCGCATCTTTGGTTATTCGAACTTTAGTTGAGCGAAATAAGATCGAATCAGCGTGGCGCGACGCGAATATACCTTACCAATTAAGCGAAAAAAATATCAAGTCGACGTCGTCGTAAGCAGAAATAGAAACAGAAAGAGGCTCACACCCCCATATTGCAGGATCGATATTTAGATAATCGAATATTCAACGTTTCCATCACAGTAGCGGATCACAAGCGAAATGAGCGGATATTAGATCACTCGAACGACCGCTACGGGCGTCGACTGGTCGACTTTGAAGTTCAATATTCGCCTGTTTACACACGTTGCGCACAGCACCCTCGAATGGAAAGACCTGCGGGCAGCAGGGCGCCCCGGGGCACGTTTTAAAATGCGAAGGGGGATGATCCGCGTTTTTCAATTCCCCACATGATGATACTTTGCCGGCCGAAGACCCTCTTCTCTCCCCCTTGCCCCCGTCCCCCGCCTCCGGAGAGAGCCCGACGAGTCTCCCTCGCCTAATCCATTATTCCGCGCGACTGACCGCGAATGATTTCCGATACATTCGATTTTCGAGAGGCGGCTCGATCGCACGTAGATTATCGCTCTCGCGCGGCCACGACAACGTCGACGACGACGACGAGGAGCCGCGCTCAATGGCCCGGCGAGAATGTTAGATTCGTTCCACTTGCGTTATGGAAAACAAGTTCGCTCGCAAGAACGCACAATGCAGGCATGGGTGCACTGCTGCGTACACGGCCGGAATACGCCTTGCTTCGCCGTAATGCGCCTCGCCGATGGAAAGTGGAATTCTGCATTCTTGCCGCGAGCGGTGCGCCCGACTTTGATCGCGATGTCTGCGGCGATCGAGACGTCCGCGATAAAAACGGCGACCTGAGACTTAACTGCTTTCTTTTTTCTTTTTTCAAACGACGACACGACCATTTCCGCCGATAACCCCGAAGCGAGCGCACGAATGCGTGCGTCGCCTGCGACTTTCATTCTCGAGATCCCATTTTCACGGAAGTACTCGCCATCTAAGCGGCTAAACGTTATTGTGCCGCCACAACGTTGTTGCGTCGTTGGAAATGTTACGCACAACGAGAATAGAGCGCGCGAGAATTGGTCATTATTTGCTGAAGATTAAACATTTCACGAATTACTCTATATTTCTTATATATAAAGTTTTTGGATAAAGTGCCTGACCTTTGGATAAGACTCGGGTAATTTGTGTACGGAAAATTTTGGTTCAATGAGCCAATTTCTGGTGAAATACGAACGATTTAGAAATGATTCGGAAACTCCAGTCGAGAATTTTGCACAGAGAAAAAATTATAATTGCTTTCGGCATTAACTATACTTTTTGTGATTTTAACCACGAAAATAATTAGAAGAACCATCTTTCTAATAACACTTATTAAAACAATGATTTTTCTAACTATTTTGTGGCTAAAATCACAAAAGAATATAATTGACACCGAAAGCAACTATAATTTTCTCTAGTATGTTAAGGTTTTTATTAATCTTGATAATCTAGAATCTTAAGTCATACTAATTTATGAAAAAATTATCCGAATTTTGATAACTTCAACAAGAATTTCGGAATCGTTGATATTTTCAGAAATTAGTTCCTCCACGACAAGCTGTTTTTCCAAGCGAAAAATTTCATAAACGTCGTCCTGACGAGGACACGACGTGCGCGCTCACGTTCAACCTAGAGACGCGAGCCTTCGAGGGTCAAAGGGTTTCGCATAATTACGCTACAGCGAGGATAGGAAGCCGTCGCTGCGCGGTTACGAATCACGCCTGATTTTTCCGCACAATTAATTATCGTCCGGTCGCCTTAATTAATTAGTCATCCGATAAGCGCCAAGAGAGATTCCTGCGCCAATTAAGACCTCAGCGTCTAAGATCGGGCCTAGGCTCGACGCGCAGCGCGTTTATGTCGACGCGATCGCCGCACACCCTCGGGCTCACGATCATCGTGCAAGCTTAATAGAGGTAATCTACGTAGCCAGCAGCAGCCGAACGTATCTTCGCGATAAAGTCTAATCGACAAGTATAAACATCTCACGCGATCGGCCCGGAAGAAAAATCCGCCGTCGATGGCGCGCGGTCACGAGGCAGCAACTAAATAAATTCACGATAAGTGAAGGAAATAGTGATACACCTCGACGATACGGAGATACCAACTACCCGAGCAACACTGTGCCCGTGACGTTTTTTTAACAACTTCACGAGTCGATCATTCATTCGATCAATCATCGCACGATCAATGGTCTCGAGTAATTCCAGCTGTTTCTCTAGAAGAAATTGAATCTTCGTCGAAAGGAAATGTCGTCTGTTCTAATCAGCAACTACACGGAGAGAATGTTATAGCAAAAATTACTATAGGACCTTGTAGCCGAGGAACAGATCGACATTTTGTAGCGACCAGCTCTACTCTCTTTCGTTTCATGCGTGCTACTTATACTTCAGCAACTAAATTGTATACTACCGTCCAGAAGTTTAGAAGCAGTCATATTTTTGTGTAAAATAAAAGATCGTTTGTAAATATTATGAAAGCAACCGCTTATAATGAATGTTTGCCAACATTGACGACTACTTTAGATTAGAATATCAACTTTCTGTGCTTATAATTACATTATATTAAATAAAATAATTTAGTTAAATCAATCGACTGATAACTTTAATGCGCACTGAGCTCAAAAATTCTAACTTGCGTCTATGAATGCTTGAATACTATTAAAATCCTATTTAATTAGAATACAATGGTTAGATATTGAAGATAAACATCATATTTCTGTGATTTGAACGTGACCAAAACAAAGTGTTCAACCGCAAGTAGATAATAGCAAGAATTTATTAGACATAGGCACAAAGAGTTGGTGTTCTGGCCTAAGGTAGTCATTAATGTCAATAAACATTCATTATACCCGGTTACTTTTATAATATTTACAAACGATCTTTTATTTCACACAAAAATATGACTGCTTCCAAACTTCTGGACGGTAGTATATAATATTAAGATATGTTTCCAGAAAAATTCACTATGTTTCTCAGCATGATAGATCTAGATCGATAATCTAATTCTGTGGACTACAAAAACATAATAAAATTCATATAGCGCGACTATATTCATATAATAGAAAAGAGTTCATATGAGAAAAATAGAAAACTGCACTGAGAAAAGAATTTACTAAATTTCAAAAAACGTTTGTTTGGATAGTACTGTGAAGATATTTATTTAAATTAAGTAATTATTTTCTAAATAATTACTAAATAATTACTAAAATTACTATAATTACTATAATTACTAAATAATTACTAAAATTAAATAAAGAAATTTTAAATATAAATTTGTTTCTTTAAATTTAGAAAATAATTACTTCATTTAAACAAATATCTTCACAGTACTATCTAAACAAACGTTTTTTGAAATTTAGTAAATTTAGTAAATTTTTTTTCCAGTATATAACATTCTCTCTGTGTAACTTTTTTATTCAGTCCAGCCAGCTACGCTTCTATTCGAGTCATTTTATCATTGAAATATCGTAATCAAGGAGCACGAAGCGACGTAGGAGGGCGCATGGGGGGGGAGGGACCGGTCATTTCTCAAGGGCCGACCCGAGAAATTTGCTGCGACAAAAAGTCGCTTTTTCATGGGGCCCCCTTCGCTTAATGCGCGCTCCCGAAGCTGCGGACGCTGTGGTAGAGGGAAGAGACGACAGAAGAACAGCCGGAATTAATCGAATCCCGCGCGAAGGCCCGTCGAAGGCCGCGCGGTGGTGGTCGGCGACATTTTGTCATTAGCTTCCGCCGAAAATTGATACGCGATTTAATTGACGTCAAATTGGTGCGCGCACGGTTTGGAGATTGGATCCGCGACGAGAAGAGAGCCGTTGCGCTCGTCGTGATGAGGTTCTTCGCAGGTGAGACGAGGGGCGGATAAGGAAGGTGGGTCGTCTCCCTCCGGCCGGTTCGTTCCTGCCGATCGTCTTTACGACGCCATCAAATTTCGCGATGAAAGCATCCTCGGCCGGAATATTAAGTGCGCCGCGGTTAATAACGTCCTTGCTCCTACAGCCTCCGGTACGCGGATGTCCGATTACGGCGCCGTACGAAAAATTACGGCAAGAGTTACGGTGGCGTCGCGTATAATACCGCGGAGCTTGTGCGGCGCCGCGAACACCTGTCCCGTAATTCTCGCCGTGCATCTTTATCGACGCCTCTCGCGTGATTTAAGCGGCCAGCGTGACTCGTCTCTTCGAAATCTTTTTCCTCTTTTTTTTCACCCAATTCGCTCGTCGTGGAGGTATTATTCGCTGACGGAAAATCGTCGCGAAAACGTCCTTAAGGTAGGGCTCTCAATTCTGAAACGTATATTTTCTGAGCCGACGTCGTCGCGACTTTCTTCCCCCACTTTTCTCACCGCTGAGATACTGTTCGCACGCGGAAACTTTCGCGAAGACATTTTTGCGGGAAGGATTTTTAATTCCGAAACACATTGATATTTTCTGGGCCGACATTGTCGCGACGTTCTTCTCCTACTTGTCTCGCCGCCGATACTCTTCACGAAGATGTTTTCACAAGGATTTTTAATTATGAAACGTATATTGATATTTTCCAAGCTGGCAACAGTAAGAGCAAATCAAAGTTCCAGTTCCGCGGCCACGCAATACATCTCGATGATTTATATAACGCGCTCGCTTTCTCCATTGTATCGTGGCGACTGAGAGTTTTGACAGCGTCC
Organism: Odontomachus brunneus; assembly: GCF_010583005.1. Classification (NCBI taxonomy): domain Eukaryota; kingdom Metazoa; phylum Arthropoda; class Insecta; order Hymenoptera; family Formicidae; genus Odontomachus; species Odontomachus brunneus. Next base: position 5,972,074 of record NW_022639451.1, read on the forward strand.
ATAAACACGTGAGTAATTGCATCTCGGTTTCTGAAATGGCCGAACCTGTTATCGCGATTCGCGATAAATCCTCGTCCGGCGGTTCGTTCATTCGTTCGTTTGGTTCGAGGCTGCGCCGCCGCGTCGCGGCGACGACGGCAGCGGAATATAACGGGAAGTGCGGTTTCCCATTACGAGCGTTACATAAATGTTCATGAACGTCAATGGAAATCACGGGAAAATGATTCACTACTCGCCCGGCTCTCGTCGCGGACAAGAATGCCCCGAGGATATCTCCTTTTTTTCTCCTGTGCCCGAAGAGAATATATTTTAATACAATAGTATAAAATAAAATATTAGGACCTTAACTTAGTTTCCGCCCGCAAATGTTAGATGGCAATGCAAACAGTTCTAGTAGTCATTACTAACGAAACAGGTAGTTTGTGATTAATTTCGACATTTCTCGATAACATTCAGTCAGCATACACAATTATTTTCCTAAACAACAATTTCTTTTGCTTTGTGAAAAATGGAACGCGATAAAGTGTTTTTTCGACATGTGCTTTTGCACTATTTTGATTTGAAAAAA
>NW_022639451.1:5975322-5979305 GCF_010583005.1 Odontomachus brunneus
CAGCACGGCTTGAGTGGTACACGCTTCCGAAATGTTGAAGAAGTGCGAGAATGGGTGGACGAATGGATTGCTTCGAAACAAACATCGTTTTATCGAGATGGTATCGCCCAGTTGCCAGAAAGATGGCAAAAAGTTGTAGAAAGTGATGGAAAATACTTTCATTGAAATAATTTAAATAAATTTTTTACAATAAATGCTTTTTCTCAGTATTTTTTGGGCGGAAACTAAGTTAAGGTCCTAATAGTACAAAAGTACACAAGTTCACGCCGTATTTCTCATGTTCATGCGGGAATAAACGCGCTCCTTTATACCACGCAAAGAAAGACCAGCTAGAATCACACGATACACAATTTCATGTCTTCTCTGCAGATTTATACTGCATAAATCGTTACTGTGCGTTGGAAAATCTATGCAGTAAACTGAGTTCTCGGTTAGCGTAGACGTCAGAAGATGTGAAATCGTGTGCGTCGTGTGATTGTATGTGTGATTTAAAGGAAAATTTACATGAAAGATAAAATACGGAATTCCTGACAATTGCATGAGTAATTAAAATGAATAATTAAAAAAGGAATAAAAGTGCAGCGGAACGATCAGGGAGCTTCCCCGATCGCGACGAGCTTTTACGTAAATCGGATGTACCAGCCGGCTGCTCTTTACGGCGCGTTTATCTGCACCGTTGCATTTACAGTGGTCGTTCCTGTCGAAAGCCCGAGAGAGTCGCGGATATGCTTAATTTTATACACGTGCTCATAAAGTGAGAAGGAAAGAGAGAGAAACAGAGAGAGAGAGAGAGAAGAAAAACTCACGATTGCTGGTTCGCGTTTTGTCGTTATTGGCGATTAAACCACCGTGTTTAAAGTGTTCGCGGACAAATTGCCGTACGTAAACATCGTCAGAACTGTGGCGCGTAAAACGGACTCGAGACGACGACGGCAACGGGTCGTCGATCGGTCGTGCATCGTTTTACCGCACCGCCGCGAGCTTTCGGCGTTCTCTCGCGGCTGCTCTCGCTCCGCGAGAATCCTCAATTGACGCCGATTAATCGCGCGCTCGAGCGACAATTAATTCCGCGTCGGGAGTTACATTGTGCGTACGTCCGCGAGTGACGTAAACGGATGCACGCAAAAGTAAAGAGCATAACGCGGGATTAACGCGGCTTAATGGAACGCACCAACACACACACATACACACAACACTCGTACCGACCGCTTTCCCACAGTCCTAATTGCCTGAATTGGTCGGACCCGATAATCATTACGTCGCCTGGCCGGATCGTCACTACCGGGGAGCGACTTCGAGACGCGCGTTTTTTGAACATTCCGCCATCATCACGCATACAATCACACGACAGTTTTTCAGAAGGCAAATCAAACAATTATTGGCACCCCCTTGGTCATTGACACTCCAGAGAAACCTGATTTTCTTTGCGATCCCAACGGTATCTCTGCACATAGTTCTAGTTAGAGGTAGAGTTTTAGGGAGAGTGAAGATCTCTCTTGGAATCATAGAAACTGTAGTGTTGGTCACATGAAAAATCAGGTTTTTCTGGAATGCCAGTGACTAATGCCCGATGCCTGATGACTAACCAATCAAACCTTAACTTGAGCTTAAGCTCTCTTTAGGCAAAGACAAACTAAGATCAAAGTTCGCTCAGAAAAATATAATCTTGTTCTTAGCGGAATCCTCTGAATCTTAAGTGATTTTACTCTTATAGATGGCCCGCCAGATTCTTCTTAAATTAAAAAGAAGATATTCTAAGCTTATTCTTTCATAGCTTTATTTTTCAGCTTTAATAAGCTGTATTTACACTGAGAGAAGAATTTAGTAAATATTATCAAAATTTGGTAAACTATTATTAAATGGTAGACGTAAATATAGCGGGCCAAAGCTATGGCAATACTTATTAATTAATTTAGTTCTGTAAAATAAATTATTTATTTGACAGAAGTAAAATTTATTTGCTTCCAGAATATATTTGGTAAATAAAACTTATTGAATAGTTGAGCAAAATAAGCGATTTTGTAGTAGTTACAAAATTTTTGGTAGGTTCAACCAACCATCTGTAATAATAGATATTGAAACGATGTAATAGCTGCAAATGAATGAATTTTTCGTTGTGCTGCAACAAAACATACTTATACTGGTAAATAGAACTCGCACCTACTGAATTTTTTATTACATGGGATATAACAATTTCATAACAATTATCAAATATCTGCTCATATTTAACATTAAGTAACTATTACTAAATTATTTAATTGATGTTATTGTGAATGCAATTACGTCATACTCCCGATCTATTAAATATTTGGTAATTATTATCATATTTAGTATTAGTTACTAAGGATTCAATGAATTTCTGTAACTAAATGCAGTTTGTTATAGTTACCAGTCTTTCCTCTCAGTGTATAAATTTAGAGGAATTTCCTCTGATTCTAACTCGAGGGATGCCGATAATAGCGTGGTATACTCTGTACGCGCTATCGTGGGGTGTGGCGGCTCGTTAGCCCGAGAGTGTGAGTCCCGTGCGTGTTACTTTTACCTCTTGCGTGAGCAAAACGTCCCCGCTATTGCATCCGCCGCCGCGATTTGCATTCTCCATCGTGGCGACGCACGCGTGCGCTTCCGTTTTCACACACTCGAACTCGGTGGAAGTCGACACGGATCGTCGATTGGATCACGATCCTCGCCAGTCGAGCGATACTCGCTTTCGCGTTATAAATAGTTGACGCATGCACGCCCGCAATCGACACGAGGCAACGGTAATTGACGTCGCGTTACGGCGGTAATTATCGCGCGGATGGTAATCTCGATCGCGATTGCACGGTGCGACGATTCCCTCTTCGCTGTCCGTGAATGCACGCGCGGGATGAAGAACGATGATATGAATCGCGAGTGTGTGTTCATGTGTGTGTGCATGCGTGTCATCGGGGCTTCAAGGCGACCGAAAGAATGCGCCCTTGAAGGAGCCTGATCACTCGGGCTCGATACACTCGGCTCTGATGATGTTATTATAGTTAATCGTTCGACTCGCTTCGACAATACGCGCGACTTATCCTCGACTCCGACACGTGTAACGAGATTGATCGATCTGGTTCTTTGCGAGAAGCGATTTCCGCGAGGTCGAGCGGGATAATTAGTTTCCTCTGTGTGTAATTGTAATCGCACAGCGAGTACAATTTCGCCAGGGGAGGAGGGAAGAAGGGAGGAGAGACAATCGCAGTGTTCGCGAGTGAATCAACGTGCACCCTTTCTCCCTATATCAATGTCACCGGAAATCTGACTCTATAACTGGGACGCGCGGAGAGAATCGCGAGCGATTTGAATGATCTCGCGTTGACGTTTGCGGAAATATTCGCGAACACGATTACGGGAGAACTGGGAAGCGGCTGGTGGGTGATGGATGAGGTTCGCCAGGAATTCCCTTAATTATTCCTGCCGCTCGTTCGGACGACTCGCCGCGCGGCATGTCCTTCTTTTCCGAGGACGATCCGCCGCAGAAACGACTATCTTGAAGTAGGGTCATCGACCAGATCTACGAGATTCTTTCGGCTTGTCGCGGTGTACGCGCAGAAAGGCGCAGGTGGTGCGCTTGATGGGTCGCGTGCGCGTCCACCGCGCGTAATTCATTTCGACGTCGTCGGGAACGTAATCTGCGTCGCGCAAAGTCGCGTGACAGTCACTCTTAATCTCGACCCCGCTCATCTCGACCTTTGCGCAGCCTCGCGAGTTGTCGTGCAAAAGCTGAGAAAAAATACTCGCAAATTTATTTGAATGTAAAGTTCAAAGCTGATAAACAAAGCTTGCTTCTGCGAAATGTAATTTACTTCTCTGTGAAATAAACTTCACATCCCAGAAATCAATTTTCAAGCATTCTCAACGAGATGTGTGCTTCAGAGAAGTTCAACGATTCGTTGGTGTATCGAGTCGGGAATAAATTGAGAACTATAAAATAGTTAATGCTTCCTTCTCCCCCCCCCCCC
>NW_022639451.1:5979321-5986050 GCF_010583005.1 Odontomachus brunneus
CCCCCCCCCCCCTCTTATATTTGTTCATTGAGATAATAATTCGAAAAACAAAATTGGTATTTCGTCTAATCTCTCGCTTGCGCTTCTTCGTAGAAGTAAGTTGAAGTAAAAGTGAAGTGTTAATCGATACTCTAGTATCGATTAAGAAGAAGGTTAATCTCATGTCAAGCGCTGAGAGCGATAATATTTCAGATGATAATCTATAGAATGTCCACAAAGCGTAGTGTATTTAAGTTAACAAGGCGAGATATCATATTTCTTATGTTACGTTCAAGGTTATATCTATCTTGTCGCCACCACGAAGAGACGAAGCTGCGCGAAATCTACAACGACTTTATTTTGCACGTCGTGAAATTTCACGGTTCTCCCAGCGAAGAGCGCGCCGTACCGAAACCGTTCTCCAACATTGTGCATAACGGAACATGACCCCATTTGCAACAACTTAGCATTTCTTTGCGGGATGAATATAAAATTGCTATTAAAATATTCAACTTTTTCGTATTTCTTGATTTACATTATTTTATATATTTCAATCTTTGAAGATTTATTTAAATTTTCATTTAGATTCTCATTTCGCTCGAAAGAATCCAATATACACAAATTCAAGCAACAATAACGCACTAACGTAATATCTACGAAACTCTCTTTCAAAATTATCTCATGCTTGACGCATTCGACATTCCTGTGATAAGAAAAACCAATAATGTCGAGTCTCTTAAGGATAACAGGGTGCTTCGCCACGAAGCAGGATGAACTAGAATGTAAAACTTGTGGACGCTCAAAACCAATTCCCAGACCAATTCCCAGACGTGTAAATTTTTATTGTATTAGTCTTTTTAAATATAGATATTTAAACTTTCAATATAAAATATATACATATGTTCAATATATGTATAATTATATATTATGTATATTACTTATATATTATTATGTATATTATATGTAAATTTTTATTGTATTGGTCTTTTGTATATTATATGTATATTATATGTATATTATGTATATTATATATATATTATATGTAAATTTTTATTGTATTGGTCTTTTTAAATATGGTTATTTAAACTTTTAATATAAAATATATACATATGTTCAATATATGTATAATTATATATTATGTATATTACTTATATATTATTATGTATATTATGTGTAAATTTTTATTGTATTGGTCTTTTTAAATATTGATATTTAAACTTTCAATATAAAATATATACATATGTTCAATATATGTATAATTATATATTATGTATATTACTTATATATTATTATGTATATTATGTGTAAATTTTTATTGTATTGGTCTTTTTAAATATTGATATTTAAACTTTCAATATAAAATATATACATATGTTCAATATATGTATAATTATATATTATGTATATTACTTATATATTATTATGTATATTATGTGTAAATTTTTATTGTATTGGTCTTTTTAAATATTGATATTTAAACTTTCAATATAAAATATATACATATGTTCAATATATGTATAATTATATATTATGTATATTACTTATATATTATTATGTATATTATGTGTAAATTTTTATTGTATTGGTCTTTTTAAATATTGATATTTAAACTTTCAATATAAAATATATACATATGTTCAATATATGTATAATTATATATTATGTATATTACTTATATATTATTATGTATATTATGTGTAAATTTTTATTGTATTGGTCTTTTTAAATATTGATATTTAAACTTTCAATATAAAATATATACATATGTTCAATATATGTATAATTATATATTATGTATATTACGTATATATTATTATGTATATTATGTCTATATTTTGTACATATGTATATTATACATATATGTATAATCGTGTATTTAATGTATACAATTATATATGTATTATAATGTATGTATTTAAAAAAATATATAATTAAATAATTCGTATTTAAAGACCAAACCAAGAATATCCAAATATGCGCCCGGATAGTGATACTTTTACCTCGCGTCTTAAGTCGAGGAACTGACATTCCGTCGTAGCGTATGTACGTCGCGCGACTTCTAATCCGACACGTCCGCTTGCCGAGTTCCGATTAAAACGAGCGCCGAGAATGAAGCCCGTCACGCTAAACGATATCTCGCAAAGTATCCTTGCGTGATGCGCGCGAATTTTCCGCGAAATCACGCGTGCCATGCGTGAGGAGCTCACGTAAATTTTCCTCGGGAGAGTTTCCTCATTAACTTCTTCGCGATAAATCCTTAATCCTCTCAGAATTATGTTCAGAAGAAGAAAAGCAAAAGACAAAAATCTGACTTGAAACAAAGTTTTTCAAAGTTAGACTTAGACAACATTTTTTCTAAATTTCATTTAAAAAATAGTATTATTTTTTTTAAGTTTTGTGACCTCTTTTGAAACATGAAATTTGACCTCACTGTACGGCGTTGGACGGATATCGCGGGCGGATCGCGCTATAATTCTGAATCGCGGCGTTTACGACGCGTAGCGAAATCTCTGTCTGCGCGAGACGGGAATAGTAATATTCGTACGAGAGGCACACACATCGGCCTCTCTCGCTCGCTCACCGCATAGACAAAGCCTCGGTCACTTAATGAATATCGCGTGGTCTAACGACTCGACCGCTGGAGAGTCGCCACAACGGCGTATTATTACAACGAAATCCCGCCGAAAATGCCCGCCGTCGTCATGCCGGGCACGTAGTTATCGGCTGCTATCAGAGAGAAACAGGTTCTTCGAATCGCTCGGGATCCTTATTTTTCCCTCCTGCGCCCTGCGTCCGAGCCTCAGAGCGGAGGAAACGACTCCTGCTTCGCGACCGCTGAACGACCTGGGCCGCGACCTCTCGTCTAGGTTTCCTTCGTGTGAAACACAGCCGAACGAGCCCGCTCCTCTGCGCTCGTCCGCCTGGATGCGATACATAAAACGCGCGACATCCAGGATCATGTGCCGCGGGCACGTAGCAACAAGGTGGACGAGGTTGTAAGAACAAAGTTCTATTTCTTCTCGTTATTTCTCTCAGGGTTACGGGGCGAGCAAGCAACGTGTCTCGGATCGCGCCTGCGTAATTTCTGTTACCGGGAAGATGAGGTAAAACACGAGTTCAGGAAGCGCGACTTGACTAGAAATTTATTCCATGCTCCTGTTCAGGTTGATACCAATTAGTTATCTGGTCTAAGGTTTTTTCTCAGGTTCTAATTGTTAATAAGCTTCTAATCTATACACGCAAAAAAATTGCAGTTGGTGCAACCAAATAGGAACCAACTGAGAATTAAGTGATCAGAAACGATATCTCTGTTATGAAAACTATATTTCTGTTGTCGCAACCGAAACTATTCGTCTGAACATTCAACGATATTAGAACTCGGTTGAAGTAACTGAGAACAATTGACTATACAGAAGCCTCATAAAGGAATTTTTCTGTTCCTATAGCCGAGTTTTTGTCTGATCTCTGAGTGCAACCGAAAATTCGGTTGCACCAACAGAACTGTTTTTTTCCGTGTATGTATAATAGAATATGAATAATGTATAATCTATGTGTAAAATAGAATGTCTGTCTGTATGTTCCTTGTATTGATTTCTAAATCGACTTTGATCGATTTGGATAAAATCTGGCATAGTTACTCTTTAGGACTCTACGGAAAATATAACTACCATGAAATACAGATTACCTGGACACTTTCTTCCTCGGATTTCATCCCTTGACAATTTGTGATGATTTAAGTTTAGATGTTCTAGAAGAAGCCTGGACAACGTCGGGTAATTAAAGCTAATTATTAATAAGGTCCTGATTGCTATCTCATCTTACACGACTTGTCAAGACCCAACATCATTTTGTACGAGGTAAGTCACCTAACGTTGGATTCTAAAATGTATCTGTATTTTTTATAGTAGAGAGAAATGTGTAAGAAATAAATTGTGTGATTAGACGATTTGAGTGATCCTAATATTTGTCTTTGGAGAGAGATATTTTAGAATTTAACGTGACTCATTCTAAGTAAACCAGATAACTGCTCAGAATTAACCTGATCAGAACAATGGAATAAATTTCTGATCGAGGAGTGTGATCAACCAACTTACGTTTATCTGATTGGCTGTCCAAAATTGGACCATCCGCATATCCCTACTGCGAAAATCAAAATTCTTTTATTTTTCTGAAAGATGAAAAGTCGCTGGACACGCGCGAGCGCGCGAAGGCAATTTCATTTGCGGAGGATTTTTGAGTGTCGCGATGCCTATTTGTAACGCGCTATATCAACGAGCATCAACGTGAAATATTCCCGACGACTCGCGAGAAAAGGCCAGGTGCGAGCATCAGCTAGAGGAGCTTCGAGGAATTTGACCTCCCGAGGTCAATCCACAGCCCGTTGCAGGCCCCAAAATTGCTGCGGAGGCTGCGCTTGATCAAGATCCGCCGTTAATCCATCCGAGGGTTAAGGAACACCACCGGTCTTCGTTTTGCCTCGCCTCCGCTCAATTAAATTCTACTTCAGGGAGATTATTTCATAAATCACATCCCGTCCCATCGTGAACACACGCGCAGACGTCTCCCCCACCCACTTTCTCACCCACTTGTTCGCGCCACCTAACAACTTGCCACGATTATTTGAAGGACGATATAAAGCCGGGACAGTCCTAGGGCGCATTAATTCTCTATAAGTCCTCACTCTGTACTTCTGGTGGAATTTCAACGAACATTCTGTTTGAATATTCTGTTTGAAGTTATCAGTATTCTATTCAAGTTAATAAAAAAATCTTGTTTATTGGAACAGAATACTGATAGTCGGAGTTTTCCAGTGGGTTTCCTCGTCAGCTTTCGGTTATGGAAATCTCAGAGATCTCGTGTAATATTTGAGTAATCAAAGAATGAGATTTATGGCTCAAATGAGTTCAGAGAACATTCGTACAGATTTAAAAGTATTTACAAATTCTAAGGCCCGTATTAATAGTTGTTACTTGAAACTCAAATAAGGTACTCAGATTTCCCCTGTTGAACGGACTCCGATCCACACAGCTACATAAAAGTCCCCGATCTGAAGCTGGACATCTGCCCTTTTCATTTTCCCGCGCCGCAAGAATTAACGTGCGAAGGATTAGACGCGGAAAATAAGATTCCGCAAACGTCGGTCGCGGATTCTGCGAAGACACGCATCGGATGGGAACGACTTTTCCAAGTGTATAATATCTTGATTCGCTCGTGCTTGTCGCGTGGAAGAATTTCAGCGCAAAGAGCGGACTCCGTCACGGCCGAGGGACAATGAGCGAGCCGAAGAAACGTCAGAGCAGCTTATGCAATTCACGAAAGAAGCGCGGCACTAGTGTGAGAAGCTCGCGTGCTCGCATTCTCGCATAGGTCAATCCATCCGTCGTCGCTCTGCACGGTCCAGGGAAAATTCTTTGCGTTTCACGTGCGTCCCGATCCGCATCGCAACGGCAGGCCGCGAAGATGCTCGACGAGATTCCGCAGACTCGTCCATCGCGATATTTAATTATTTCCACGTCGAAATTTCGCGCTCGTGAAACGATGTCTGCCATCTACCTACCTATCCAATCGACCTATCTGCCTTTCGTTTCATCTTCATGGCGGCGGCGGCGGCGGCGACGGAGGCATTACGGTACCCGGGTACCGATCCTACGTAACAATTTAATAGCATAGTATCTCCCACCGACACCACCTGGCGGCCAGGTATGCCACATCAAAGTCTTTATTAGGCCCGATTGAACGTTATTGCGCCCCGCTCTCTCGCGCGCTTTCTCTCTCTCTCTCTCTCTCTCTCCCTTGTGAAAGATCGGCGGCCGAGTGTCCGCTTCTCGCCCTCCGTGTTCCTTCGAGATGTGTGTATGCAACACCGAGGTCTCGATCGCGCTAGCATTGATTAATTTTGGCCAACTCAATCTACTCCCCCGTTTGTATGTGTCGCAGACTGCGCCATAGATTGAACGCGTCGTTTTACAATGCAGAAAATGAGAAGCGTTAATCTCGCGGAAAAAGTAACTGGAAGCTTGATTCGTGGACTTTTCGGATCTCAGAGTGGACGATGAATCTGTTATTTCCCGATCTACATTCCTCCGCAATTTCTTGCTTTCCTCCTCGCTCTTCTGTTTCATCGAAACGCGTATAAAGTATAAACTTATTTTATTTCAAGGGATTGTTTCTCTTTCTTTTTTTTCACAGAAAATATACGAAAAAAACAACTCCGTTGGTGTAACTAAATTTTCTGTTATTTGGGAACTAAGTGGAAAACTCGGAAACAAAGGGATTTCTACAAGAGGTTTTCGCTCAGCCAATTGCCTTCGGTCGCCTCAGTTAAATTTTAATGCAGCTTGAATGTTTAGATGAATTACAGTGATATCTCAGATTACAGATGAATTACGAGAGATATCTCGTTAGCGAGTCTTTTTGTCTGTTCTCCGCGCTCAGTTGGACGAACTGAAGATGCTTTTTCTGTCGGTGTGAAAGCACGACTAAAAAAAAGAACGAGGCTGCCAAAGTGTATTCGCACCTTCGTCTACGTGGTTGTACGTGTGAATGAAGGCGTGCGCGCGTATCCTACTTACTTACCGCGATCCTTTCAATACCGGCGCGAAACGCAACGTATACATACTACGTACGAGTTCGCGTAAGTGCAGAGGGAAGAAAATCGTATGCGCGGCGTACGCGCCGAGAGAGAGAAAGAGAAAGAGAGAGGAGAGAGAGAGAGAGAGAGAGAGAGAGAGAGAGAGAGAGAGAGAGAGA
>NW_022639451.1:5987756-5989540 GCF_010583005.1 Odontomachus brunneus
GAGAGAGAGAGAGAGAGAGAGAGAGAGAGAGAGAGAGAGAGAGAGAGACGAAGACGGTTAAATTACTGTTAAACGGATCCCGTGATCCACTGGGAATTATCGGGTAGCGGCGCGATTAACCCTTCCGCGATATTTATTAGACGGCCGAACCCCGATTATCCTATCGCCCGCGCCGTGTTTCTCCTTCACTTCGTGATTTAAGCGGATAATCAGACGCATCATCACGCGTTCGGGAGCGTCACGATGACATTTCTTTGCCCCAGTTCTCTTCTGGATCGAAATCGTACACAGTCCCGTGACACTTTCGATCTCTTGTCAGAAAATTCTCTCCTTAAGTCTTGAATCCAACTTTTTCAGCGAATTTTCACTTCAAGATATTTACAAAGTACTTTGAACTAGTCTAGCGCAACTCCTTTGCTCGAAATGAAAACAAAAATTAAGAAAAATTAAAAAATCCCTGCGGAACCGTTGAAAAATCGGGGATGTAGCATTGAATTAGCATCTACTTAGCACTCGATTCTGGTGGAGTTTCCATTTTGCTGCGTTGGAGGTTTCAGCTTCGAACAAAGTCACGAAATATTTGTTACGTTTCGTCATAGCTTCGACTGCCCTTGCTCAATGCGACCGCGGCGACGGGGTGAAAATGAATACGTGGGGCCGTGAGCAACGGAGGAACGGACGTCGATGCGCCGACAAAGCCTCTTCTCGCCACTTGCTGAAAAAGCACGTACGCGGCGAACGCGCACACGCACACGCGAGCACCGACGTCGAGCCGATATAATTCAATATAATGTAGGGACCAGCGACATTATCTGGCCCGGTGCAGTCAGCTCGACTCGGGCTCCGATTAATCTCGACTCGATCTCAACAAAGCGCGGATTTATGGTCTCCTCGCTGGCCGGCCGACCGACCGCCTTAAAGTCTTCTACTTAAACCTGTTTTTTTTCGGCATTTCTTTTCCGCGGTGAGTTTTCCTTCCTGCTCTTCTTTTCGTCTCTCTCCCTTCTCTTCCTCGTTTCGTTGAGGCCACCTATAACCCTCGCTCTAAGATTCTATTACATCTTCTTCATCGTCCCCCGCAGACTCGTGCCGGTGCTCGCGCGCGTGGAATCTGGCTTTTGATCTTCGTGCCACGTTTTTGAATCTCGTACTTGTACTTCGCGCAACTTCCGAGAAGCTATCTCGTTAAGTCTCGTCTCATTATCCCTCGCGCGTTGCCGGAGTTTCTCGACGTTTACGCCCGATATACACGCGATTTGGATATTTGATCGTCCTCCCCCGAAAGACCGTTCAATCCTTTTCGATTATACATTACATTATTGGTGCAGGCGTACATTGCAAAGCACACACACACACACACACACACCTTTCCAGTCTCATCCCAAGCCTCGGAGTAATATAATTAAGAAACAAAAGGAAATCAAGCCCAGTGAAAGGACCGAGGCGCGCGACTATCTCTAAGAAAACGCTCTTCATTTCTTGCCATTTCGTCGCACAATCTCTCGCGAGCGGAACGCGGGTAATTTTTGAGCTAAAGCAACGCCGAATTACGGGCAAATCAGTAATGACCCGTGAGATCGAACCGATGGATCCTCGTTGCCGCGCGTTGTTACGCGCTACCCGGTGTCCGTGCACAATCGGTAATTGCGGCGAGGGGACGAACGACAACACTGCCCGTGCTCATGCTCCCCCCCCCCCCCCCCCCCCCCCCCCCCCCCCCCCCCCCCCCCCCCCCCCCCCCCCCCCCCCCCCCCCCCCCCCCCCCCCCCCCCCCCCCCCCCCCC
>NW_022639451.1:5989618-6013710 GCF_010583005.1 Odontomachus brunneus
CCCCTCTTGCGCATCTTGGACCGTGCGTTTTGATATCGCGAGAAGTCGATCGGCCGGTGGCCGATGCCTGGTCGCCCGGCACTCTTGTTCGTCCGCGTCTTTGTTGCGGAGCCGCGTCTTTGCCCGCGCATCCCCCACGTTCTACATACATGCAGATCCCGATTGCTCGTAGAATCGATTATCCGTGGCTCGATCGTGACCGTGCACGTTCACGCGATGCACGCGCGCGCCGTTACGGCCAGACAAATGAGGAGATTCGCCGAGAGCACGCCGACCGTTTCGGCTCGGTCGTTCGATCGCACTTCTTTCCAACCCACGCGCGCTCGCGCACTGTCATTTTCCTGTCGTTTTCCACCCCGACGCGGACGCGCATTGGCACGTGTCGTATTGTCGCGCAGCCTCCACTCGTGAGACCATTCCACCTCAACATGGAAACTCGCGATTTTGGTGATCACTCGCTTATGATTCACGTCACGTCTGACGCAAAATCCCTGAATTCCTTGGAGTGGAATCGAATGCAAAGCGGCGGTATTTTCATGCGAAGCGATAATGAAGCAATCCCAAGTAAAAACATGTCAGGGAAAAATTGATTACTGGCCAGTAACTAGACAGTTTTTATTGGCTAGGATTAATTAGACAGTTACTGTTTTGAAACTTGGCAGAAAATACTGGCTATTTTTTCATGGCAAATTACTAGTCATAAACTAGACTTGAAATAATAATAAGTAAATACTGGACAGTTTCTGTCCATTAAAAACTCTGAAAATACTGTTCAGTATTTCTTGGGTAGTTTTTTGTCAGAAATTATGCAAAACAATAATAAGAAAATATTGGATAGTTTCTGCCCAGTAAAAACTCTGAAAATACTGTTCAGTATTTCTTGGGTAGTTTTTTGTCAGAAATTATGCAAAACAATAATAAGAAAATATTGGATAGTTTCTGCCCAGTAAAAACTCTGAAAATACTGTTCAGTATTTCTTGGGTAGTTTTTTGTCAGAAATTATGCAAAACAATAATAAGAAAATATTGGATAGTTTCTGCCCAGTAAAAACTCTGAAAATACTGTTCAGTATTTTTGGGCCAGTTATTTAAGATAAGAAATTATATAAGAAAAATGATAAGGAAATGCTATGCATTTTCTGCCCAACAAAAAATCGGAAATTATTGACGATTTTTTTTTTTTTAGATAGTTCCTGGCCAAAATAAAATAAAATATATTAAAGATGACAAAAATTTTTTTAAATAAAAATTTAAAAAATTTAATTTTAATAAAATTATTGTTTCGATACATATATAGTTAAATTATTTATAACTATTAATAAATTGAAAAAAATAAATACTGATTAGAAACCGATAAAAAATGTTTATAAAATAGTCAAAAACTACATAGAAACTAGTAAAAAACTGTTTAGAAACTGCTAATAAACAGATTAGATTTTGATCAAAATCGAGTTAAAAACTGATCTGAAACTGTCCAGTTCAACTGTCCAGTTTTTGACGAAGTGAGCGTCGACCAAACCAGTCAATTTCTAGCTAAGAGAATTAGCTAAAAACTAGCTAGTTACCAAAAATTCCTGGACAGTTACTGGTCAGAAACTGGATAAATTTTTACTCGGGATACCGCCACTCGAAATCGCAAAAGTGAATGTTTCATATTGCACGAAGCTCAGAGTGGATTCTGACTTGATATGAGCGAATATTCCAATCGATCAGAATGTATTCTTACGATGAAGTATGTTGATCCACTCTTTAATTTCAAGTGAAAATGTTCACCCGACACGTAATGAGTATTTTAAGACAACTCAGAGTAGAGTATTCATTTCTATACGAGTAAAAAATCACTCGACTTCGAGTGATTTGAATGTATGTTAATAGTCGAAACATGTTTCAAATGAAATACTCGGGTCTGAATTTAGAGTCAGTCGTGAGTTCCTTAGTGGAATCGCGATAAATACAATGTCATGAATGTCATCGTATAATACAAATGTGGAGAACTCTGATACAATTTGAAATTCAAATCTGAGTGCCTCACGTAAAACAAATTTCAAGTATAAAACGGGCCTCAGTGGTCACTCTACTTTTCGAACGAAACTCCACTCCGACTGATTTAGAGATAGAAGCACATGTGTCTAGAATGATAATTCCAAATGAAAATCATAGTTGAAAAATGGAGATTAAAATGGAGATCTCGTGGGTGTCGTTTCGATAAGAACACGAGAGTGCACGTGATGCACCAACGCGCGACTGCTTGTGCTTTTCTCTTCGAGACATAGCCGATTTATCTGGACAAGTGAGACACAGTGTGATTTTATTCCTCGACGACTCGAAGGCGCGCGCATCGCTCCTTCGAGAATTTTAATTCAAGGCTCGCTTATCGAGACATTTGACGTTAAAAATGAAAGGACACTCGGCAAGCGTGGGTAAGTGCGACGTTGGTAAGTTAATAAGTCGAATAACGCTCCTGGGGGGACGTTGACGTATGGAAATAATTAGAAAGTCCGGTTTCTCGAGTATCACGCGGGCGACATTCCATCGATAATTATACGGAGAGTCCAGCATCCGCGCTTTATAAAAGCGTCCCCGAATTCCGATCAGGGAAGCTCGGCTCATTCGGGCGCGATGCGTCGTCGTCGTCGTCGTCGTGTAATCGTCGCCGGGGACGTTTCGCGATAAAGATATGCACAATGTTGGCGGACAGTCGGAGACCCGTTAAGCAGCGCAGTCGTTCGACTTACTTGTAAGATCCGTGGATGTTCTTGCAGGCGCCGTGTCTGCACGGGTTCCTGTCGCACTCGTCGATGTCGTCCGCGCAATTCGGCCCGGTGAAGCCGGGTGCACACGTGCACTTGTAGCTGTCCTCAAGCGAGCGACACTCGGCCCCGTTTCGACAGGGCGACGAGGCGCAGTAATCCTGCCGCTCGCAGTGCTCGCCTGAAACAGAAAAAGGAAGAACGGCCGTGTTCAACGTCATGTATCGTCGTGCATTCTCGTTTACGCGTGACAAAACGTGACATCGAGCGCGCGTTATCGCGACCGCAGTGACACGTTAAGAAGCATTCCCCCTTCCGGACGCTTCTCCTCAATTCGATTTCGAAGTACAAATTCACATCACAGTCTTCATTGCTCTTTAATTCGCGAAGTCTGGTCTTCGTTTGGTCTTGAGTTGAATTAATGCGAGGAAGATTCGAACAGTTGGATCTCGACTTACAGGAAGAAACCCACACGAAATGTTGACAGCAAGAGTCTGTGTGTGGCAGCACACTTTGTAACATACACGGAGAGAATTTTATGATAACAATTACTGTAGAATCTTGTCGATCGAGAAATTCGACATTCTCCCTTAATTAATTGTTCCTTCATTTCATGTATGCAAAATTGAACAGAATTTATATGAAAGAAAACTATAATATCCTCTCTGTTTATAGATGCCCAAAGTTGCTAGTAAGCATATATTTAACTATGAAACCGATGTGGCGGAAACAGCAGCAAAAGTTTTAGTCGTAGCGGCAAATATATTTTCAGCAAACTATGATTGGCTGCGACAATGGCATCTTTTTTTCTGTGCAGCTAATAAATTCATGTAATTCGACGACTTTGAATTGCGAATGTTAGAAGTATGCAAAAGAATTGCACGCTAATGCAAGTAAACGAACGTCGTTCAGTCCCAGAGAATCGGCCGGGTATTTGAATACTCAGACATCCTTTGTGGGAGCCGAGCTTCTTCTTCGCCGGACCACCGTAGCGCGACATAGCACGGAACCTATAAGACCAAACGGCAAAAACACTCGCAGTAAAATTTCGTAGATGAAGATCGCAGCGGAGATAAGAATAAATTAGCTCAGCGTTTCTTGCCGACTAGCATTCGGCCGGCGAGTAGAGATATCCCTTAGGACGGCGGTAATGTCGGCCGGCCCGTATCTAACGTGAGCGTGTTCTGTTTCTCTTTCTCTCTTTCTCTCTCTCTCTCCTTTTCCCCGTGAGCTACTGATTAGTGGAACTAATTACCGGGGTAGCTACTCGCTCTCTCGTGGCCAAGATGTCTTTGCTTCTGGGATCTGCGTCGTGCACCCGCTACAATCCAGCGGTGCTCAGCGTCCACGTCTCGCGAGGATACTTTACGAGCTGCCCCTCTCCGCCAGTTTGTCGTAGCGAATCTCGCGTTTTGTACTACCGGGATCGCGTAATTGAAAAACTGGACTCCACCCAGACGTGGGATTAATTGACGTTAGTATCCCAAAACTTCAATAAGCAAAAGCGACATTTAAACGAAAGCCATGAGAAGATAGTCGCTGTATCAAAGCAACGAGTGCAATAACGGTGTTTCCAGATTTTTGGAAGCTGTTTTTCCATGAAGCACCAAGAGAAACGGCAGAGAAACGCGGGAAACTGAGCACCACTCGTGCAAAGGTACCGCCGCAGCAAAATGCCGCATGGTTCTCCGCCAATTATCCTACGAGCACACACTTCAGCCTGCCTTTCCTTCCTGCTCCTTCTTCTTCTTTTTCTACTGCTGCTGCTACTACTACTACTACTACTGTCTCCCTCTTTCTCTTTGCTTTTCCCTCGAAAGTCCACCTCCCGTTTCTAGATTTATTCGTCGGACATACCAGCACGTGCTTCGGCGCTTTAACTCGAGTCGCAAACGATACAATCGTACTTTGGCGTTGACTTCCGCGATTCTCGCGTATTTGCATAAAAGAGTTAATAGCAGAGTTCGAGGGCGGCAAAAGAGTACGATTAATTCGTGTCAATGAAACTTCGAAAACGTTTCGGGAATTGACGCTGTGAATCGTGAATTCCGATAGCTCGATATCGCGCGCGCGTGCGAATATCGCGATTCGAGAACGCGAATTAACAGTTATATGACTCAATTCGGACGTCTTTCTTTACGACGTGCGCCACAATGCGAACTGGTTAATTGCAACATGTTATCGTCTCGCGCATCTATTAACCTTGCTATTCAACCCACGCGAATCGATAAGCATATTTAAGTACCCGATGACTAACGCGCGACCTATTCATCGTCGGACTTCATATCGACTTACGCAATTTTACCTCTAAAGATCCGCATAGTTTCCCGTTAACACCTCTCGACAGCCGTGCCGATGACGATTAATTCATCGCGGTGTGTGTGGCCGCTTATTAATCAACTCTAAAATACTGGCTTGTCGCGAACGACTGTACATTCCGTAGAATAGCAGATTCCAAAAGTAAATGAGAGAAACATTCGTTAAATACTTTGTTTTCGAGCCGAAATATATAATTACAATATATATGAACATATATAATTGTGTAAAAATATGAATATTTATGAAGTATATGTGTAAATAGTATATAAGAATTTATTAAGTATATAACAATTTATATAATAATTCATATAGAATTATTATACACATTATTTAATAATTTACATGATAATTTATATATTAATTTACTTATTTATCAATTTATATAATAATTTATGTTAAAGACATAATAAAATTTATATAAATTTAGAAATATAAGAATTTATAGCGTATACGTATATAAATAAAAGAAAACACAATTTTCAAGAAAGGAGTTAATGCAAAGAAGTTATTTAAACACTAATTAAATGAAAGGGATCTGCCAATCGCGGTACGGCTCAAATTGGCACGCTTTCCATATGCCGGCGATGTAATTTAAAGTACTTACTCTTAGCCGGAAGTCGTAAATGCGCGAGATGAGATGAAAAAGACGACGTTTGAAACAATGAATCATTTACTGACCTGTGTAGCCGGTGCTGCACGTGCAGACATATTCGTGTAACGACTTGAGATTGCATGTCGCTCCGTTGAGGCAGGGCGAGGAGTCGCAGGCGTTGTCGATGGGAATTTCGCAGAGGCTGGCGGTGAATCCTACGGGGCAGGAGCACGCGAACGACGGCGTGCCACCCCGGATGCTCTCGCGCACCCTGCAGGAGCCGCCGTTTTGGCAGCGTGAGCCCGTATAGCATGGGTTCAAGTGCTGGCAGTACTCTCCCACGTATTTCGACGTGCAGCTGAAACAGAGTTACGTCTACCCGTGAATCCATGAACGTACACTTGACCCTTGACGTTTGGCACTAACGACGACTCCGAACGGTGGATCGATTAAATCAGAGGTCAGCGTGCATTTGACGCGGTGCAATTTTGACGTTGGAATCAAGTGAATATGAAGTGAATTCTTCCAAGTATCTCCTAGCAAATACAAGCGGACACTTTTCACGCGGCTGCTACATTCTGAGAATATACAAAACTGACATGTTCCTAACATACGCACTGCAAATTCAGCGGTGTTATCTTTAAAGCATGTAATTTGGCTGAAATATGTTTCCTACCATTTCAAGTCACGTCACTTGACATGTTTAAGACGTGTAAATTAGAATTTAATAACGTCTAAACGTGTTAAATAACGTGACTTGAAACAGTAAGGAACGTGCAAAAAAACAGATCCTGCCAAAATAACATACTTGGATTCGGAATGTGAAGAGAACCTTTTATGCAACAGTATAATGCTCATTAAGAGTAATAAATGGCAGCTCGTCCGATATTCTCATAAAAATTACAATTTCATATATTTAAACATCACATTGAATTTGGTTCCAGCAAGTGGACCGTGTATATTCTTCGACGAGTCAAGTTTTTCTGCAGCCAACCACTTTGACGGTTTCAAAGAGCACTCCGAGTCTGTTCCCTTACTCTTTTTTTCCATTAGTAATGTTACGTCTCGCTCCAAAATCCGTACAAATGAACAAAAGGAGGGGGGAGAGAGAGAAAGAGAGGACAGGAGCATCTCTCGATCGACCTCGGTGGGCAGTTTCGAGGGGAGCCATAATGCGTTCTCGCGAAAAGGCACGATCTCTCGCGTTGCGGTCGAGGATTCCACGAAAGGCCCAGAAAGACTAAGAGAAACGAGGGAGAGACCGCTCTTTGTGGCCGCCACCGTTACACGTATCATTAGATTCACGAAATGTAAGTACCTAAAACCCCGCGCTGAGTCTCTCATAATCCCCGCGAGATTCGACGTCCGTTCGAGAAAGAAAGGGACCATCGCGCGCGCCACGTTCTCCCAGGACGCGCACAAAGCCCTTTTCGTGACCTCTTGATCACCATCGCGCGAAATCCATCCACGGCCTTGTTTCTCCGGTTTCCCGGATCGGCGATCGCGCGAATCGAATTATGATTCCCTCTTAAGCCCGTGTCACACTACGGGTTGGAAATTGAGGATTGCGGATTAGATTGCGAATTGAAGATTAGATTTCGACGAATCAATGCAGTTTGGTCTTGGCCTGCTTGGCTCCAATTGCTCAAGTTCCAATCTTCAATCCGCAATCCTCTATCTCCAATCCGTAGTGTAACACGAGCTTTAGGGGCTTTATCGGCGCGCCGA
The DNA here is from genome assembly GCF_010583005.1 of Odontomachus brunneus. Classification (NCBI taxonomy): domain Eukaryota; kingdom Metazoa; phylum Arthropoda; class Insecta; order Hymenoptera; family Formicidae; genus Odontomachus; species Odontomachus brunneus. The sequence goes on from NW_022639451.1 coordinate 5,997,008, forward strand.
CGATTGTGAGCTCGCTTTCTCGCTGCGTCGTCGGACGCAAAGTCGTGTCCCGATCGGGACGATCGGCAGCAAAGACGCGCGAATACCGTTTCCGAGGTCGACGATCGCCCGCTTTCCCAATAAGGAAATTCTATCGCCGCGGAGCTCTGTCGGCTCCGGCAAAACAAAAGGGACGTTGCTCTAACGGGCCCTAATGATCGCCAGACGGAGACCTCATATTGCAAAGCCGCGATCGATCGCCGCTCTCGCTTTTGCGAGGGAGCCCCATCGATATGCGAAACGACGAAGGGGAACTGATACCTTTAAGGTAACCTGCGTCTCTCCTTACTACGCCGGCCGTAATGATTTTTCTCGACCCCGCGCGCTTTATAGCGATCTCACGCGGCACGCATACTCGCGCGCTGCCGCGCAACGTCCGCGGGACTCTCGTTATTTTCTTACGACATGGGACAAATTGCGCTGCTCTAAATCGCGAAAGGCAAAACGCTGAGTTATCTTGCAAGCAAACAACAGCGCACGATCTCATTAAATGCTTTGCAAAAGTTTGTCAAATTTTTAACCGTGCTTTTATTATTAATTACAATAAAAGTACGTGCAATGTCAAAATATTCACCGTCGTTATCCTCCTCTACTTCCTGCCACCCTCTTGAGGCCGTATAAACTAAGAATAAGACTGTTTTCCTGAGTGTAAATTTCGCTAGGAATATAGCAAATGTTTCAATAACACACATTTCACTTCCCAAAATAGAAATAGCACGTATGAAATGAAAGGATAATTACAGAATGTCGATCTATTCAATTACAAAATTTTATGGTAACTTTTACTATAAAATTCTCTCCGTGTACCTGATAATAACCCAATATTTTGCAATGCAAAATTACAACGCACCTCTGGCAGATTCCAATCATTCCTTCATGTATAATTATGGAACATTTATAATTTATATTGTAGGCACGGATTTCCTGCAGAAGTCGCGACAAGTTCGCAGATCTGAGCAAAGGCTCAGAGCAAGTTTCAAGAGCAGAAGGCGTTGATTCCGCTGATAGAGATCGAACCGTCGAGATTAGTCGAGAGATTAGATAAGAGTATTCCGGAACGTATTTTCTTCCAGCAAACGCAGCTGCAGCTACATCGCGAGCCTTTGCTCTTTACTTCTTTCGTCGTTTTCCATCGCGCGCGCACGTGTATATGTGCGTGTACGTCCGCGTGAGTGTATGCAGTCACATAGAGAGCCGCGGCCGGTACCTCTATAAACGGAAGCGACGATTCCACGGCCATTACTTGGCCGGCAGTGAGTTTCTTCTTAGCTACCGGCGAACGCGCGGAGAAGCGCGCCATTCGGATTTATTGACTTCTACCCGCGAATGCATCCACCGTCGAGCAACGCAAGGATGTAACGAGACCACCGCGGCGAAACGGCTGCTAGACTCGGAGACAAACGTCGATATGCTTCCACGACTGACATACCGAATGCTTCTCCCGATCTTCGAACGGTCGCGCATCGCGTGTGTCTTCAAAAAGAACTGTGGATGATACTACGATTTCCGGAGCGCCAAATTTTGACTGCAGATTCTGCATCTACAAGCGATTATAAACAAAAGTTAAAGAGTGATAAAAGTGGCTATCTGCTTTATTTTACAAGATATAAAGGTTTTTAGTTGGAATTTTCAAAATCGACATAAATACGTTTTTATTAGTTTTAGACTATTTTCGACTTCTAATATGGGAGAAAGGACATCAGAGAGGATACAGGGGGCAAAGCCCCCCTCCCGATAATGCAAAAGTAACATTTAGAAGAAAAATAAAATTCTATAATTCTATAATTCTATTTCAAATACATATAATGCTTTTGAGAGTTATTCAGAACATGTCCTACTTTACATAGACGCTATGCTAATCTTTTTAGTACGCATTTTTATATTGTAGACTTATCAATTTAGTAAGGCGAAGATTTAATAGATATATTTATGATACATTCTACCTTGCGTAGAGGCCTCGCTGATCTTTTCAGTATCCATTTTTAGTATATTGTAGACTCATTAATTTAGTAAGGCGATTATATCTCCATGTGGTACATTCTGAATAACGCGAAAATAGTCTGCAAATGGCAAAAATAATATGTCGTTGATTTCTAAATTTGCAACTAAAAACCTCTATATCTCCTAAAATAAAGCATATAGCCACTATTATCACCTTTTCTCTTTTCTTTATAATCTGTTTATAGATGCAGAATCTGCTGTCAAAACTTGGCGCTCCGGAAATCGTAGTCTTGCCGAACTGTATCTGTGTGTGTATGTTTAAATTAACTTCTCGGGTCACAAAATCTCTTCTCACGTCGCTCCAAGTTCGCCATGGAATCGTAACGTTCGTTTACAAGAGACTTGAATCGCGCATTTTCCTCGTTGTCGGACATCGAAAGAATGAAGACTAGATGACAGATATGTCGACTTGCATGGCGAATCGTAAAATGGTGTTTGGTAGATACATTTTTATTAGTTTTAGATTATTTTCGACTTCTAATATCGGAGAAAGGACATCAGAGAGGGTACAGGAGGCAAAGCCCCCCCGGTAATGCAAAAGTAACATTTAGAAGAAAAATGAAATTCTATAACATTTCAAATATAATGCTTTTGAGAGTTATTCAGAACATGTCCTACTTTACATAGACGCTATGCTAATCTTTTTAGTACCCATTTTTATATTGTAGACTTATCAGTTTAATAAGGTAGATATCTCGCGATAATTAGAAGGCAGTTTGATTTGAAATCAGAGGGTGCGTCAGTCGGAGATAACAGTGTCGGAGCAACGTGGAAAGTGCAAGGATGCGTTTGCGATATTATCGTGATTATAGCCGCTCGCCTATCCGCAAATGTAATGCGCGCAACTTCTTTTCTGTACGCACCGATGTCGCGGGCAGCCGTGCGAGTGCAAAGGGAAAGCGCGAAGAGCGCGCGAGAACACGGCGTTAAACGCTGTATCGCGCTACCGGTATACCAAACCGGTGATAAGCCGGTCCGCGACGTCGCGCGCATGAGATTGTAATTATCGACGAATGTTACTACGTGCGCGTACATCCCGCCCCAGGATAATCTTGCAAATGCGCAGATAAGCGCGACTCCGTCCCGCGAGCTGATAAACGAACGGACGAACTAGCGGCCGATGGAGCGCGCCCGAATGGAGTCGTGTTATGCAAATTGCCGGCCTCTGCGTCGCGCTCTCGCGGCGTTTTATTAATCCGACGTTCTAAAAGTCCGCCTGTTTCCGTTTCGCAACCGGCCACCGCGGCGCGTTACACGAGTTGGCGGAGTTCGAGCCAACGAGCGAGCGATTCCACGATGAGATTGTGGAATCGCGATCGGTGGCCGAGCAAGCAAGCGCTTGCACTCTCGCATGTTCGCGAAAACGCTCCGCGAGGCGGCCGGCCGTTCGCTAATTGCGACGGTCATCAATTACGCGGTCGTTTAAACGCCGCTGCCTGTGGCAGGCGCGATTTACCATCCGCGACGAGGACGCGCGTGTGCGTCGCACGCGCGCGCGCGCGCACAAAGCCGCGCGCTGCGATGAAAAAGGTGAGCACGTGCATTGGACACGTGTACAGCTAGTGGCAGGAAGATTGCAGAAAAATTGCACCTTTTTTTAATAAATTTCACAACGAACTCGTATATCCAACCGGTTAACAAAACACCCTCGAGCAATACAACCTCACACGGAGAAAAGATTTCGTTGTCGCAGCTAATCGTGGTTTGGTGAAAATGTATTGGGAGTACAAATAAATCTCCGCCGTTTTTTATCAAAAATTAGGCATTTATTGTGAAAGAACAGTATCTTATGTTTTATTCAAAGTATTGTCGATCGCTAGCCACTACTTTTTCCCATCTTTCTGGCAGCATACGGATACCGCGTCGGAAGAACGCTTCATCTTTTGAGGCTATCCAATTTTTTATATCGACCCAATTTTTGGTATCTTCATATGAAGTGCTGCCCAGATAGGCCGTGCGTCATCGATCGAAACAAGTGATAGTCAGAGGGAGCAATGTCTGGTGAATACGGCGGGTGGAGTAAAACTTCCCAATTGAGTGTTTCCAAGTAGGTTTAGACCGGCGCCGCAACATGTGGACGAGCATTATCATGCAGGAAAATAATTTTGTCGTGTCTGGAATAGTAGTGGGCGCGTTTTTCCTTGAGTGCTCGGCTCAATCTCATCAATTGTGTTCGGTAGAGAGCCCCAGTAATGGTTTCGTTCGGTTTGAGCAACTCATAATACACGACACCAAGCTGATCCCACCAAATACACAACATGAGTTTTTTTCCATGAATATTCGGCTTGGCTGTCGATGTTGAAGGATGGCCATGTGGTCCCCATAATTTTCTCTTCTTTGGGTTATCGTAGTGGATCCATTTTTCATCGCCAGTGACTATACGATGCAAAAAACCTTTTCGTTTATGCCTGGCAAGCAGCATTTCACATGTGCAAAATCGGCGTTCAACGTTTCTCGGCTTCAGTTCATATGGAACCCAATTTCCTTGCTTTTGAATCATTCCCAACGATTTTAAACGATGTGAAATTGCTTGTTGAGTCACTCCTAATGTAAGTGCAAGTTCTTCTTGCGTTTGGCACGAATCTTCCTCCAATAATGCTTCCAATTCCGCGTCTTTGTACACTTTCGGCCTTCCACTACGTTCTTTGTTTTCGACGTCAAACTCACCGTTCTTAAACTTTTGAAACCACTCACGACAACTTCTCTCATTTAAAGCAGCCTCACCATATGCTTCTACAAGCAATCGATGCGCCTCAGCTGCAGATTTCTTCAAATTAAAGAAGTAAATCAAAAGTTCCCGCAAATAACGCTTATTCGGCTCAAAACTCGACATTTTCGCACGAAAAAAATTATGTGATGTTGATACAAACGGCGGAGACTTATTTATACTCCCAATATTTGTTGTTGCTAACTAAAAATCTGCTGCTATAACCAAAGCTTTTGCCGGTACATCGGTTTCATAGCTAGATATATGCTTATTAGCAACTATTTAAGAACTGTCTACAATGGGAGTAAAATGTGGCTATAAGAAGTAAGAGTAAGAAATTGACCAATCACAGTCGATTATTCTTCTCACATTACTGAGTATTCTATCAATGCAAGCGAATCTTTCGATCCGCATGAAATGAGAGAATAAATTTCACACACATGTGTCTTATTAAACGATCACAAGTGTATATGACGTTTTATTGAAAGAGACGATAGATAACGATGAAAGATGCGTTTCGTGCTATTCCCGCTCGTTTGTCTCACACCTGCTACCTGTGTTGAGCTTAGTAATTTATGAGAATATGACTATTAATTATCACATGTTTTACTGGACACTCTAGTTTTTCGGCCTGACTAGACAACTCTCTAACGACGCTAAGTAATAACGCAAGCAAACCCACAGAACGCCCGGAATATCATATTTTGTCGGGGTTATTCTCATAATAGGGGACTCATTGGGGTGCATCCTAATTGGAGGAGCAAAATGCAGAGTTTGGTCGGCGACGGTCAGTAAATAGAGCCATCAGGCACGCTAATTTTCACTCTAATCCACGGCCGAGGGAATATTTGCTTTGTCGGGGTGAAGAAGAACGTCGGAAAATGTCGACGCGAACGGAAGCGGCGAGTGCCTTACGCCAATATTCCCCGGCCTATTGTCCCACACGTAATAAAAATTATATCGAGATGCTCGCACAGTGTGCGATCGAGAACGTGGGAGTGCAAAGTCGCTGCTGGCTCCATGCCAATTTCCGCGGTCTCTTCCTAGCCCGCGAACCAAGTTCTTAATTTGTTCACACGATAAATTAACGAACGCCGTGCCCGAGCCGCGCGATCGCGTTCAAAGTGAAATTCGTCGTTGTTAACATTCGTAGCGGATCCAATATGGCGTCGTCGAGTGCTGAGTAAACCCTAAAGAACGGCCTGTACTAAGTGGTAGCACCTCTCTTTTTTTTGCGAACTATCAATCAAATCGGAAAAAATCTTTATGCATAAGATTCTCGGAAATCACAATTTGATCGCAAATCTGAGGTCAGAATTTCAAAATTCACAATAGTGAATTCAAATTGCAAATTTTTATATTTTTGAGCCAATGTACACATAAGTGAGGACGTACAAACTTTCGAGGTCGCCGATCACGAATCTAAGATTAGAAGTACAAAATTAAAAATGGCAGATTCAATATGGAATCTGAAATCGATAATTTTTATATACAGTAATTTTATAATTCTGATCGTGATTAGTGACTTTAAAAATATAAATATGCACATTTTAGTGTAAATTGTCTGAGAAATGCCGGAAATATCGCTATTTTAAGCCTCCATATTGGATTTGTTATTTTAAATTTTGAAATTTTGACTTTAGATTCATAAACAAAGGATGTTAAAATGCTCTGAGATAAAAAATTAAAACAAAATAAGGTATATAAGAGTCAAATATGAAGTGAATCTGTGCAAAAGAATTTCTTCAAGATTGTCTAGTAAAGAGGAATATTAATCAGTTGTCCCTATTTAGAAGACAATTTTGAATAAATTTGTTTGCGTACGTTAACCTTATGCTTGGCTCTTGTAGGCCCTATTTTATTTTGATTTTAGTAATCAGCCGAATTGTAATTAACTATAAAAAAATCCTGCATATAAATTTTAAGAAAATTTTATCAACGAGAATTTCCCCGTGCTTTTTAGGAATTAAACGTGCACCAATCGAAACTTCGCGTTTCGCGAATGCACGTTCGACAGAAAGTTGCCGCAACTTTTTCCTCCAAAACATCGGTCATGCGGTCGCGCGAAAGAGGAAAGAAAAACGAAGGTGGGAGGGAGAGGGCGAGAGAGAAAGAGAGAGAGAGAGAGAGAGAGAGAAAAAAATATAAAGGCGACTACCGTCATCCCCCGCCGATAATGCGCGGCACTTAGCACTAAAATGGCAGCCTCCGGTGTCATTACGAATCGTCCACTTAGCCGGTAATAACCCGGCAGTCCCAGACGGAACGGAAAGCGAAGCGTGAGCAAAACGAGCTCGAGCATCTCGTCGAATCGAGGATCCGGGGTAGAAGGGGTCTCCTCCTCCACCTCCACCTCCTCCTTCTCCTTCTGTTCCTCCTCCACCGGTTTTGATCGTGCATCGGGAACGGCACGATAAATTCTCGAACGGCAAATTCCACGAGCGACACTCGCGCGAAATCGTTGCCGGCAATTGCGGCGACAATCAACGAGTCGAGCGAATTGAAAATGCGAATACTTGCGCGGCTTACGCTTTTAAACAAGAAAGAGGGAAGGATAAAATCGTTTCAAGTATTCTCGATCGCGAGAAATCCTTGCGTAATGTAAAAGACACCTCATACTTGTAAATATCTTATGTTAATCTTATTTATGATTTTATGTTTATTCGTGATGTAAAATTTTGTTTTCTTCTCTTCACTTTACTTATATTTATGAACATTATTGGATTGCGTAATATAAATAATGCCGGTTTCCTCTCAGATGAAATAAAACGACATGATTGCATTTTTACGTCGTTATAATATCCTGTGAAACAACCAACGCGACGTTTTGATCTTCTGCCGTGCATTGTTTCACGAAATTATAACGACATAAAAATACAATATTTTCATTTTACCTGGACAATTCGCAATTACTTATATCGCGCAGTTCAATGTAAATAAATGTAACATATAGATCTTATACACAATTCTGGGATATTGTTGTTGTTGTTGCGCGTTTGTGTGTCAAACAGAACTTGGCTAAAGCTTTCTGCGAGAAATCAACTCCGCCGAAAGTATGTCCGTGCGTCATACTTTCCTCTCGCTTCGAGATGGATGATTTCCGGATGTCGAGAAACGCGAGCCCCGTCATCGCGCAAGAGGATAATTGCTACGAACGAACGAGGATCGAGCCGACGTTTCCATCAGATTTGGCGCGCGGGAGGTCGTCGTTCGTTGCGACATATGTACTTCGTCATCCGCGCGCGGTGCTAAGTAAACACACCCCCATTTAATCCTCCGCGCTCGCGCGGTGATTAAAGATCACCCGTGTGAACCCGCTACTCGGCTCGGAAAACAGAAAGAGAAACCGCAGACTTTTCGAATAGGGTAAACTCGAATATGATGGCCATAGCCTGTAATTTTTGTAATAATTGCAAAACATTGCGTTTGTGTAATCAGTCACAAAGATAATCGATATTTATCGTAGTGTATATGCGTACATTTTTCAAAATAGCAAGATTATGAATATTATACTATATTTTTATTTTCGACTATTTGTAAAATTCCTCATGTATGCACTAAAACTTGCTGTAACATCGAATAAATTTCAGTTAAACTATCGCAATCAACGTTAGATACATAAAGTAGGTATGTAAATTGTAATATAACATGCATTTTTATTTTCATTTTCACTATTTGTTTATAAGTACTATTATAACCGTCTTTCACTGATATTTTGGATAAGATGGCCCACTATCATTCTAACATTTATAAAATAAAAATCGTTTTCAAATATTTCAAAAATTACTTCCAATATTACAATATTTAAATCTTATGTGCAATATGTTTTGATATGTTTTGATGAAAAATTGGATTTAAAAGTTAAGTTTTGTAATAGAGGTTTCTATTTTATATGTATATTATATTTTTCACAAATAATATGTATTAAATATCCTATAATAAAATGAATATGTCAAATTATGTTTTTTTCATTATTTTATAAAATAATAGGTACAGAATCTTGAACATAAATATGTATGGGTCATCTATTCCTTATGGCCATCTTGTTTTAAACATTTAGATAAGATGTCCAATGCTCATGTTTTGATATTTTTGTAATATATAATTTGAAGTATCTGAAGTATTTTCCTTTTAACTCTGATGGTATTATGTACTGTAGGCTTCAGTGAAGTAACGTGTCAAACGCCATTAAGAAATAACAATAAAAAATGTATTTTTTTTGCATTTTAAAAAAGTATGGTCATCTTATCCGAGTTTACCATATACGTACTGAGAGAGAACGTTTTATTAATTTAACAGAGTACATTAGAACCCGCCAACATATGGTTCGTTGACACGGAACAGCAATGACCCCGTAGTGGGAACAAATGATTTGTTACTTTCAATGTGCTGCTCCAAGCAACACTTCTGTAATGGAGACATAACTAACCTGATCTAAATGGACGGGAACGAGTGTGACTTGTGTCTCAGGCAATGCGTGTTTGCTAAAGTGATAAATAATGAGAAATGATTTGCAACGCTAACTGTTCGATCCATTTCCCCGTCGATCATCAAACAGCAAACATATTTTTGTTTCTATAAGGGATTTTTCTCAGAAGTAACCTCCCAAGTGATACACGCCGATTTTGTTTTTATGGTTTGACACAGCGTCACACAAAAAATATTCTATAATATTATTAAGCACTGATACAGACTACAAAAATATTTCGAAGTTTGATAATTACCTGAGAAAATGTGCGAATGTCTTTCCTTGTCGCCATTTCATATCTTACGGGCCAAAGAAAAGATAGACGGACACGATGTACATGCTTAACGAAATAGCAATAGGTTTTTTTATTTCATTGGGAATCTATCAGACTCTTGTCAGTGCTTAAGGGTTAAAATACACCTTTACACACCTTTATACGAGCGGAAATTGATTTTGAGCTAACTCCTTTTGCATAAGTAATCATTTTTTTGTGTCAAAGCACAAGAGATAAACAAAATTGACGTGTATCATTTCGTGAGTGTTACCTATCAATGAGACTCGAAGTACATCAGAAGAGTATCTCCCTCGCGTAACGAGCAGTCATCACATCCCGGATACGCTAAATCACCTTTCTGCAAACGGACTCGGTCCGACGATCTCCGTGTATTGAGAAATATGAGCGGTAATTACGTAATAAGATAAGCGGCACGGATCGAGCGGCGGCCTGCAGAGTGATACAAGAGTGGCTTATTATCGGGCCCCGCTGGTGACCGTCGGATTTGGGACCGGAACCGACCACTTCGAAGGTGAAGGCATTCGGCCGTGGTAACTCCTCTCGGCACGAGTTCGAATTACTTCGGCGAACGAGCGGAGACGCAAGAGGAAGCGGCGGCGCGGGAGCAGAGGAAGGAAAGACCACGGAGGAGGACGAAGAAATACGAGAGAAAAAGAGAGAGAGAGAGAGAGAGAGAGAGAGAGAGAGAGAGGGAGAGTTCGCAGGGAGCAGAGAAAGGACGAAGGAATAAGGGGAGGGAGAGAGCAGAGAGAAAGAGGACAAGAGAGGGAAAGGAGTAAAGACAGCTGTTATTGGTGGCTCTTAGGCGGGCAACACGCTTCGTCGGTCGCATTAACGACTCGGCCGGACCGGATCGTGCGTTTTTGCGAGCGGCGAGAGATCGCCGCCGCTTTTTCCGGCCTCCTCACGGACAGACGGACGAACACGAGCGATTGCACTCCTCGAAAAGCGGACGTGCCGCGCCGCGGCGTCGGCTCGGCTCAGCTCGACGGTCGTTTTATGTAGGCGAAGAGCGCGAACGATTTTTCGGCGGCGAATGATCGATCACTCAATGTCGCCGCGAACGTGATCGCCGCTCGAGAGGCTGCGCGAAAAAACTTATGCGAGCCTCTGTACGCAAAGGTGTCTTTGCCAGTCTGCGTTCTCCTTGAGATACGGGTTAAATCAATTTTTGCCAAATGTTGGTTTCTTTCTTGCGAAATGACATCCAGTCGGAGCTTCACACCCCAATCCGTTCATTTGGTGCTAAATTTGCAATCGAAACAAAAGCCCAAGATTCCTTCGGTGGTTTTTGGATTTTTAGAGGGTTTCTATAAAGTCTGACCGGAGGGAAAAACCGCGATTAGAGAGGAGGTCAACAAACGAGCAGGTCTCAGAATGACGTTCTCCCCCGACAAATAAATGACAGGTAGATAGATGTATGTAAATTTGACGGCAATCTTATTGGTCGATGTGTAAAAGTGTTGCACACTGAGAAAAAAATGTTTTATATCTGTAACTATAATCATATAGAGAAATAATTACTATCAATTATGGACAAGAAAAGTATTCTTTTATTAAATTCATTTTATTTGTTAAATTAAATGTTAGTAATAATAGTCATATACATATGTTACTATTACCATTTTCGTGTTAGAAACAAAAGGTAGGGTTGAAGCTAAAAATAACTATAATTTCAGTTAGATCAACCATTTTTCTCCCTCAGTATGAATGGTTCATATGACACTCGTATTTTGTATGATTTCATAGATGAGACAAATAAACAAATATTTATCACATAAGATGACGAAATGAAGAAGTACGAAAGAAATTCACTCAAAACGAAGTGCCACGTAAGATGTGATAGAAAAATCTAAGAGTGACTATCATACTTGTTGCTTCATCAATATAACAAAAGATCTACATCATTGCATGATGCAGATTTATTTGTTTCAATATTCATATATAATTCAATGCGGCATAAGCGTAATGTAAAAAAATTGTAAACTTCTCGTCACATCGATCGTCTCACGTGACAATCGTGAAAGTCAATCTGAGGAGTCTGCGTCGCAGGGTGACGCGGTACATACTACTGTGTTCAAAAAGTAAAACCAATTTTCAAGTTAAATTGCGCGGGTATGTCGAATGTCAGAAATATTTTTTTTCTAAATTGGTAGCACTGTGACAGACATCTGTGTCAAATTATGCGTCGTTTGTGTGAAGCTATTCGCAAAAAGAGGCCGGAATTGTGGAAAGCCAATTCTTGGTTTTTGCACCACGATAATGCGCCATCTCACACTGCATTGGTTCTTCAAGACCATTTCGCTAAAAATTCGACCCATATCGTTCCACAACCACCATATTCATCTGATTTATCACCGTGTGACTTCTGGCTATTCCCTAAACTCAAAAGACCGCTGCGGGGACACCGTTTGTGACTCGATTGAAGAGATACAAGCTGAATCGAAGAAAGCTTTGAAGGCCATTCCGGAAATCGACTTTAACAACTGTTTCGAGGGTTGGAAAAAACGTTGGCATAAGTGTATTGGGTCTGAGGGGGATTACTTTGAAGGCGACGAAATAGATTTGGAATAATAAATAAAGATTAAAACAAAAAACTTAAATTGGTCTTACTTTTTGGACACAGTAGTATATCACGAAAATTCATCTGGAAGTCGCTACGCGGACTGTCGAGACTGCGGACGGAGACAAGAGGAGGATATAGCTTCGGTCCCGAAGAGATCACCAGTCAGCCACCAGCATCACCACCCACCATCAATGCTCGGTGGACCGCCCAGCCACCCGTGCCGGGTCCATTAGTGTCTCGGCTTGTAATTTGCCGCGCCGAATGTTAATGGACTCGGAGGGCTCCCCTGTCTCCTCCCCCCTCCCGCCATCTGCTCGACGCGATTCCCCCCTTCCCCCCGAAAAACTGCAGCGTGGTACGCGCCGGTCGACCGTGTCCTCGCGCGTCCCAGGAAGGATCCTCCGGGAGGATCAAGGAGAGAGTTCAGGAGACCGAAAGAGCGAACGCTGACGGACGTCGTGCAATAGGAAAAGAAGTTCTTTCTCCTTCTCCCCCCCGCGCTCCCTTTCTCTCCTTCTCTTTCTCGGGCTAGAAGCGTGTAATTAGTCCGGGACGCTCGACTCGCTAATTAAGAAACGCCACCGTTAAATACCGTCGTCGAATTAGCATCCATTAAGGCCGGCAGCGTCGCCGACAGAAAACCGATGCCGTCTGCCGTTGAGGATGTGGGAGCCGCTGGCGAACGCGCGGGGCACGGTGGAAGGTCAACGGCGATACGAATAAATTAAGGGTCAACGGACGCGATCAATTAACGGGGCGATAAGCATCCGAGAGTAAGAAGTTGTCGCGATTCAATCGTGCTGGTCGTATATCGATCGAGAGCTTTGTGTAAAGAAAATATATTGGGAGAACACTTACACACTCTGGCAAAACAATTCCCCGAACTGTCATGCACCTATTGTCGGGCCGGTACGCTAACGACGTCTGTCTATCAATAGTAACGTTCCATAATAATAAATAGTAACAATACGTTTGCAATAATAACGATGAAAGATTGATGATAACGATGCTTGTCGCTTATTAACGACGACGTCGCCATTTTTAACAAGACATCTTATATACGTGACGATAATACACTAACAACATTTTTTAAAGACGCGATCTTGTAAAGTTACATAAGTCAAGCAAGAAGTGGCAAGAAAGTTAGTTTATCTTAAATTTTTGTGTAACTTTTAAATGTAAGATCTTTAATTTTTAGCTTCTTTTTTATTTTAATTCAATTTTTTTATAAAATTTGCTATTTTTCATGGTTTACCATTTAAAATTTTTCACAATTGACAGACGTCGTTGGCGTGCCGTAGCGACAGTTGTCAGAAGGCAATGTACAGAATAGCGGCCTTAGTCTGTACTCTGTCGAGCGCGACATCGATTCGCGAGAAATCGAGAGTGGCGAATTTCATCCACTTCAAGTTAAAGGGCCATCACACACAAAATTACATAGACGCATATGCATAGCATAAGATCGTATGGAATGAGCATCGAATATTAAGTCGCCATATTGATGATTGATTAATATTCGATGCTCATTGGTCCATACAATCTTATGCTATGTATATGCGTCTATGTAATTTTGTGTGTGATGGTCTTAAATGTCGCGATATCGTAAAGTGATATGAAACAAAAGAAGAGCCGATATCGAGTCCAGGACAAATAAAGGGAAATGACCGAGGCGTGTTCCCATGAGAGGAGCAACAACAACGGCACTGCTCCCTGCGGCTTTTGAAACGTAACACTCGACGCGGCGGCTCGATGTGGTCGACGATCGTAAAACGCGAGCCCAACGATTGCGACAGCGCGGGCGCATTTTGAAAGAAACGACGCGTACGAGACGCAGGCGGACTTTTTTAACACGCGACCCGCGGTAACGCCGTAGGTGATCGCGGTCGATATATGCAGCTACAATGCAGTGCGGCACGCACGTGAATATGCGCGTACACACCGAAGGTGCAACACTGAAAATATTATTTCTGCATTTGAAATATTTGGCATATACAATTTGGTAGACATTTTATATGTTTTTTACTGGTCCCCAGTGGTTATAAGAAAGCAAAACACACGTCTGTAGCGGCAATTAAGTTTTGTGGTTACAAATATTTGGTTGATCTCATTTTAACCGAAACATCTGTTAGCCAGGCTTGATTATTATCAAACCTTGTTTGCAGTGTAGGGGAGTGTCTTTTTCGAGACAGATCCGTGTCGCGGATGCCGCGAATATATCGATTTCATGGAGAGGACGACCAATGTCTCAGTATCCTTGATACGAAAAATTCTCACGAGCGCGACTGTGAGAGATATTTCCATTAACCGGCGGAGTATAATAAACCATCGCCATGTTTACAATAATAATAAACTTCATGAATGCTTAAATTTACGCGTGTGACGCTGCGCGCTCTCGTGTAAAAGAGACAGCCTGTTTTTGTCAGTCGTCCTTGTTGGCGACGACGAAGATGACGATCGGTGCCATGTGCAGCGCAAGCGCGCCTCTAACGAAGCCGTCGAATGCGTGTGTAGATGGGAATGAGAAAGCGAAGAAAGAACAGAGGAAAGAAAGAGGACGAGGAGAAAGAGAGCATGGAAAAAGGTGAGTAGGTTCTCACGGAGGGCGACGGTTTATTTTTGTACTCCCTCGCGCTTCAAGGGTGGCTCTCATTGATAAGGTAATGGTCCCATGATACGTCGTTAAGTTTAACGTCCTGAGAACGTAATGCGAGGCTCAACAAATATACTGTCGTGCGCGCGCCTAGCAAGTGTGAGAAGTGCATCGTCGCAAGAAAAGCGTCGATATAGCCCATCTCTGGACGAACGAGATACGGAAGCACGATCGTAATTCTTCCACCAAGACGTTTTTTCACTCAACACCGATGATCCTCGATTTCACATATGTAAATTGACAATTACTCGCGTCCCGTTGCATAGAAAAATATCCAAGTCGGATGAAGTTGAAGGATATCAGTGAAGTTCTCTTCATCAGTTATACAAAACGCGAATTATACATCGTGTTTAACGCTTTCGTCGACGACGACGCGGGAAACGAACACGGTCGCGAGGTTCAAGGTTCATTGACCCCCTCAGTTCCACGGCCGACGAAAGTATGTTCACGCAATACTTCCATCTGCCCGGATGGAAGGACTGGAGGGCGTGTAACTTAGCCGTCGAGCGAGCGCCGAGTGACCGCTTATCGAGCCACCAAGTCGAGACTCGTGGTCGGACAACGCGAGGCGTCGGGGCCGGCAGGAATTCGATCGATCCGGAGATTCGACGGGCGAGCGCGGACGGGCGGGTGTAATTATCGAAAAATCGCGGGGGGATCTGGGTCGATCGGAAGACGCGCGCTCGGAGAGGGAGCGAGCCCCAATTAGGCCGACGATTCGACGCTCGCTTCGCTCGCTCGGCTCTCGGCAACGAGATCGCGCCGCGCGTCTGTCGGCCACGTGTGGGCATTCAACGGCAAGAAGTGCCGACACTTCGCCTACCTCCTCCTCAGGGAACGCGATCCTTTTTCCGGCAACGCGACGCGTCGCCCCTCAAGAGCACAGACGACACCGATCACCTGCGCACCCGACGAGAGACATACTCGACCGTTTCACAACGGGACAGATGAATAATGGCTCTTGGGAGACGCACAAAAGCCTCAAACTGCTCAAGGTGTTACCCAGTGTCGATCATCAAACGGCTGTGTCGCACGAAAGATCCTGTGCGCTATTGTATCTCCGTCGGGGTGACGTCAGTAAAATTTCCTTGGCTGAATCTCTCGGAGTTTCGTCCTGCCCGCGGCTCATTTAGCGCGACACAAATATCGATTTCCGATTCATAGTCTCGATGCAATCTCGACGCGGAATCCGACACGGAGTTTACATCCAGAAAAAGGAACTCTAGTTCCTATTTCTAGCAGTCTATTTCTTGCAGTTCATACTCCAAACGAAAATTTTCATCGCAAGAATATTCTTCTCTTCTAACGAATGTGGAAGTGAAGTATTAATCGGAAATCTACTAGATATTATTCTGATTTTTCCGCTTCTGAATCAAAAGAAGTATATTTATTTGAAGCAGAATGTGCCTTTTTCAGATATTTTTCAAATATTTTCTCTCAGTGTAAGTGTAATGTCTAAGATTCAGTTTAGTCTAGGATTCAGAGGATTCCAAGGATGGGATCATACATTCTTGGATGTACATCGTGATGTCAGTGGAAGAGAAAAGCACGCTTGGTGGCCAGATGGGTCGTCGTGCGAAAGGGTTAAGCGCTAAATAGCGCGATAGAGAAAAAAGTGTAGAACAAGGGAAAAGACGGAGGAGAAGTTAGAGAAGGGGTCAGGGAGCACAGAAAAGGGCCCACTCTCGGCGAGCAGGACGTGCTCGAGTCGTATCGCCTACGGTTTACGACGCGGTGGCGTTTGCATAGCGCCATGTGTCTGTCGCGCCTCTTCCCTTCTTTTCCCTCTACCAGCCTCCTTCTATCCCGCGTATCTCCTCTTCAGCGTGTAGAAAAAGCGTCCCCGGCTCCCTTTTCTTTCCTTTTTTACTGGAGCGTGGCGATGATATTTCCGTCTGCTAGATGTGAGCCGGCAAACAGGTCGTCGGAGTATTTTTCTACGGCGTCCCTTCTCTTTTTTTTTTTTTTTTTTTTTTT